>NC_035161.2:2424342-2767797 GCF_001659605.2 Manihot esculenta | reverse complement strand
TTTGCAGGGTACATAGTGGACTGTGCATTTACAGTAGCATTCAACCCTATGTTTGACCCACTGCTTGAAGCCTCGCGAGAGGCAACCAACACGGGTATCAAGGTGCTTGAACATTTATCTCTACAGTTTTAACTCCGTCTCTTTGTGCTGTGTGGTCAGTAAAAAATACAATGTTTTCACTGATTCTTAGTTCTGAACCATTTGGGGCTCCTCAATCCTCACAGAGGAAAGCTTTTTGTCAACTTAATTCATAAAGTCTACAAGTCTCTAGGAATTTAGGGGCTTTGATTTATTATTTCCTGCATCCATATACATATATGGAGAATGTCTTTTTTTAACTTTGGCAGAAGAATATTGAGTGTTTAAATTACATTTAGAAGTGATGCATGCGAGATTTCTTTCTCATCTTCTTTTCATATCTTACACTTATTTTTTCTCTCTAATATAGCTGCTCAAATACATCAGATACTGCTCAAATACCACCAATTTTTGTTTGTCTTGCTTAGTCAATCCTATTTTGCACTCTCTTCACCCTTAGCAGAGCATGCAACAAAAGGTGGTAAATTTCTTTTGTGTAGATTTCATGATTTTATGTTTCTTCAGTTGTCTATCCTTGTTGGATACAGAATGTTTGGCATGTAAGAAGTTGGAAAGGAAAGGAAGAGAGGGAGATGGAGAAGCGGCATCTTAGTTATTTGGAGACATTACCTGACTTCCTAATGTAGAAATACTATAAAAAGGAGTGCAGTTTGTTTGGAAAAAAAATACATACTATCTATCTATCAATCTATCTGTAACTCAGCTAAACCTATTGTAAGTTGTTCCATGGGATTTTGTAAGTGTAGATCATATTCCAAAATTGAATGGTCATGAAATTCATACCACTCTGAAGAGTGAGGAGTGAGGAGATTGTTACTTTTACAGTGTTACTCAATTGTATTGAGGAGCAAGTGCTGACTGCCATTTGATGTTTAGGAATCTGGGATTGATGTGCGACTTTGTGATGTTGGTGCTGCCATCCAAGAAGTCATGGAATCATATGAGGTTGAAATTAATGGGAAGGTGTTTCAAGGTATGGTATTATTTGAGTCTTGAATTGTTGTGTGCATTTTTCATAGTTGACTATATAAAATTACTTCACTAGATGACATGAATTTCAGTTTCTCAATAAAGATAATAATACTATTGGCATATATGTAAAATTTAAATCAAGATTTCACATTTTTAGTGGAAATTCAGTGTCCTAAGCAAAATTGTCTGTGATGCATTTCACAGGCATGATTGTGAAGTTTATTTTGACCATCTTATGCAATGGAACTAGTCCTGTTTTCTTACATTTTCGATGTTTCTTTTAACAAGCGCAAGATATTTGGAAAGAAGGTCTAAATAATATAAATGCAAGAGATATCCTGCTAATGGCAATGAGGCCTTTGTCTGGTGTAATTGGTAAAACTAAGCAAAAGCGAGTCTATATGGGAAAAATAGGTCTCAGGTTCAGTTTTTTGCTGATGTTATATTGTTCTTTGCCATATTATTGGTTGTTTGTTTGTTTACTTTGCATTGCAAATGTACTTTGTGCTTTAACTAATTCTAGTTGGAAGTTTTCTAAGGGCAATTATTATTTAGTCCTTGGGATTTGAGAAAATTAATGAGTTACTGATCCGTAAGTATTTCCATTCACTTTTTTGTTAGTTGCTAAATGTAGTCTAAGGTCCAAAAGCATTTGAAAGTTCATCCACTTGCAAAAACAAAATTCAATAATTTTTTTGGGAAAAAAGTTTTCAAATTCTCAAGAACACTATTTCCATGGAAAAAAGCTCTGATGAAATTTTCAAAAGAAAAAAAAAAATTAAGGGGAAATAATTGAAAAAGTATTGTGAGATTTTTTGCTTTGACCCTTTGGAACATGCAGTTCAATTTTTTATTTTATTGAAAGAACATTTTTGCAAACTACTTTTCTTTTGAGAAAAGTGTTTCTTTAAGAAAATATTTTTATTAATGGAGGGTATTCTTAAATTTCACAGTTTCTTAAACTCAGTGAATGAAAAAGTTAACATAAACATAGGGCCAGACGTTAACAAAATTAAATATAGGGTGAGGGACTAACTAATCCGGCTCCAAAAGTATAGGACCAAGACATTATTTTTTGCACTCCCTATATTCGGCCGCAAAAAAGAAAATTGGAAGAGGTAAGAGCATCCTTGAATTATATTACACTGATCTAACTGTAATATTCTTAAAGCCATAATTCCTATGCTAACCTTTTCCTGTGCCTTTCATAAAGTTTATTTGGTTCAGCAACCCATTAAAACTTTTTTACTCCATCTGCGAAATTGCTTTTGGTCCCTTCCTTCTTCTGTAATACCATTTTGAGACATTATGCTACTGTGTTGGTCCACCACCATGTGAAGAATTAAGATGGAAAACTTGTTTGTGACCTCTCCATATGGTCATGTGAAACTAGTGTGCTTCCTGGTTGCAGACTTTCACAAAATTCTAACAATTTCTTATGCTCTGTAATGATCTTTCTTTTTCTTATGGTTTATCTTTTTTACAATTTTATAGAGTTTTTTCTTAATATTAGGGAGAAAGTTATTAAAATTAATAATTAATTAACAATGAAAAGTTGTAATTCCTCATTAGTGATGCTATATGTATAAATATAAATTATTTCTGAAACACTTAGCTCTGTGAATTTAATATTGAATCCCTCATGAATGCTTCTCTGTTGACATTGACTTAAAATGTAATTGGCAGTTAAAAGCATACGGAACTTGAATGGACACAGCATTGGGCGTTATCAGATCCATGCTGGAAAATCCGTTCCGATTGTTAAAGGAGGGGAGCAGACAAAAATGGAGGAGGGTGAATTCTTTGCAATTGAAACATTTGCATCAACTGGTAATAATTGAATTTGGCAGGGAGTTTATCGTTTGTATCTTTTGAGAAAGATTATGGGTAGCATCATGACCTTTACTCCTATCGAGTAATAAATCCTCTCCATAATTTTGTAGGAAAAGGCTATGTGAGGGAAGATCTAGAGTGCAGTCATTACATGAAAAATTTTGATGCTGGACATATCCCATTGAGGTTGCCTAGAGCGAAGCAACTTTTAGCAACAATCAACAAGAACTTCTCCACATTGGCCTTTTGTAGACGGTATTTAGACCGCCTAGGGGAGACTAAATATTTGATGGCACTAAAGAATTTGTGCGACTCTGGAATAGTTCAGGTATTCCTCAAACTTAGCTCCGACATTCCCATCCCCTTTCTCCCTTCAGCCAGTGATTTCAAAGTTCAAATTCCTTTTATGTTGAAGTTGCTTTTTCATATCTGGAGTAAACTTTGGTTGCCTTACTCTTCAGTGCACAAATTCAATGTTCTTCATAAATATGCTGGGAAAGCTTTCCCCATTTTCATCAGAGGATTTGTTTAATAAATTTATGTTCTATCTTTCATACTTCTTGATGTCTTTGTTCTACTTGTGTGTTAATTTTTTTGGCAGCCATATCCTCCTCTATGCGATATTAAGGGCAGTTATGTATCCCAGTTTGAGCATACTATCTTGCTACGGCCAACATGCAAGGAAGTTATATCGAGAGGAGACGATTACTAGTTTCTGGGCAAGTTTAAATTTTTCTTGATGAGTGCCTGTTTGTTCGTCGCACCACCAGGAATATAAAAGATTTGAATCTAATATTTCTCTTTGATGTCTGTTTTGTAACTGTTGTTTTCTAGCTAGAAGTTGAGATTTCAGTAGAAAGAAAAAAAAAATGGAACTGTTATTTTATATCACTGTAAACACAAGGGATGATTGTGCCAGAGAGTATTATGTAGAGGCTAGCTTCCCTTGGCTATCTTTCTGATGAAAGTTGCTTGGAGTTGGATGTGGTCACGGTCCAGATCGAAATTGATCCGGATCAATCTATTTTCATAATCGAAAACAGGTAGAAAATGATCGTATAGAATTTGAACTGGTAGGTCCAGTTTTCAGACAAAATCTATAATTTTTTTCCTTTATGAAAATGTTTGATGGTTGAATTTGAGTGAAAGGGAAATCGAAATGGAATGTTGGGTCTGATTTTAGTCCCTCTGATCCTGAAGTCAAAACTGCTGCTCTGGTTTCAGCCGAACCAGAACTCTTAACCTGCCCCCTTTGACATTGTTGTGCTATGTGTTTCTCTGCCAATCGGGTAGTTATAAAAATTTTTACTAGTAAAAAATTAATGATTTTTTTAACTGAAGCAATTTTTGTTATTAGCTTTTAGTAATTTTTATAATTATATAATTAGACAAACACGATCCAGCGCTCTTTACCTCAAGGTAAAAAAAAGCCGGGTTAAGGTGAGCATTCGGTTAATTTAATTCACTTTAAACATTTAGTTGATTTGGTTCAGTTTAAAATAAATTAAATAAATTAAAAATTAAAATTTTGATATTTATAAAATTTAAATTGAATTGGTTTTGATGATTCGATTTAAATTTTTAATAAATTTTTTTATTTTTTATATTTTAATATGATTTAATTTTTTTATATTATTAAAAATAATTTATTTTTTTTTAAAATAATATATTATTATTAATTTGCTTTGATTTTTTAAATGTTTTTTATCAAAATTAAATTGAATTAAAATAATTAAAAATTTTAAAATTAAAAATTAAATTGAATCAAAATAATTGAAAATTTTAAAATTAAAAATTAAATCGAATCAAAATAAATAAAAAATTAGATTGAATTTTTAAATTAATTTAATTTAAATATTATTTTCTTATATTATTAAAAATAATATATTATTATTACTTATCAATTTATTATAATTTTTTTAAGTAAAATTAAATTAAATTAAAATAATATTTAATTTTGAAAATTAAAAATTAAAATAAATAAAAAATTAAAGTAAATTTTAAATTAATTTAATTCAATTTTTCCATTTAAATAGAATACTATTCCCATCAAATCGCTGATACTCGGTCAAGCACGCGCTTTATTTCTAAACACCCACGCCAATATTAGTTGTAACGTGCCACGCAACAAGGGTCTCTCACTCTCCGCAAACGGTCCACAGCCGTTGAGCAGCTCAATGTGGTAGGGCTTGGTTTTCTATATATATATTTTTTATCCATACTAATTCACAAGTTTTGGTTAATCCTTACATATTCTACAAATTGAACATTTTAAATTAAATATGTTTATTTTATATATATATAGCAAAGAAAAATCTTATTAAAAAAAAAAAAAAAGAAAAATCAAATCCCTTGAGAGTCACATTTGAGTTGGTAGGTCTAGTGTGGAAAAAGATTGAGGCTAGAAAGAGAAAGTGGGATCCCATTATATGGTCCTTTTTCTTGAATATGAATACTTTCCCACTCCCATTATTACAAAAAAAAAAAAAAGGTAATAATTCAATTTCACTTTGATCCCATAAGATTTTGGTTTTGTAATAACGTTTATCTCCAATGACTAAAACAGTAAAAGGAAAAAAAGAAAAAAGAAAAGCAAGAGCTATTGATGAGTGTTTAATCAATTAATCATATTTACTTCTTTTACTTTAATAATTATAGTAACCATAGTGATAATTCATCCTCAAAATAAGTGGATTAGAATTTAATTGCTATGTTAATGACAAAAAAAAATTAAAAGATTTTATATTTTAATTTAAATGTTTGAATTATAGATAAATTGATTTAATGTTTGTATTCCATGTAATTTTAAATAATTTTTAAAATAAAAATTAAAAATAAATAATTTAATAGTTAAATATATAGTTTACATCTTGAATTTTATTTCACCGTAATAATTATAGTAGATATATTATTTAATTTAAAATAGTAATATATATGAAATCTATTATAAAATTTTTATAATTATTAATATAAAATAAAATTTATCTAGTGAAACTGTGCATGATATATTTAACAATTAAATTATTATTGTGTTTAGAGTTAAATATATTATTTAATTATTTAGATTCTTACATTTTAATTTTTTTAAAAAAATTTAATTAAAATTATACCAAAATGTAATTTAAATATTTAAATTAAAATATAAAATGATATAAATTTTGAGAGTTTTTCAATCATTTAGCCTAATTAAATTAGCATGAGAGTATACGTAGTCATAATGAGTGATTTTTACTTATATTAAGGTGTATGTATTAATAACTGAAAATTTTATTAAATAATATTTTCTGTTTTATAATTTTTATTTATTTATTTTAATTATTTCAAAATTATTTATTACTTTCTTTTTTAAAAAATATTAAAAATCCTTACCTTATAAGGATATTTTCTTCCTTTTCATTACTTAAATAGATGGGGGACAAAATATTTAATAAAAACAAAAATTTAATGATGTTTTAAAAAGTTCTTAAAAAATGCAATTTTCAATTTGTTAATAATTGCATTACTTATAGACATTTTTGCCAATTCACCTTAAATAGTGTAGTTTTAATCAGGGTTGTCTAATTGATGGGTTTAGTATAAAATTGAATTAAATAAAAAAATTAAAAATAAAAAATCGAATCAATCCTTCGATAGGGGCGAGGTATCACAGCTCGGACTAGTTTTAATCGACGTTTTTTGGAGTCTCGTCTGATGACTCCTTGGTCCTCATTCTCCAGCTTGGCCTTCCCTTTGGATTGCTTCCGTCCGAGTCCTTAGGGTCTCAATGGAAGCCTCGTCCCTTATTCTGGGAGTCATGAATGAAGCCTCTTTCGAACCTTATATTGCTCGAGAGTTGTCTGCAGTTTTTTAATATACTAGAGCATTTGCTCGTTATTTAGATTATTGAGGTCTGACTCATTGATCATAAAAGGTGTGTTTGTCTACTGTTAGGGGTGGAAGAAATAATGACCCCTTTATTGGCAGCAAATTTAGCAGCAGCTCATGAATTGTCAACCATTTGAAAGAAAAGAAGTAAAGGAAAAAGTATCTTTTAAGAGAAAGTAAATAGAAAATTGAATTTAATCCAATTGAATAAGAAGAATTCAATAGATTTCTCGGCAATAGAACCAAATGATATGGACAGAAATAGAGCTGAACTGCGATTGGTCAACCTGCAAAAGAGAAAATGTGAGGTGGTTGACGCCTATAGGCAGCCGCTCCAATGCTGAGGTTAGTAAACTGATAGGATGGGAGAATGTAATGAATTATTTTTAACTTAGAATGAGTGTGTAAGAATGTGTACCTTAATCTGTGTGCACATTTGCTTTTATACTGTAACAAGGTAGAGTTGTTATGAATTTTCTGAGAATTCGATTGATACTGACTAGTGGGTAGGGGATCTCGTATTTATAGGTATAGTGGAAATTTGTTAGATTACATCCACTAATGGTAACTTTCTATGAATAGTCGACCTACTCAAGAGAGGGCGAGTTTTGGTGAAACATTGCGTGTTACGGTATTCTGATCTTCCTTTCTATAGGTGCGACCTCTACGATACCGTGTCAGCTTATTAGACTTTTATCACGTGACCCTGTCTTATGGTGATAACTTATGGCTTATTTTGTGCAATTATCATGTCACAACATAGGTCTTTCACTAGTTTTCGATTCTTTAAATTCAAAAAATTACAGTTGCCTTTACAATCTTAGACATGTGGCATGCACGAGTTGACTCGACCAAAAATATATCCAGAACTTTCATCAATCGCCAAAGAGAACTTAAATAATTTTGGAAAAAATTGCTTAAGCAGAGCTACCTGGTCAATAACTGTGAGTACTTGCCTTTTGACATAAAATGACTTACATAAAATTAATAGGACTTAAAACATGATCATGAACCTGGCGAATATCCGTCTTATGACTTTGTCATAAAATAAATTAGAAATTTAATTAACGGGACAAATATTCAAACATGAGCCTGGTGGATATTCGTCTTGTAGTCTTAGCATAAAATGTTTTAAAAATTTGACTAACGGGACAAATACCCGGACATGAGCCTGGCTGATATCTACCTTGTGACCTTACTATAAAATGTCTTAGAAATTTAATTAATAGGACAAACACCCGGACATGAGACTGGCAGATATCCATCTTATGGACTTGGCATAAAATGTCTTATAAATTTGACTAACGAGATAAACACCTGGACATGAGTTTGACAGATATCCGCCTTGTGGCCTTAGTAGAAAATGCCTTAGAAATTTGACTAACGGGACAACACCCAGACATGAGCTTGGCAAATACCCGCCTCGTGGCTTTGGCTTAAAAATGCCTTAGAAATTTTTCATTAACGGGATTAACACTCGATCAAGTGGCAGGCGGATACCCACTTTGTGGCTTGCTTGGCGGTTATTCGGCTTGTGGCTTGCTTGGCGGTTATTCGGCTTGTGGCATCAGTATAAAATGCCTTGAATAATTTCAATAGCGAGACTAACACTCTATCAAGTGCCTAGCAGATACCCACCTTGTGGCTCACTTGGCAGTTGCCCGCCTCGTAGCGTCGATATAAAATGCCTTGAATAATTTCATTAGCGAGACTAACACCCGGTTAAGTGCCTGGCCGATACCCACCTTGTGATGATTTTTATAACATTTCTATGAATTATAAAATACTTCCGAATAAAAAAGAACTCGGCCATCTTACTCGATCAACTTATAAGCACCAAGACGAATAATCTCAAGAACCTTAGGGTCTCTTCTAACTCACCAGTTTCAGTATCCCATTTTTACCATACTCTATGTTTAAAGACTCGAGATTAGACTCGAGAGCTGAATATCTGTGACATTCTATTTCTATAGACTCTTATTACCACTTAATACTCCTGCAATTATGTAAATAACTCCTATGGATTCATTTTCATCAGGATTGACCGGTGTTTTTACCTTAGGTTTTGACCTCTTTTCTTCTTTACCTTTTATATCAAACCTCCTCAGAGTTCCATCTCTTATAATTTTTTCAATCTCATCTTTTAGTTGCATGCATTCTTATGTAGTGTGCCCATGATCCTTATGAAATTGGCAATACTTCGTTTTATCTTGCATGCCTAATTTGTCTAGGTTAAGCTTGGCAGACCATTTGATTTCTTTGCCATTTTTCCTGATCTATATAAGTATGTGTGTTCGTGAGTCATTTAGTGGAGTATAGTTTCTAAATTTACTTCGGTCATTCATACTCCATGACATTGGATTACTCCTTTCACTTTCATAGCTTTGCTTATCTAACTTCTGAGTCTTACTCTGGCCCAACTTCTTGTCCTCTCTCAACGCTTGAACTTCATTATCAAACCGTATGTATTTTTGAGCCTTATCCATTAGCTGCTGATAAGTAGCGACTGGGTTCTTGATCAAAGAATCCATGAATTTGATGTTGCAAGTTTCATTTTTCAGCGCCTCACACTCTATTTCATGATTTAGCTCTTCCACATGTATCGCTTTAGCCTTGAAACATGAAATGAAGCTTCTAAAAGACTCATCCTCTCCTTGCCGGTTCTTCCACAAGTCAGGAGAGTTTTTTAAGAAGTATATAAGTAATAAATCTAGATTTAAAGATCATAGCAAATTGGATAAAATTTAGAATAATACCTGGATTCAGATGTTGGTACCATTTTTGAGCCAAATCTGTGAGCGTGAACGGAAACACTCGGTACAACATAAAATCATTGACGTCTTGAAGCTGCATCATTGTTCTCAAGATTGTCAGGTGACTCCTAGGGTCTTCTTTTCCATCATAGTTATCCAAATTTGGTAGCTTGAATTTGGTGGGGAAGGTTTTTGCAATGATTTCCTTCGACAAGGGCGAGGCATCGTCCGAGCCATAGTCTTCCTCCTGCTCCTTCTGGTACCTTTGCACAGCTCAGACCAGTTTCTAATCGACGTCTTTTAGAGTTTCGTCCGATGACTCTTCATCCTTCAATTTGGCCTTTCCTTTGGAATGTGTTTGGATCGCTTCCGTCCGAGTCCTTGGGGTCTCAACGAAAGCTTCCCCTCTTATTTTGGAAGTCATGAATGAGGCCTCCTTCCGAGCCTTATACTGCTCGAGAGTTGCCTACAATTTTTTAATATACAGGAGCATTTGTTTGTTATTCGGATTATTGAAGTCTGGCTTATTGACCATAGAAGGTGCGTTTTATCCACTACTGGGGTGGAGAAAATGATGACCCATTTGTTGGCAACAGATTTAGTAGCAACTCGTGAATTATTAGCCATTTGAAAGAAAAAAAAGGAAAGAAAAAATATCTTATAAGAGAAAGTAAATAAAAAATTGGATTTAATCCAATTGAACAGGAAGAATTCAATGGATTATTCGGCAACGAAACTAAATGATGTGACCGAAAATAGAACTAAAATGCAATTGGTCAATCTTTAAAAAAAAAAGATGTGAGGTGGTTGGCACATATCGGCAGTCACTCTGACACTCAAGTTAATAAATTGATAGAATATGCGAATATAATAAATTGCCTTTAGTTTAGAATGAGTGGTAAAAATGTGTATATTGATTTCTATGCATATTTGCTTTTATACAGTAAAAATGTGGAGTTGGTTATCAAATTTTCTGGAAATTCAACTAGTAGCGGTTAGTGAATAGGAGATCCTGCGTTTATAGGTATATATCTACTAACGGTAACTTTTCATAAATATTCGATTTACTCAAAGAGGGTGAATTTTGGTGAAACACCAAGTGTTACGGTATCTTAGTCTTCTTTTCTATGGGTGAGACCTCTGCAATACCGTGTCTAGGGGTGAGCATTCGGTCGGTTCGGTTCAAAACCGAACCGAACCGAATAAACCAAAAACCGAAATTTTATATTTTATAAAAACCGAACCGAACTGATTTTGGTCAGAAACCGAATCGAACCGAACCGGTCTGATTCGGTTCGATTCGGTTCGGTTTGATCAGTTTCGATTTTTAATATTTTTTTAATTTTTTACACTTTATTTTTAGTGTTTTAAAATTTAATTAAAATATTTTAATTTTAATATAATTTAATTTCTCTATATTATTGAAAAAACATATTATTATTCCTAATCGGTTCGGTTCGGTTTTTTTCTGATCAAAATTAAATCGAACCGAAATAACCGAAATTTCTGAAATTTAAAACCGAACCGAACCGAAATGTATAAAAAACCGAACCAAATTTTCAAATCGGTTCGGTTCGGTCGGTTTTTTCGGTTCGAACTGGATTCTGCTCACCCCTAACCGTGTCAATTTATTAGATTTTTGTTACGTAGTCCTGTCTTATAGTGACAGTTCATGACTTTTTTAGATAATTATTATATCACATCAATTATTAGGTAATATTTTATAATTAAATTATAAAATATTAAGTAAAAATTATAAATTTTTGTATCATATTTAAAGGATTGTAGAAAACTTAATCTTTTGATGCAATTTAACAACTCCTACATTTATATTTTAGAAATGTATTATTTTTCGTAAAGTAGTAAATTTCAAAAAATTTACAAATTTAATGAAAAAATAATGTATTTTTGTGTAAAATAAAACGTACATAATTTTATTATAAATAGTAGATAAAATATTTAATTAGATAAAAGCGAAATCAAATATCTAACGTTTTAAGTTTAAATCATATAATTTTAACTAAAATTTTTAAATTTTATGGAAAAAATTTTAAGGTATATTTAAAAAAAAAACTTAATTTTAATGTAATTTATATAAAAATCCTATAATTGTAACTAAAATTTATAAATTTTATAGAAACTATTAAGCATTGTGAAAAACTTAATTATTTAATATAATTTATCTATTCATATAATTAAATTTTTAAATAAGTTTATTATTTTGTATAAAGTAGTAAATAAAAAAATCCATAATTTATTTATAATTTCTATAATATAGTTTAATTTATAAATAAATTTGTAATATATGATGTATGAATATTCATAAAAAAATTAAAATTAAAAGGAATTTAAAAATAAATTATATTATCAATAAAATATTTGATAATTTGATTGATATTAATTTCTAAATATACAAAAACAATAATATTAAACATAATATTAAAAATATACAAAAACACTTTTATCTCCCCTAACTCCAAGTTTGCCGTACTAGAATTAGGTCAGAAACTCAACAATATTTTATAATATAGTTGTGAACATGTAATAAATTGTGGTTTATAATTTTGCTTTACTCAAATTTTCTTTTATAATCCCTTATTTATAATCATATAGTTTAAAAAATTTAAATTTAAACTATGTTTGAATCAAATTGAGATATGTAATGTTGATCATACTGAAACATTTAATGAGAGTTTTAGTATGAATTTATGTTTTCGGTTATAGTTATATGCACATGTCGAGTTTTGGTTCACAATATGAAAATATTTTTATATATTTTTAAAATTATGTTTAGAATTATATAAGACATAATAAGATGTATAATAGCTTTATTATGGGCTCTAGTGATATTAAGTCGATCTATATATATAAGACTGTATAATTATTATTAAAAAAATTAATTATATATTAAATTATATATTTAAATAGTATAATAAAATATAATAAATGAGTAAAATAATAAAATCATTTGTATAACGGTGCGGGAGAAATATATATATAATAGAAAATTTAATATTATATTGTATTATTAATGATTTAAAAGGTAATAATAATTATATAAAAAGAATTATCATTTAAAAAGAAATAATTATTAGCTTATAAATAGTGGCAACATTGAGGGAAAAATTATATATATATAGAATTTCATATTATTTAAATAAAAAAATTAATTAAATTAAAACTTTAACTAATAAATTATAATATTATATTTTAACCATAATAGAGAATATTTTAGTCAATAAAAAAAGAATTAATTATTTTAAATTTTAATAAGAGATTTTAATGATTCTATTTAAAGCGAAACAAAAAGGGATTGATAATTATAATTAAAAATTATTAAAATTAGTATTAATGATAATATAAGTCCAAATTTATACTATATATATAATATTCAGATTTCAATTAAAAAATTTTAAATTTTTTAACAGAATTATTTTATTTAAATAAAACTTTAATTAAATGATAATAAGTGAGATTGGCAAGATTTATAAATAAATAACACAGTAACATAAGTAGGGTGAGCAAACCGAAAATTAAAATTTTGATATTTGTAAAAATCGAATCGAATCGATTTTATTTAAAAATCGAATCAAATCAAACTGATTTGATTTAATTTGATTCTGTTGGATTTGATTAGTTTGAATTTTTAATATTTTTTTATTTTTTATATTTTAAAATTTAATTATAATATTTTAATTTTAATATGGTCTAATATCTCTATATTATTAAAAATAATATATTATTATCACTAATTGATTCTGTTCAATTTTTTTTATTTTTTTTTATTAAAATTAAATTAAATTAAAATAATTAAAATTTTTAAAATTAAATTAAATTGAATTAAATAAAAAAATTAAACTAAAATTTTAAATTAATTTAATTTAATTAATTTTTTAAATTTGAATAAAATAGCAAATAAATAATAAATAGAAAAAAAGTGAAAGAAAGAGAACGTCCAATTGAAGCTAACAAATTCTCAACTAAAATAGAGAGAGAGACAGAGAGGTTTTCAATAAATTTTGCCTCCTTGAAACGCAATTGTGCAATAAAAGTCAAATATTTGGGATGGGCCCACTGCTCATCTATCCCTTGGCTTATGCTTCACTCCTCCATGCCTTCCCAATTTTCAAATTTCGTTTGCTTATCATGCTTGCCTTTCAAACCAAACACCTTATTTTCTTTTTCTTTTTCAAAAAAAAAAAAAAAATTTGTGAACCTCATTTTAAAAATCCCTCAATTGATATCTTAACACATTTTTAATTTTAATTTTAATTTGAATTTTAGGATGTACATTAATAGTAAAAAAATAAAATTTATGCATACAATTATTAAAATAAATTTTAATTTTGATAATGTTAAATTATTAAAAAATAAATTTAATTTTTCAAAAAATGATAATAAGATAATAAAGAGATAATCTAGTTATTATTTTTTTACATATTTGTTAGAAATAGGTGTAACTCACCAAGTATACTGAAATTGTGATTGAATTTAATGAGAGATAATCACTACAAATTAGGAGTCAGTAGTATTTAGTTCAAATAAAAAAAATTAATCGAACTAAATAAATTTAAAAATTTGGTTTGATTTTTAATTTTAGAAATTTTAATTATTTTAATTCGATTCGATTTTGATTAGAAAAAAATTAAAAAAATCGAACCGAACCGATTTAGTGATAATTATATATTATTTTCAGTATTATAGATAGATTAGATCATATTAAAATTAAAATATTTTAATTAAATTTTAAAATATTAAAAATAAAATGTAAAAAATAAAAAATTTATTAAAATTTTAAACCGATCAAATCGAATCGAATAGAACTGAATCAGATCGATTCAATTCTATTTAATTTCTGATCAAAATCAATTTAATTCAAATTTTATAAATATTAAAATTTTAATTTTCAGTTTAATTTTAAATCGAACCGATCAAATATTCATAAAAAATTTATTAGTTTTATTTTTATTTAGAAATTTTTATAAAAAAATTGATATTTAGAATTTTTTAATACTATTTAATAACAATAAAAAAAACCAGTTGTTGACAACCATCCATTAATGTCACTCCCACACAAATTCAACACATCATTTTTGACTTATTGATAAAAAAAAAATAATAATAATAGGAAAATCACTTGTTATTTCCTAACTAAAAAAAGTCAAGGAAATAGAATAAAACACGAATGGATAGCAACCGCTCGTGTGGCAGAAAGACGATGGGACCCACTAAAGCCAACTCAAATTTAACAAAGTCTTCTCCCTCCCTTTATCTATCTAACATTAATCCTTGGCTTTATTAAAGAAGGTGGGCCAGGGCGTATAAATATTTATTCATACAAATTAAATATTTAAAATAATAATAATAAATTAAAGAAACGGTCCAAAACCTGGCCTGCTTTCTTTGCGATTATTCCGCTCTTTGCTTACCTATAATTAGATATTTTAAAATTTTTTAATCATTGTTTTTTCGAAATTAATTTTTTAATCAATTGTATGATAAAGTTGGATTTTGATTTTAGGTTTGGTTTATTTAACAGAAAATAAAATAGAAAAAATTAAATAATAAAAAAATTTTTATATAAAATTTTTTTATCATTTTAAAAATAATTTTTTATTTTCAAAAAAATAATTTTTATGTTTTAAAAATTTTATTAATATGTTTATATATAAATTTCTTAGGATATTTTATTTTCTAAATTAAAATTAAGTAATTAAAAATATAATATTTTTAGAAAAATAACTTATTTTAAAAAATATTCTTTATAGAAAATTTTTAAATATAAATTATTTTCAATAAACAGATCTACTTCTCTTATTATTTTTAAAAGAAATTTATTATATAAAAAAAATTATTAATAAATTTATCGATTTTAAAAAATATATTAAAATATATTTAAAATTTTTAAAAATTATACTAATTAGTCATTATTGTTTAATAGGGTTAGTGCATAATTTTTGAATCTCGTACCAAACTGAACTGAAATTAGAAAAAAATTGATAATGAAAATTGAAAGAAAATCAATAATAGAAATTAAATCAGAATTTATTTAATTATTTAATTTTAATTTTTCATTAAAAATTATATTAAAATTGTATCAAAATTATATATTTCAATACATAACTGGAATGATATCGAAACACTGATTTTATATTTATATTTTTTTAAAAAATAATTTATAGTGATATTAATATTTTAATATATAGTTTCAATAATATATTTTATATATTATATAATTTTAATAAAATTACACACATATCTAATTGTAATATTATTTAAATTAATTTATTATAGTTTGTGATATCTAAATAGATTATATATATATATATATATATATATATATATATATATATATATATATATATATATATATATATATATATATATATAGAATTATATTAATAAAATATAAATTATTAAAATTGAAAGAAATTATATAAAATAGAGTTGAAAAAATAAAATCTAAAATAAGATTATGTATTTTATTTATAATAATTTAATTTTAATTTATTTTATATTAATTAAAAAAGATTTGACAGCTTTGGGTAAGTGTTTTTCTCTCGGTGATAATCCTTAACAATAACTATGTTCTTTCTCCTCTAAAGAATATTCTTTTATTTTTTTATTTTTTTTTTCACTCTTACTAAAAATGCTATCAATTATTAAAATAGTTTGATGAAAAAAAAATTTATTCTTTAATTTGTTTTTCTATTGGGCTATTATCTTATATTTATTAGGCTATCTTATATATGCCGTTGATCTCTTGTGTTCGAGTGAAAAAAATATATTAATTTTGAAATCAAAACATATCTAGATGTTTAATTTTTTGAAATACACTGTAATTCTAGATAATTCTTACACCGGAAATAATATGCATATGGATTATGTGATATAAAGTAAACTGGTGTGTTGTTTAATTATTTCGATTATGAAAAATTAATATATTTTTTTAAAAAAATAATTATATATATTGTTGTCATTATCTATATTTATAAAATAATAATATAAAATTATCATATATTGTAATATAGTCAACCATCCAAAGATTATAATGGTATGATTTAACTAATTTAATTAGTTAATTACAGTTTATCCTATCTAAATAGATTATGGATATACATTATCACTATAACAATAAAATTTTACTAATAGAATATAAAATATTTAAATAATTATATATAGTTATGTGTATATATATACTTATAATTACTATTATTAGGTCTTTATATATACTTAGAATTATATATATTTATGTGTATATATACTTATAATTACTATTATATATAATTATATTGCTTATCCTTGAGAATTGCACCCAGTCTGACTATAATGACTTTTCAGCACTATGACTCCGAAGAGGGGGTTGGATTGTGCAAAATTAATTCCGAGAGCCATACTAGGAAAGTAGTTGAAGAAATAGTTTTTCATGCTATTTTTTTTTGGACAGACAACCTCTTCCTGGAAGATGAGATCAAATGAGAGGCTAAGGAGAACCCTGCCAATCGGGCCTCTGCTGATGACATAGTAGATGTATAGAAAATTCTGATGTGATAAAGACTTGCAAGGGATACTAAAGTCCTCCTCCTTGTGATCCTTTGTAATGAAGATACACATTTTGCATATCTATTATTTTGTTTGTTCCGTGCATGCCTCCATTGCTGCCCATAATTTAACATATATAAAATAATTTAGAGAATTTTTATAAAGTAGGATTAATACCTGAGCCTGTGGCCTAGCAGACTCTCGCCTTGAGAAAATTTTACAATAAGGGACTTTCATCCGGTCACTCATCTTGATATTTACTTATAAGACTTGCCTTATCAACATTAATATCTGACTGATACCTTCGTCTTTTGGGATTGGTATACCTGCCTCGTGGCTATCTGGCAAGGATGATCTGGTTGGTGGAACCAATGTCCTAATTGTGGTTTAGCATAATCAGTCTTGTGACTTGGCAAAAAATTGATCCGAGTGATGTAGTAATGTCTTGAAGAGTTTTCGAGCATTTTCTAGCCCTTGGGAGCTCCTTTCACTCGAGCTTTTAGGCATTTTTCCAGCTTTGACAAGTTTCCTGGAATTTTCCAGCCCTGACAAGTTTCAGGGCATTTTTCTAGTCCTTACGAGTTCCTTGGCCTTTCTTAGCCTTGTCGAGCTTCCGGACATTTTTTCAGGCCTAATGAGCTCATGGGATTTCTCTAATGCTTACAGGCATTTCCTAGCCCTGATCTTAACCCTGTCGTACTTTCAAGCTTTCTCTAGCCTTGACGAGATTTTGGGCATGAAATTCCTTAGAATCCTTTTGTGAAGCAGGGCTAACACCTGGTCAGTTGGCCTAATGTATACCCACCTTGTGGTCTGACATGAAATGCCTTAGAATCTTATTGTGAAACGGGACTAACATCCGGTCAATTGGCTTGATGCATACTCACCTTTCGCTTGGCATAAAATACTTTGGAATCTTTTTGTAAAGTGGGACTAACACCCAGTCTTCTAGTCTAGCGTATATCCGCCTAGAGGCTTGACATCAAATGTCTTAGAAACTTCTCGGGACTAACACTCGATTGATCGACCTGCCATATTTCTGCCTTGAGGCCTGACATTAAATGCCTTAGAAATATTTTGTGAAGTGGGACTAACACCCGGTAGGTCGACCTGACTTATACCCACATTGAGGTCTGGCATTAGATGCCTTAGAAACTTTTTGTTTAGCGAGACTAATACCCGATAGGTCGGCCTAGCTTATACCCGTTTGCAGTCTGGCATCAAATGCCTTGTGGCCTTTTATAAATTTATTTTTGCGGACCAATGCTCGGATTATATGTGGAACCCATACTTGGATGGCTTTGTGGTCTTTTATGAATTTGTTTCTGCGAACCGATGCCCGGATTATATGCGAGACTCATGCCTGGATAGTCTTGTGACCTTTTATGAATTTATTTCTGCGGACTGATGCTTGGATTATATGCGGGACTCATGTTCCAATGACCTTATGGCATTTTATGAATTTGTTTCCGCGAATCGACGCTCGAATTATATGCGGAACCCATGTGTGGATTATATGTGGGACACATGCTCAGATGGCCTTATGACCTTTTATGAATTTATTTCCGCGGACCGATGCCCGAATTATATGCGGGACCCATGTCCGGATGGCTAGACAATTGCCTTATGGCCTTTGTTCTTGACTCCATGCTTTCATCCATCTAACGATTCTGATTTTTGTATCAAAAAAGAAGTTTAAAGAATGCATCCTAGTTTTATAACATTTTCCTAAATCACAAATATTTCTCTAAGGATAAAATAAAAGACTCGGTTGTCTGACTTCAACAATTTCAAAACTTAGAGTTTGACTTAGGAGCTGGACATCTGTGATATTCTCCTTATTGTCACCCCTATCAATACTCGGTCCTCCTGCAATCACATGAATAAGCCCCTATAGATTCATTGTTAGGGGTGGTTTCGAGAATTGTTACCTCGAACTCGAGCCTCTTATCTTTTCTACTCTTTCTGATGAACTTTCAAAGCGTGTCGTTCTCTACTTACCTTTTGATCTTATTTTTCAATTACTGACACTCCTTCATTTTATGTCCATGGTCTTCATGAAAATAACAATACCTAATTCTATCTCGTTTTTTCGGCTTTCTTAGGGTTGAGTTTGAGATGCCACCTGATTTTTTTATTATTTTTCCTAATCCACGTTAGAATATGCATTCGTGAGTCGTTCAATGGGGTATATTTCTTATACTTACCTCGGCCATTCCATCCTCGAGAGATTGGGTAACTTTTGTAGTCTCTCTCCTACCCTTGCTTCTCCGGTTTTTGGCCTTGCTTCTGACCCATCCTGTAATACCCGGCTAGACTCTGGTATCGGAATCCCTACCGTCCGGTGGGATCTCGAACGTCGGAAATCTCTAGAAGGGTAAGAACATGTTTTATAAAATGTTTTCATGTATTTTAATGTTTTAAGTATAAAAGAAAATGAGTTTTTACATGAAAATAGCATTGGAGGAAAACCCAGGTTCGGCCGTCGAAAGGCAAGTTCGGCCGCCGAACATGCATGCGTTTTGGAGGCACGTTAGGCCCCCGAAAGCATAGGCGAGGGAAGTCCAGGTTCGGCCGCCGAAACTCACGTTCGGCCGCCGAACATTGCATGGATGCGGAGGCATGTTCGGCCCCCGAACGTGGCCTGGCCAGCCACCTATAAAAGGGGCACTTAGCCGAAATGGGTGAGCTTTCTCCCATTTTCGGCCACAGCAAGCTTCCAACCTTCCCTTTACAAATCTTGTGCTCTTCCTCCAAATCTCTTCCATTTTTCTTAAGTTTTAAACTCACATTGCAAGTTTTGAGCATTCAAACCAAGTTTTGGAGCTTTGGGAACTCAGGAGCTCATTTTCGTGGATCTCCAAGTTTAGGTCGTCTCCCTCTCGATCTTCAAGAGGTAAGAGCCGATCTTAAGCTCCTTATGTGTTTTAAATAAGTTTTATGCAAGATCTATGGGTAGAAATGCATGTTAGGGAATATATATTGAGTTTATGGGTTTTGATGCTTTGATGAACAATGTAGCTTGTTTTTGTTGATGGAAGTGTTGTAGATGGGGTATATGATAGTTTGAGACCCCTAGGTGTAATGTATGTGAAGTATGCATGTTGTAGAGCAAGTTTATGCATGATTAGAGGTTTTGGGAGGCAAGAGGTTCGTTTGAACCTAGTTTCTGCCCTTTGGCAGAAACCAGGTTCGGCCGCCGAAGGGAGTTTCGGCCGCCGAACCCCCTTTGTGGAGGCAGCATTCGGCTGCCAAAGTTGCCCCCGAAAAGAGACTTTCGTCTCTGTCTGGGACTTTCGGCCGCCGAAGGTGCCGCCGAAAGTGCCCGACTTTCGGATCTGTCCAGGACTTTCGGCCGCCGAAGGTGCCGCCGAAAGTGACCTGTTCAGCCATTTCATGCATATTTCTATGTAATGTTTCAGGATGTTTTAGGGGGTTTTTGGGGAAGTTTATTAGAGTTATGTTTATGTGTGATTGGTCCCTCATTGGAGTCCACCCGTGTAGGTTCGGACCCGAGGAACCGAGGACCTCAGCAGTGAGATAGCTGCTTCAGAGTCTATAGAGCTTCGGCCAGAGGTGAGTGGAATGAACCTTAAGTTTTTAAATAAATGAAATATAACTTTTTGGAGCATGTTCATGCATCATATATGCCATGATATATTTTAGGTTGTTTACATTAGTATTCACGAATATGTTGCATTGCATAATATGATGTGGATGCGGATTGGCTATTGAATGATCCTCTAGTCCTCCTATGGTATGATATGATGATGATACGGTATGGATTGCCAGTGAGGCCCATTCTACGCCCCTGGACTATGTTAAGAGAAAGACCAGTGAGGCCCATTCTACGCCCCTGGCATATTGGAATGTTATGTTATGTTATGTATGTAAGAGAAAGACCAGTGAGGCCCATTCTACGCCCCTGGCACGATTGGACTATGTTGAGGACTATAGGTGACAATACCATCCTTATGTGATATGTTTGTGATGTGTTGCATTTCATGGAAGCATGAAACATTTAATATATGTTTTTCTCTATTCTGCTCACTGGGCTTTATAGCTCACCCCTCTCCCCTAACCCCAGATGTGCAGGTACAGGGTAGACCAGGAGGTTAGCCAGAGTATGAAGTGATGTTATGTAATAGTTAGATTGTGGACATGACAATTATATTATGATGTAATGTAAAAGAGTTTTAAGTTATGTTATGTAATAAGGAATATTGAGGTTATAGTTGTGCTTGACCCTATGAGTATTGTTATCCCTTTTGATACATGATCTATAGATATGTTTATGATGTTCATGATAGTCCAAGCTTAATGTATGATGAGATACCCCATTGGAGCATTTGATGAGGGCTCCAGTGGTGGTTTATGTTTATGATTATGTAATGTACAGGTTGAGCTTGGCTGATGTATGAGTATGTTCACAGATTCTTTTGAGTTTGTTGATCATGTATGGGATTAAACAGGATTACAGGTTATGTTAGGCTTGCTACGGGTCCCGGCGGCCTTACGCCGATCTGGATCCTAGCGCCGGTAGCGGTCCGGATTTTCGGGCTGTTACACATCCTTTCATCCTCTTCCCATCCTTTCTAGCACCTTTAGGTAGCCCATACTAGCTTCCAGCCAATATCCTTAGGAACATCATCTGACAGCTCCTCTTCCTCGGACTTTTCCTCCCATTTGGACTGAGTATGGATTGCCTCTGTCTGAGTCCTTGAGGTCTCTACAAAAACTTCCTCCCTCCTTGTGGGAGCCATGAGTGACACTTCTTTCTGAACTTTGTATTGCTCGAAAATAACTTCTAATCTTCTGACATACTGGAATATTTGCTCGATACTCAAATTATTGAAATCTGCCTCATTGACTATAGAGGGTGTATTTTATCCACTGCCAGGAGTGGAAGAAATAATACATCTTCATTAGTAGTAACCTCAGCAGCAGCTCGTGAATTGTCGGCCATTTCTAATAGGTAAAAGAGATATTTCTTTTTAAGAGAAAAGGGATAGGAGATTTATTTTAATCCAAATGAATAAAGAGAATTCAATGGATTTTTTGGCAATAGAACCAAATGATGTTACAGAAATTAGATTGATGATGTGGCTGGAAGGGAGTTACGCTGTGATTGGCTTAGACCTGCAAAGAAGAGAACCTGAGGTGGGCACGCACTCTGATACTCAAGTCAGTATATTGAAGAAGAGAGTGAATGTAATAAATTGCTCAAAAATTTTTGTGTAAGAGAATAGCGTACTTTTGTCTCTATAATTCTTCCACCTTTTATATTGTAAAAATGTGGAGATAAATATAGTATTTTTCGATTATCCGACAGAGAGTGGCCGATTACTTGATAAGAGATCTCGCTAGTTAATAAGTTGGCAATCCTATAATCACAGATGTAATGAGATATGCTGAATTGTGCCTGCTAATAATAACTTCGTGCCGAGACTCGCCCTATTGAGGAAAAGGAGAGTCTTGATTATGCACCGGGTGTTATGATGTTCAGATCTTCTTTCCCTTGGTAGACTGCATTTTCCACTTACCAAATCCTTACTACATGAACCTATCTGATGATAACAGTTCACAACTTACCTTAAACGATGGTTATATATAATTAATAATTAAATTAACATATCAATTTCAAAGATAAATACTTAATTATTTTCAAATTATATTAAATTAACTCAATAAATTAAAAATCTCTCTGTTCATAGTCAAAATTTCAAACTAAATTATTAAATTTTTAAAAGTTAAACAACATATACATTAATTTTGATATGATAAATTATGTTTAATAGTATTTTAATTATTTCGCGTATAATTAATAGAAGATTAACATAAATTTAGGTAGATAAATTTTCAATTAAATGAGGTTAAAAAATAAGAATCATTTCTTTTTAATTTTTAAATTCGAGCAACATGTATATTAATTTACTAAAAATTAAAAATAAAATTAATTTTTTACTTTTTTTTAAATCTCCTGTAAGGAGATTATGTGAATAGTTGGTTCGATTTAAAATTAAACTGAATCGAATAAATTAAAAATTAAAATTTTAGTATTTATAAAAATCGATAGAAATTGATTTTAAAGAGAAATTGATTTCAATCGAAATGGTTTAATTTAATTTGATTTCGATCGGACTTTTTAATAGATTTTTAATTTTTATGCTTTATTTTTAATATTTTAAAATATAATTAAAATATTTTAATTTTAATTATAATATTATATTATTATATAATAAAAAATAATATCACCGATTGATTTATTAATTTTTTATTAAAATTAAATTAAATCAAATAATTAAAAATTTTAAAATTAAAAAATTAATTAAAAATTTAAATTAATTTAATTTTATCAATTTTTTTTCTCCTTCCAAAGTGTGAATGTGTTGGCAGTTTAGTGCATGAATAGGGAAAATAGTTTTATTTATTTGTTTGGTTTAGTGTAGAAAGGAGAGAAGAGAACAAAATGGGAATCTAGAGGAGGATTGGGTGATTGAGAATAGGATGCGCTCGTGTGTAGTGGAAAATGACAAAAACCAAAGCCCCACTTTTTTATTTTTATAACTTATTCAAAGGAATCACAGTACAGCCAAACCATATATTACGTCTACACTGCCCCACGTCCCGCGCCCCGTGCCTTTGAATCCCCTTCCCTTCCATACTTTCTCTTTCTTCTTTTACTTCTTCCCAAACAATTCAACTTTTTATGTATGATTTTATTCCTAAATTAAGTAATTTTAAGGGACTCTTCCCAAATATTAGTTGTTTTAGCTATCCATTATTTTATGGAATATATTTATTTGTAAATTAAGTAATTTTAAGGGACTCTTCACAAATATAATTTTATTTTATTAATTTACCTTAAATATAATAAAAATTTACTATTTACTCTGTATATATTGTCATTATTAACAAATCAATTTTTATATTTTTAAAAATTTATTAAAATATTTTTAATTTTTTTATCAATAAAATATTTAATTTATTTATACTGTCATTAAAAATATAATAAAAGACTAAATTATTTATTTTTTCTCCTTCACCTTTTCCTTTTTCCTTTTCTTTAAGGAAGAGACGGCGATTTTTCTTCTTCATCTTCTTCTTCCCTGTCTTCTTCTTCTTTTATGGAGAATGAAAAGTATTTTATCGACGAAAAGAAAAAATAAGAATATTTTAATAGATTTAAAAAAAATTATAGATATTTTAATAGATTCTTAAAAATATAGAAACTGATTTATTAATAATGACAATACTCAAAACTAAATAAGAGATTTTATTTGAGTATAAAATTAAGTTTTAAAAATTTTCTCTCTCATTCTTTATTTATTTTTAATGAAAAAAAAAACAGAGAAAAAAACTAAAGACGTCTTAATAAATTTTTGAAAATGCAAAAACTGACTTATTAATAATGACAACACTCAAAAATTAAATAATCAATATCTCTAAATATAAATTATTCCTTATTATCATTTTCATTCAAAATTCAAAATTAGGGGCTTGATTTTTAAAAAAATAATTTTATAAAGGTTGTTGCAATGATGATGATATAAGATTGGTGCCCATTTTTGTTTAATAGCATTGACCTAAATGAGTATATAGAGAATGCATTGGCCTTGGCCTTTCATGTTTTGGGACTATCCTACCTAACAAGACCACAAATTGGTGGTTAGGTCTTCCATTTCTTTCATTAAGCAATGCCTTCTAAAATTAAATAGTTAATTTTTTGTTTTTGAAATAGGGGTTGGGGGAGTCGAACCTTAGACCTTTCAAGACTACAGGATGCACTTTCCACTAGGCTAAGCCTTGGAATGCTAAATAGTTAATTTTTTATATATATAATAATCTGAAGATGTTATATATGTAATTATTTAATTATTATTAATTTTTGTTTGAATAATTTATCCATAATAAAAAATTAGTAGTAAAATTCAAACTCACATGCTGTATTTGTGAGATTATAATAGAACATTTGATTAGACCCATAACAAATGTATTATTAAAGAAATCTACATATAGTTTTTTAGTCTGAGCTGTCATAGATTAATATATAAAAATCAAAAAGTGAGGTAGTTGATATTTATGGACAATCATTCTAATACTCAAATTAATAAATTAATTAAATAGCGGATATAATGAATCACTTTGAGTTCTGAATGAGTGTGTAAAAATGTGTATTTTAATTTTTATGCACATTCATTTTTATATTATAAAAATATAGAGTTAGTTATTAAATCTATTGAAAATCTGATTGATATTAATTAGTGATGGAGATCTACTGGATTATATTTGTTTACGATAACTTTTTGTAAAATCTCGATCTATTTAAAAAATGATTAATTTTAGTGATGCACAGAGTATTATGATGTCATTGTCTTTCTTTTCATAGGTGAAGTCCTGTGACAATGTTTCAGTTTATTAAATTCTTACCAGATAACTCTATTTTATGGCACGTGCATGACTTATTATAAAAAATTATTATATCGCATCAATATTTAATATCTAATTAAATTTGAAAATATCATAAAAATATAACTATTAAATTTTATAAAATATAATAAAAATTATATATATAAAAATTACATTTTTATTAGAAATTAAATTTTTAAAAAATAAAATGTGAACTAACTATTTATATAAAAATAAAACGAGATGATGCGTTGGAGCTTAACAACAAAAAATTACTATTAAATTTATGTAGTATAAAAAATTAATTAATTAATATCTGAATTTTAAAAATACATGAAAATATTATTGTAATTTTAAAAAATCTATTAAAAGATCTCTTTATTAATTTTAATAGTTAAAAAAATTAAAAAATTAAAAAATATTTTTATTTTTTCTCTCATTAAAGCATTTATATATAAAAATAAACTTTGAAAATAAAAAATTCTTTTTTTTTTAGTGTTAAAAGTAGCAATATCCATTTTTCAATCTAACTACAGTGAGTTTTTATTTGATTTTTAAAATTATACGAATATTTTAATGTATTTTTTTTAAATTGAAAAACTAAAAACTTATTTTTTTAAAAATTATTGTTTTTTTTTAAACTATAGTAATACATAAATTGATTATTATAATTTTATTTTATTTTATTTTTAAGAAATCTCTTAAAATATGTCTTAATATTTAATAAAATTTAATATATTTAAAATAAATATAATTAAAAAAATTAATAAAAAATATATTTTTAATATATTAAAAAAATAAATAAAATTATGGAATAAAGAGAATATTTAATTTTAAATTTAATTTAAAAGATAAATATTTTTTTAGTTAAACTTTTAATATGTAAACTTGTAATATTTTTTTTATACATAATAAATTAAAAATTAAAAATGTCACAAGAATTAATTAAATATTAATTTTTTCAAAAAGAAAAATCAAATTGATAGTGAGAAAGGAATTAATGGCATTATTTTTTGTAAGCATGTGGACAAATGCATAGCATATACTATTCCAAGGAAGAAAGCAAGGGAGCTTAATAGGAAGCAAAAGTAAAGGTCAAGAAAAACGAGCTTTTTATATATATATAAAAATTAAATTAAAAAAAAAATAAAAAAAAGGGATACAGCCTATGATGATGGATTTTGTCTTATCCATTAAATAATATAAAAATATATAAAAAAGCAAATAATAATAAATAAAATAATAAAGTTATTGGTTGAATTGCCTGTCCGCCACTCCACACATTCAACAACTGTGTTGGGGATTCAATTACTTCTCAGTTATTGTATATTTTCTTTTTTTTTTTTTTAAATTTAATTTAGCTAGATCAAAAATTAAATTTTTTTGTAATTATAAATAATGTGAAAGATTACATTAAAAAAATAAAAAAAGAAAATAGTATAAAATAGTATTTAATTTTGTCTTAAAAAAAATAAAAAAAAGAAATGGAATAATTGCCAATTGCAATGAGATGTGGAATTGCACACCCATTAATGAGAACTTCACCAAAATATAGGGCAGAAAAGCTTAGCTAGCTAGTGTCTGCTGCCAATTGTAGGGTAAAAGACTTACACAAGTGTGGCACAACAAGAAATATCCTATAGTAACAATACCAATGCATCTAGTAAATAAATTAAAAAATTTATTAATTAGTTTTTTATTTTTAAATAAATAAATAAAATAAACAATAGTGACATGAGAAAAGAGAGGTAGAATACAAGCATTTCAAGCAAGACAAAAGAAAAGAAAAAAAGATTTTTTTTTTTTATTATAAAGAAAAAGTATCAAAATCCAAAGTTTGACTGGACCCAGAAATATGAGAAAGAAAAAAAATGGAGCAGTGGGTGGCCAGTAGGCATCTCTCCCACAATTTCCTCCTCTGTTGCTCCCCCAAGGCACCAACTTGTCTTTTCTCCTTTTAACTATTTTCTATTTCTTCTCCCCCTTTCTTTATCTGCTCTACTACGTCTCTCCCTTTTCTTTCCCTTTCTTTATTCCCATTTTTCAATCTTAACCCACCATTGTTCTTCACCAAACATCCCCTTCTCTCTTCTTCTTCTTCTTCTTAATCTGATCTCAACTGCTGAAAGTTTTCTTCTTTTGTGTTTTTTGTTTGTTTTTATTTATTGGGTTTGTTTTAGTTCTGTGTTTCTGTTGGTTGCCACTCGTGGATTCCTGTCAAGTACTAAGTTTCTAGTGACAACCGACAGTTCTGCACCTCGTATCCAATCTCTCTCTTTCCTCTGTCTCTCTTCTTTAACAGATTTCTCTGATTGTTTCTTGGACTTAACTTGTTACAACTGCCCATTACATCACCAATTACACCAGGTATTATCTTTCTTTTAATATAAATAATATTGCCCATTTTCTCTCTCTCTTATTCTTGTCTTTAATCTTCCTTTCTCTTCCCTTGTCATGATTTCAGTTATAGTGTTTTTGATTTTGAATTTTGTTCTACTTGATTACCTTGTGTTTGATAGTGATTTCCATCATCTTTTCTCCTTTCTTTTTTAAATAGTGGTTTCTTCTCTTTTTAATTTGAAATTTCAGATTTTCAAGCTACAAGCTTGGGTTGGATACTAGGAGAAATAAAACCCACAAAGAGTTGACTGAGAGCAGATCTAAAACTGATATGGAGAAGCTGCTCTCAAATGGAAGATGCAGAGAAACAAGCAATGGGTTCGTGCTAGATTTTTTCTCTTTTGGTGTATGCAAATAAGAGGGTTTTCTTACTGTTTGAAGAAATTCTTACAAGAAAATGGAGAGAGAATGGAGGAGAGTATCATCACAAGAGCAAGGCATCATGGGAATCTTTGTCTTTGGCTTTGGCTATGGCTATGTGCTGTGGCTGCTTCTAATGATACCATCACAGGCTAGAGAATTGGCTTCACAGCAAAGCAGCAATGATGACATTGTGGGGTTGCTAGCCTTCAAGAAATCGTCTGTTCAATCTGATCCAAAGAACGTATTAGCCAACTGGACTGCGGATTCCTCTAGTCCATGTTCATGGTTTGGTGTCTCTTGTTCTGTTGATGGCCGTCGTGTGACCTCTCTCAACCTCGCCAACGCTGGCCTTATTGGCAGTCTACACCTCCCTTACCTGACTTCATTGCCAGCTCTCACCAATCTTATTCTAAGAGGTAATTTGTTCTCTGCTGGTGATCTCTCTGCCTCCACTTCTACTCCTTGCGCTCTAGAGACTGTTGATTTGTCTTCCAACAACTTCTCTGATCCTCTTCCAGGAAGGTCCTTCCTTTTCTCTTGTAATAATCTGGCTCATGTCAACCTCTCTCACAATTTCATTCCTGGGGTCAATCTCCAGTTTGGTCCTTCTTTACTGCAGCTTGACCTCTCTGGCAATCTTATCTCTGATTCCACCATCTTGAATCAGTCTCTCTCTATCTGTCAGAATTTGAATTTCCTCAATTTCTCTGGTAACAAGCTTGCTGGCAAACTTGAAATCACTCTATCTTGCAAGAGCCTATCAGTTTTAGACCTCTCATATAATTTGCTATCTGGGGAGATACCACCTAGCTTTTTTGCTGACTCTCTATCTCTCAAGATTCTGGACCTATCCCACAACAACTTTTCTAGTAGCTTCTCCAGTCTGGATTTCGGGCACTGCAGCAACCTTAGTTTCATCAGTTTGTCACAGAATAGGCTTTCTGGCTCAGCGTTCCCAACTAGTCTGAGCAACTGTGATGTTTTGGAGACGCTTGACCTCTCCCATAATGAACTGAAACTCAAGATTCCTGGAGCCATGTTGGGAAGGTTGAAGAATTTGAAGCAGCTCTCTCTAGCTGAAAATCAGCTCTTTGGTGATATTCCTTCTGAATTGGGACAGGCCTGTGGAACTCTGCAGGAGCTGAATCTATCAGCAAACAAGCTCACTGGTGGGTTGCCACCAAATTTTATATTATGCTTTTCTCTGCAGAGCTTAAACCTCGGACACAATCTTCTTTCTGGAGATTTCCTCACTACTGTTGTCAGTAGGCTTCAGAGTCTGAAATATCTCTATGTACCATTCAACAACATAACTGGTCCTGTGCCCTTGTCTTTGACAAATTGTACTCAGCTTCAAGTGCTTGACCTTAGTTCCAATGAATTTACTGGGAATGTTCCTTCTGAGTTCTGCACTTCCTCAAACCCCTCGGCGTTGCAGAAGTTCCTTCTGGCCAACAATTACTTATCAGGGAAAGTTCCTTCAGAGCTTGGAAGCTGCAAAAACCTGAGAAGAATTGATCTTAGTTTCAACAATCTGAATGGTCCGATTCCTTCGGAGATTTGGACCTTGCCAAATCTTTCTGACTTGGTCATGTGGGCAAACAACCTCACAGGTGATATTCCGGAAGGCATTTGCGAGATTGGAGGAAACCTTGAAACTTTGATTCTCAATAACAATCTCCTCACTGGAAGCATCCCTAAGTCTATTGGCAGTTGCACCAATATGATATGGATATCACTTGCCAGCAACCAGCTTAGTGGGGAAATCCCTTCAAGTATTGGAAGTCTTGTTAACCTTGCTATACTCCAAATGGGTAATAATTCAGTCAGTGGACGAATACCACCAGAGATGGGAAATTGTAGGAGCCTCATCTGGCTTGATTTGAACAGCAATGACCTTACTGGCCCCCTCCCACCTGAACTTGCGAAACAAGCTGGCATGATCATTCCTGGAATTGTATCAGGAAAGCAGTTTGCATTTGTGAGAAATGAAGGTGGAACATCTTGCAGAGGAGCTGGAGGACTAGTTGAATTTGAAGGGATTCGAGCAGAGAGGCTGGAGAATTTACACATGGTTCACTCATGTCCAACAACTAGAATTTATTCTGGGAAGACAGTTTACACTTTTTCCAGCAATGGCAGCATGATATACCTTGATCTTGCCTACAATTCCTTGTCTGGACCTATCCCTGAAAACTTTGGTTCGATGAGCTATTTGCAGGTTTTGAATTTGGGGCACAACGGACTAAATGGAAATATTCCTGACAGTTTTGGAGGTCTGAAAGAAATTGGAGTTTTGGATCTATCTCACAATGATCTTCAAGGATTTATCCCAGCATCTTTAGGGACTCTCTCTTTTCTTAGTGATCTTGATGTCTCTAATAACAACCTCTCTGGTGTCATCCCTTCTGGGGGTCAGCTAACCACTTTCCCAGCATCCAGATATGAAAACAATTCTGGCCTTTGTGGGGTGCCCTTGGTCCCTTGTGGCTCCAGAGGCAGCCAGCAAAGCTCTTTTCATCGGGGAAAGAAGCAGTCTGTTGCAGCAGGGATGGTCATTGGCATCACATTCTTTGTGTTGTGCATCTTTTTCCTCACATTAGCTTTTTATCGTGTGAAGAAGTTTCAGCAAAAAGAGGAACAGAGAGAGAAGTATATTGAAAGCCTTCCGACTTCAGGTAGCAGCAGCTGGAAACTTTCAGGCGTTCCTGAGCCTCTGAGCATCAATATTGCCACATTCGAGAAACCTCTGCGTAAGCTGACCTTTGCACATCTGCTTGAAGCTACTAATGGTTTTAGCGATGACAGCTTGATAGGGTCTGGAGGGTTTGGACAGGTCTACAAGGCAAAACTAAGAGATGGCTGTATTGTTGCAATAAAGAAACTTGTTCATGTTACAGGCCAAGGAGACAGAGAATTTATGGCGGAAATGGAAACTATTGGGAAAATCAAGCACCGGAACCTTGTTCCTTTGCTGGGTTACTGTAAAGTTGGAGAGGAGAGGCTGCTTGTGTATGAGTACATGAAATGGGGAAGTTTAGAGTCGGTTCTTCATGACAGGTCCAAAGGAGGTTGCTCAAGGCTTGATTGGGCCGCCAGAAAGAAGATTGCCATAGGTTCAGCAAGAGGTCTTGCATTCCTTCACCACAGCTGCATACCGCACATTATCCACCGAGACATGAAGTCTAGCAATGTTCTTCTAGATGAGAACTTTGAGGCCAGAGTTTCTGATTTTGGCATGGCAAGGTTGGTGAATGCGCTCGACACGCATCTCAGCGTAAGCACACTTGCAGGAACTCCAGGATATGTCCCTCCAGAGTATTACCAGAGCTTTAGGTGCACAACAAAAGGAGATGTATATAGCTACGGTGTCATACTGTTGGAGCTCCTCTCCGGCAAGAAGCCAATAGACCCATCGGAGTTTGGTGATGACAACAACCTTGTAGGATGGGCAAAGCAACTTCACAGAGAAGGTAGAGACAATGAGATACTGGATTCTGAGTTGACAGTGCAAAAATCTTGCGAGTCTGAATTATATCAGTATCTAAGAATTGCTTTCGAGTGCCTCGAAGAAAAGCCTTTCAGGAGACCAACAATGATTCAGGTTATGGCCATGTTCAAAGAGCTTCAGGTTGATTCTGAAAATGATATCCTTGATGGTTTCTCACTGAAAGATGAAGTAATTGATGAAATGAGAGAGAAAGAATGAAGTTCATGATGTTCCATTTTTTATTGGACTAGTTGGCTTGCTGAGGATCTGGTTTACCTTTGAACTGGATAATGGAGTAATCCTCGAAATTTCGCCTACTGTAAATAATTAAACACTCAACTAGATAGAAAGTTGCAGGAAATGTGGGGAGAACAAAGTAATAGAATCTTCTTTCAGTTGCTAAACAATGGATAACTTACATTTTTCATTCCTTTAATCATCATGTCTGCAACTGAAGACTTCAAAGCTTTGTGTCTTTGCCATTGGCTTCTTTCTTTTGCCACATGCAGTTTTGCTAACAGATGTTTCACAATTTGTTTTGTTTCAAAAATTTCCAGTTGCTGCTGTTCATAGGAAGTCAGAAGTTGAGAAGTGAGGACAGTGTTCTGTAAAGTAGTAGATTTTAGCATCATTCTGAAGTAAATCATAGTGGTATCACTTGCATTCAGTTCTAGTAAACTTTCCAGAGAAAAGCTATCTGCTGTTTCTCTTTTTCACATCTTTTTGTTCAGAATTAAAACATTAAATTGATGATCAATCCTGTTAATTATGAGGTTTGAATATTATATATATTTTTTTATGAACCGGATTGTAAGTGCAGCTCTGCTCTCTGAACTTGAAATTGGAATTTTTTTCAAGTTCCATTTTCATGAATATTATATATAATAGATTTGAGTCAGAAGAGAGTTGGAAGCTTTGTCTGCTGCTTTACTCTTTCTTTTATAATTATTTATAATTGCTGACAAAATAAAATCAATAATAAAAAGTTGCTGCCTGTTGTTTTGTATACACAGTTCATTTTCATGTGCTTTTTCTAAATGGTATTGAAAATTCAACTGCAGATTTTTTTAATTTCATCATATATAATAATCTGATAAACAAAAGTGATTGATGCTTCTTTGATTATCTTATTATCATCTAATTGCTTGTTAATATAAATTTAACTATTTCTTAATAACTAATTAAATTAAAATATTAACAAATTGCAATTAAAGTATCAAACACTGTTAGATTCATTAGCTTCTCATCATGATTATCATAAAATAAAGTGAATGTCTCTTTATGTTATTTTAAATTATAATTCTGTTTCTTGTCTTTTCGTCTGCAGTTGTGGTTCTTATTAACAGTTTCCCTCTGCCAAGTCAATAACCAAACAGCACCTAATTGTCATTAGAGCTGTAAAGGAAACAACGTGAGCTATATGGGGTTCTGTTCTCTTTCAACCTTTTTAGTTCTGTTATCTCTTTCGACCCTTTTCTTCTTTAGCTTCCACCGGTAATTACTTTTAAATAGTTCAGTGTTGAATTACCGAACAGAGGCCAATGCTGTTTAATGTTCTGAAATTCAGAAAATAGGTTTACAGTATATAAATTTAGTCTAGAAATATCTCTCCTCGTTTTATTTCTTTTTCAGTGCCACTTGTCTCTGTCACTCCCTATTACTCAGACTCGTACATATGGACGTACTATCGTACCCCTCTCAATTGGCGACTATTTAATTCTCCCGACGCGTATGCTGATAGGGTTGCAAGGTAAGTAGATTTAAACTATATTCTGGTGGACGCGCGTAGTCAATTCGGCTGCTTTAGTTATGGACTTAAAGATGCGATATTGGACCGGTCTAGTTTAGAGTAGCCTGTTGAGATACACCAAATAATTTCAGAGATTCATGCATGGGTGCTTGTTGTTAACATCATGGCTGGTTGAACCACAGTTTAGAATATTTCCATCAACTTGATTGATATTTTTGATGGGGCTTTGTTTGGTTGGAGAAATGACGTGAAGGTGGGAATATTAATAATTATTCCATGTGAAATAGCTTTTATTAGATTTTCAATATCATTTCAACAAAGAATAATTTTATAATTATAATGTTTCATTAAGATTTAAATATGTTATGACTATGGCATAAAAATTTTTTATTATTAATTAATTAGTTAATATAATTATAAAAATTCAAAATATAAGGAAACATTTATTTTAATTATTCAATGAACTAAATAACTATATAAAGTATATCTCACTTGACTTGGGTATATTCTTTAATTTTGTGAGCATCAAATTTATTCATGTCAACTATAGATAAAGTAATAAAATGATAAAAAACTTAATTATATTCCGTGAGAAATTTTACCAAACATCGTTTTGTTAAAACGAAATAAAAAAAAAGATAAGGTAGAAAGTTAAAAATTTTATTTAAATTCTTCAAAAATTGAAAAGTGAGTTTTTAATAGTTAAGAAAAACTATTTATAATCGAGAAAAAAAATTTTAATATGCAAAATTATAAAAATATTCAAAAAAAATAGTTAAAATGCAAAATTGATCCCTTAAACGATAAAATTTACATATTGAACTTTGTGACAGGTTTATGGCTTGTCACATTTTTTAAAGTTATGCATCTCAAAATTTTCTTTTCGAAAAGCTATCGTGGGTCTCCATCGGACGTCGTCAGCAAAAGTTAGATTCGGTCCAAATCTGCCGTAAAGTTCAAAGCTAATTACTTCATGTCATTCACTTCCACTTGTAAAGAACTCGACTTTGAGTTATCATCAGCAGAGTGATATTTAAATAGATCCGCCACGTTAAACGTCTTGAAAATTTTCCTCTCATTAGAAAGGTCAAGAACATAGGCATTGTCATTAATCTTCTGAATGATCCGGAATGGATCAATTTTCTTGGCATCAATATTTTTTTGTCCTCCACCACGCTTGTTGCGTAAATACACCATAACTTGGTCACAAACATTGAAAGACTTGAAACGCCTATGTTTATCAGCTGTAACTTTATATTTGTCATTGTTTTCTGTATACCTGTTTGAAAACATCCACATGCTATTTTGCCAAGTTACTGCAATACTGTTATGAGAACCTGTAGGAAGGACAATAAGATCAACTGTATGCGCTGGGACTTTTCTATACACAACTGCAAACGATGACATTTTTGTGGAGTTGTGGACAGCACTGTTGTAAACAAATTCTGTTTGGACACTATAATACTATTATGAGAACCTATAGAAAGGACAATAAGATCAACCGTATGCGCTGGGACTTTTCAATACACAACGGTAAACGGTGACATCTTTGTGGAGCTGTGGATAATACTGTTGTAAGTAAATTCTGCTTGGGTAAGAACAAGATCAAGATCTCAAACAGTTTTCTTATTATTGCAAATGCAACGCAGTAAATTGCCAAACGCATGGTTCACTACTTCAATTTGTCCATCAATTTAGAGATGGGCAGCACTGCTGTATCGAAATTCAGTTTTAAAATGTTTTTATAAAGTCACTCAGAAATGAGTTAGAAACTTCACAAAAATCTTTAGTCGGAGTTTATCTATTTTTTTATTAAAATATAATTGATTTTGATTGAAATTTGAATTTGAGATTTTTTTTTTAATTCTTAAAATATTAAAACTCTGTTTGATTTAAGGGATAAATATCGATATCCTATAACTGATAGTTAATGCTCATAGTGGACGACTACCTGATAGTTAGTGCTGATAGTGGACAACTGATAGTTAATTGTCAATTGCAAGATAAATCATGTCTAACTATTCTTGTTTAAATGTAAAACGACGAATAAGCGTATATATTATATACCTTATTTATTATTTTAATTTTTGTAATTTATTATTTAAAAATACTTTTAAATTTTATATACTAAAATCTTATCTCATGCTTTAAATAGTTATTTAAAATTTATTTTACTACAAATATGCATAAAATTATATAAATTATTCATTAATATTTAAAATATAAAAATATTAAATCATATTAGTAAAAATAAATTAATAAATAACCCATGTGATATATGGGTAAAACAATTTCTTTTTTAATTTATCATTTATTACTCAAAAATATTTTTAAAATTTAAATACTAAAATTTTATTTCATAACAAAATATAACAATAATTATCTAAAATTCTTTTTTTACTATAAATATGTATACAAAGTATAAATTATTATTTAAAAATTATAAATTAACATTTCAATAAAATTAAAATTAATTTATAATTTTGTTATTAACAAAATTGAGATTTTGTAATGTGAACAGTAAATCTACTAAATATAAAGTATTCTTCAGAGTTGTGAAAAATCATCATTTAGTTATCATTACATATTTTAGTTTTGTCAATATTACTAATTTTGTTCCATACAATGACAAACACATTTTTATGTATTTCTAGAGTTTCTAAGAAAATAGAATTTATAAGTTTGTATAAACTTAATTAGAGATTCACATATTCCCTTTATTCTATTTTTTTTTTATTTTTTAATAACGCATAACCACCTATTTTTATTACGCAGATTCATATATATAGACGTATTTTTCGATCTATTTTCATCAAGTTATCATTTAATTTCCTTTTGACACGCATACTGTTAGGGTTGTGATATAACTGGAGATGCTTTCCTACTTTCCATTACATTACATGAGCTATTCTCACTCTAGTAGATCCAAGTCTTGGACCAATCCAGCCTGCTTTGATCACAGATCGGATGACATGCTGATGGGTCGGCTTGTTTAATGGATCTTATTGGGTTTCAGACATGTTTCTTTTTCCATGATCCGACCTTAAACCGGATGCCAGAAAGCCAGCGGTCATATGAGTTAGACTCTCTCTAGTGGATCCAAGTCTTGGGCCAGTTCGGTCTGCCTTGGTCACAGGCTGGATGATACGTTGATAGGTCGGTATGTTTAATGAATCTTATTGAGTTTCAGACCTGTTTCTTTTTTCATGATCCAACCTTATCTTAGATGTTAAAAGTACGGCAATCATGATTATTATATCTATATGCTAGAATAGAAATATGTGAAACACCTGTTTCCCATTGCATGTGTTATTTTTTAAAAAAATATTACTAATTCTATTAATAATAATAATATTATTATTTTATTATTATTGATGCATCACCCAAATTTTAAAGAAAAAAGAATTATAAAAAATAAAATTTTTAAATGATAAAATGTAAAGCATCACTAAATTATTAGTTAACAAGCGGTGCTTTATTTCAAAGGAAAAGCAAAGGATCTTGTGCCTAAGTCATAAATAAAGCATAGCTTTTGTTGACAAAAAACAGAATGTGATACATGAACCAAAAGCAGACAAACCCTAACATGTTCAACTAAAGAAAATTTCTTTTCATTTCCTTGTGATTCCTAAGATAGTGTGCATGTTCTTCTACTTGATTTGAAGTTAATTAATTCATAATAAAAAATTAATGATTTTAGACAGCAATTAATGTATGAATTTGTCTTATTTAAGAAAATCAAATGATGTTTTTGACAAAAAATCTCTAGCTAGTGCTTGCATAATCATATTTAAGATATGTATGTCTTAATAATTCTGCTTTGCCTTTGCCTTTCCATCAATCTTTTTATATGAAATTTAATTTTGCATATAAAACCAAATCTATCTAATCATTGGGATGTCCCATACTCTCATCTAGCCTTTGACAATTTCACTACCACTTTTCTTTTTTTCAAACAAATCTAATTCATTAGAAATCTTGAAATTAAAAAAAAAAAAGGAAAATTGGGTAAAGGAGTTAGCAATAATGGAAACATCTAGCAGAAAATGTCTAGCAAGATTTTAGGCTGCCATGTTCCCAATCTAGATTATCTTGCAAGATATTGTCTAGCAAGTCATCTCTCCACCTAATATTGAAATAAGCATGGCTAAAATATGCTTAAAGGAAATATTACTATTTTTTATTTTAATAAAACCTTTTAATTAATTAAAATTTAATTTTCATAATTTTTTCTATTTCATTTTCTTTTCTACCTCTTTCTTCAGAAAATTATAATTTTCTTAATTATATATTTTTTATTAAGGTTATTAAATAAAAAAATCTAAATATTTACAATAATTTATATTTATATTTAATACTTTAAATTTTAACGTTCGCATGCTTAACTTAGTGGTAAGTGTATCTGAATATATTTGAAAAGTCTCGGTTTTACTCTCCCAATATTCAATTTTCAATTCAAAAATAAAAATACTTTAAATCTTGGATGATGAAGTCAAATTTTTTCAATTTGCTATAATTATAGTAAAAAATATTAAATTAAATTTAAAAAAGTTAATAATAAATTATAATATAGTTTTTAAATATATATTTTTATTATAATAATATCATTTTTAAATCCTATTATTTAGGCTCTATTTTCTCTTTTATATAATATAAAAATTTAAAATATAAAAAAATAAAATTTTATAATTTAAAACATATAATATTTTATTTTATTTAGAATATTATTAATAGAAAGTAAACTTTTTTAAATATAAAAATATACACATGATTTATAATATTGAGTATAAACAAAACAATGAAATATTTTAATATACAGTATTTATATGTGATTTTATATAATATAAATTTATTTGTAATAAACATTTATAATATATTTAATATTACATATAATAAATATAAGATATATTTAATTTTAATATAAAATTTAAATTAAAGAATTATATATTTTATTAATAATATAAAATTTTAAACACTATATTATAATTTATTATTTTTATTTTTTTAAATTTAATTTAATACACTTAACTATAATTATAAAAAATTAAAAAAAATTTTAAATTTATCATTTAAAATTTAAAGAGTTGGATATAAATATAAATTAGGAGTTTGAGATTTTTTTAATACCCATCTTTATTAATAAAAAAATTGCAAATTTAACACTAAATTTTATAAAATTTTACAATTCTAACAAAAATATAGGGTTGAATTGACAATTCCCCCTTTTTAAAAGTATATTAATAAATTTTATTAATTAAAATTAAATTGTCTCCTTTAGGACACACTTCTCACATTACACCTTTTTTTTTTTTCTTCTTTATTTGCTGGGCTATTTTCTTGAGCCCTTCTTAACCCAAACCCACTATGTATCACCCCTCCAAAATGGCTAAAAAAAAAACTAAGTGTATCCTTAAATTATCTATGAAAGGTTAAAAATATTAAATTTTATTTTTTAATTTAATTATTATTAAAAAAAATTAGTATTTAATTTTTATAATATGTGAAAACTTATTAACTAATTATTCAATTTTAAAAAATATATTAAAATATTCATAATGTTTTAACAAATCTATTAATTAGTCGTTTCGTTAATTTTATTATTAAATATTTTATTATTTTAAAATTTTATTAATTAGTTTCTTATATTTTTAAAAAAATTATTAATTAATATCTCCATATAAAAATATTTTTTTATAATATTTAATGATTAAAATTAATATTTAAATTAACTAATAGATTTTTTAAAATATAAAAAATATTTTAATATATTTTTTAAAATTAAAAAATTAACTAGTGAGTTTTATTATAGTATAAAGATTAAATAATAATTTTTTCTTATTAAAATATCAAATAAAATCATCAAACTACATTCTACTTAATATATTTGAATTTATTTAAATATATTTAACTTTTTAATAATAAATTAAATGTATTTTTAAATTGAAAAATAAAATTTAATATTTTTAATTTTTGTTATATGGTTTGACCAGCCCCATCATAATTCAAAATTATAACAGCAAGCAGACTAACACAACGCTTTTAGCATCCCAGCAAATGCAACATGATAGCAATATATCCAAACGAAATACTTGGCGTATTGAATTTAAATAAAAAACGGATCAAATTAAATTAATTTAAAATTTTAATTTAATTTTTTATTTATTTTAATTTGGTTTAATTTTTAATTTTAAAAATTTTAATTATTTCAATTGATTTCGATTTTGATGATAAAAAATTTAAAAAAAAAATTAATTGAACCGATTAGTAATAATAATATATTATTTTTTATAATATAAATAGATTAGACTATAATTAAAAGTAAAATATTTTAATTAAATTTTAAAATATTAAAAATAAAATTAAAGGGTAAAAAATAAAAAGTCTACAAATTGAATCGAAAGAATTGTGCAATAACAAATTGAATAGAATCGAACTGAATCAAACAGATTGAATTTTATCCGCTCAAACTTAATTCAATTTAATTTTTATAAATACTAAAAATTTATTTTTTAATTTATTCAATTTAATTTAATTTACAAAAGAATCGAGCACTCCAAAGAACCCTGCAATAAGTTTAGCAAAATACAAAAGAAAGAGACAAGCCAGCAGCAAAAATCCTACCTATCTCTTTGTTTATTAACTCCTCTCTCGCTCTTTTCTTCCTTTTTGTTAGGGGTGAGCAGTATTCGGTTCAAACTGAAAAAATCGATCGAATAGAATCGATTTGAAAATTTGGTTCAATTTTTTATATATTTCGATTTGGTTTGGTTTTTAATTTCAAAAATTTTGATTATTTCGGTTCGGTTCGGTTTTGATTAGAAAAAAACTGAGAAAACCGAACCGAACCGATTAGTGATAATAATATGTTTTTTCAATAATATAGAGAAATTAAATTATATTAAATTTAAAATATTTTAATTAAATTTTAAAATATTAAAAATAAAGTGTGAAAAATAAAAAAATTATTAAAAATCGAAATCGATCAAACCGAACCGAATCAAACCGAATCAGACCGGTTCGGTTCGATTAGGTTTCTGATCAAAATCGATTCGGTTCGATTTTCATAAACACTAAAATTTCAGTTTTTGGTTTATTCGGTTCGGTTCGGTTTTGAACCGAACCGACCGAATGCTCACCCCTACAAGTTTTTCTGCATGCTTAGTTTGGAGAGCTTGTGCCAAAAAATTTAACATGATCAAGGAGTATTTATTAAGCTCTTCAATATATAAAAATAATAAAATATGATTTTTATAATAAAATATAAAATAATTATTACTTAATTTTTATAATACGAAAAAATTTATTTCAGGTAAAATTAGAGTCGTTTCTTTGTGAGTCTTTTTATTAGGCAAAGTGCTCGAAGTCCTTACTTCACTTAGAAAGAGATAAAATTATAGAAAAGCACCATTAGATATAAAAATAATTCTTTGAAAATATAAAAATAACAAAAAAAATTGAAAATTAAAATAAAAAGTCCATCAATTTATTTTTCAGTCATCTCACCTTAAACTCTTTTTTTTTTAAAGTCATCTTAAACTTAAAATCAATATAAATAAATTTAATAAATATTTAACAATTTCAACATTAAAAATATTTGCTTGGTATGATTTTAATCAAAAAAATCAAACTAAAAATAGTTTAATATTTTTTATAATATAAATAATTTATATTATAATTAAAATTAAAATATTTTAATTAAATTTTAAAATATTAACAGTAAAAAATAAAAAGTGATATCCAACTGAATTAAATTGAATTAGTCTAGTTGTATTCAAAATTAATTCAGTTTTATAAATATTAAAATTTTAATTTTTAATTTATTTAATTCGATTTTGAATCAACGACAGAATGATTACCTTTATTTAATTTTTCTCAAATTAAAATTTTCATCCAATTTATTTGAATTTTTCTATTCAATTCAAAATTAAATTAACCAATTTTACAATATATATATATATATATATATATTTAAAAAATATTAAATTTACATAATTATTTAATAATAAATGTTGATTATTTTTTTATTATTTTAATAATCTAATGACTAGTAATTTAATATTGAAATATAAAATTAATATTTATTATTAAAAATTAAAATTTTAATTTTTTTAAATAAAAATATGAGTAATTTAATGAATAAAAAAATAATTTAACATACACATGGCTTCAAATTTGAAAGATAAAATGATTTTATTTTTTTCCAAGTGACAAATGGATATATATGATAGTTCTCACTCCATGTCCATTGATGTCAAACAGCTAACATAATAAGCTATAAATTGGATTTTTTTTTTTTTTTTTTTTTTAAAGATGGTCTAATGACCATGGTTTAGTCTCTCTTACAATAATAAGCTGTTTTTCTAATTTTTTATTTATAAAATAAAAAAGAAAAAGAAAAAGACAGCATAATCCTTTATTGCAATGCATTTTCTGTCCAATTGGCACATTCTGGTTACATGTTCAAACCAAGTTTTTGGTTCATTTCATTACATATTCTTCTCATTGTTTAAATCATTTCCTTGTTTGACATGGTTACATTAAGGTCTTAGTTGAAAATATTAGTTGTTTTTTATATATATAAAATAACTAGAGGTATCCTAAATCCACTGGACTGAAATTAAATATTATTCGTATCGAATTAGTCCATTAAAGAGTAAAGTTATCACAGTGAGTGAGTAGGGTTGGACATTTGATCGGTTCGATTCAAAATCGAAACGAACTGAATAAATCTAAAATTAAAAATTTGGTATTTATGAAAATTGAATCGAATAGATTTTGATCAGAAATCGAATCGAATTGAATCGATCTGATTCAATTCGGTTTGATCAATTTAAATTTTTAATAAATTTTTTATTTTTTAAGTTTTATTTTTTGTATTTTAAAATTTAATTGAAATATTTTAATTTTAATATGATCTAATCTCATTGTATTATTGAAAATAACATGCGATTATCGTTAATCGGTTCGATTTGATTTTTTTTAATTTTTTATGATCAATCAAACCGAACTAAAATAATAGAAAATTTTAAAATTAAAAATCGAATCGAATCGAAATGAATAAAAAATTAAATTAAAATTTTAAATTAATTCGATTAAATCAATTTTTTTGATTTAAACCGAATAGTGCGCAGATTGAATAATATTTGCTCTGAATCAAATATTCAATTTCATTTAAAGTAGAAAATTGTACAACCACTTATCTTTTATTTTATATATTTTTTAATTTCTACAGGACCCATTATTATTTTTTCAGATTATCCTTTCTCCATTTTCATAATTCAATTTTAGCAATATTTTAAGCTTGAGCAGAATGTGGCCATGCCCTTATAAATTTTTAATGAATTCAAGTTGATCAATACCACACTCTTCAATATTATTGGTGAAAAAAATAATAATTAATAATTAAATTTAAAAAATTCATAATAAAATACTTTTCAACGAATAAAATAAAATATCAAATAATTAAAATTGATTATTTTTAACATTTCTCTTATGTGAATCAATGATGATCTAGTGAGCATTAGTTGGCAAATTGCCGGCTAAGCTTGGGATAAGCTATAGTCTATTACTTCAATAGAATTACCATTACCAACTCTCCAACGTGCAGGACTTTTCCCAGGCTGATTACTTATCACAGTATTATAAGGATAATCATTAAATAATTTATAAAATACATATACATTATTTGGAAATTAGTAATTTAATAATATTAAATAACTAATTAACGAAAATAGAAATTTTAATGAAATTAAATAAATTATTTTGGCAAATTTACATGAAGTTGGTACATGGCAACGCCATGAGCAATATCACCTTAAAACATTATAAAACAAAATTATCTTTCTTTTATATATATATAAAAAATTATAATACCTTTTATATAGGTTTCTCAGAATTAATTCAGAAATTCAATTTAATTTTTTATTTTTTTCAATTCGATTTAATTTTTATTTTTATAAATTTTAGTTATTTCAGTTCGATTTAATTTTAATAAAAAAATTGATAAAATCAAATCGAACCGATTTGTAATAATAGTATATTATTTTTGATAACATAAAAATATTAAAACTATAACTAAATATTTACATATTTCAATTAAATTTTAAAATACTAAAATAAGGCGTTAAAAATTAAAATCCATTAAAAAGTCAAATTGAATATATCGAATCAAATCGAATTAAATCGATTCGATTTAAATTATTTCTATCTAAAATTAATTCAGTTCGATTTTTACAAACTCTAAAATTTTAATTATTATTCAATTTTAAACCGAATCGACCAGAATCTACATTACTCAAACCTTAATAAATGAGTTTAGCAACTGAATTAAATCATTCTAGATAATTTTATAAAATAAAATTAATTATATATAAAAACACTTAAAAAAATAAAATTAATTATATATAAATGTTGTTTAGTCATATGATTTCCATTTTCAATTTCATAGAATTAACATTTGAAATTTTTGTCTTTCTGTTGGAATATTTTCAAATTCTCCAATAATTATGTTGAGATTAATACCTTTAGTTTATTTATTTTTAAGTAATTTTTCTTTTATAGATTCCCTTTTCATTGATGGGTTAACCTTTATGATTTTCGCATTTTGTTGCAATAATTACTGTTAATACCGTTAGTTTACGGGAAGTTATAAGTGCTTATATTTTATTAAAATTAACTATTTATTTTTTTTTAAATTTAATTAAAATCTTTATTTAATTAAAATATTTATATATTTTATGATGGTCTGATAAAATATAGGATTTTATAATGATTGAGTCAGCTTGTCTTGATGATGGCAGAGGGCGTAACATCTAAAGGTCTCGCCATTATTGGGCCACCTGTCTCTACCATACGGATACATACGTACTAAAATATCGGGCGTCTGTTCCATGTTGAACGGCCATTTAATTCCTTTTTGGCGCGCATGCGGACGGACCTATTAGACAAATGGACCGGTTATCCTTCTTCCTCATGACCAGGCTAGAGTTGAAGAGACTAAGGCCTGGGAGAGGTCGGGTCTTAAGGCCGAATGGTCTGGACCGGCCATTTAAAAAACTTAACGACCCTCGAATTAGTGCTGTCTCATGGGTCCGGCCTCGTAACGGGCTGGAAAATCAAGCGATCATCATTTTATAAAAAAAATATCCATAAAAATTTTAAATTTTACAATTTTGTTTTTATAATTGTACACTAATTTAATTTAATTTTTCAAAAAAATATTCTATACTAACGATTTTTTTATAATTGTACCATCCGTTTATACTTTTGTTAAAAATTAATACAAAAACCTAGTTCAATATAAAAAAAAATTCTAAATTAACAAACAAAATTCTAAATAGAATTATTTCAACCATTTGCATCTCTTTACTTGCCTTGAACCGAATATTTAATCACGAGACAAAAAAAATACTATATTTGCTTTTAATTTAAATATTACACTAATTAAGACTTTTTTTTATTAATTGAGAAATTTTTTATGATAAAATTAGATTTTTATATTAATTTTTAATGAAAATACATATGGAGGGTATAATTGTAAAAATATCAATACTGTTAGTAATTGAGTATTTTTATCGAAAAAAAATTAACAGTATAATTGTAAAAAAATCATAGTTCAGAATTTTTATAAATATTATCCTTTAATAAAATTATTTTTTTTTTACCTTTATTAAATTTTTAGTTAAAAAAATATGTTAATTAACTGGTTTATAGTAATTTTAGTAAAATAAACTAAATAATATGAATAATTAAAATTATAAATAATAAATATTAGAGATAAGTAGTATAAAAACTTTAAATAATATAAATATTTAAAATTAAAATAAATTGACTAATATTTTTTTAAACAAATAAAGAGTTTGATTTAATCTAATAAAGAATGTTTTAATTTAATTGGATTTTAGAAAACAATGACTATGTAAGGAACTTTAATAAAAAAATCTTTTATTTTTGCTGATTTTTTACTTTAAAATTGTGATTCAATTTGTACACTTCTGATATTACATCGATAGCAAATAGTAATAATTAGGGCAAATAGTAATAATTAGGAAAGCGTGGTTTAATTTCAAATCGAATCGAATTTGAATTAAAAAAATTAAAAATTAAGTTGTAAAATTATTAAAAATTAAAAAAATTAATTATAAAAATATAATCGGATCGAATCGATAAAAATCGATTCGATTTGATTACTTTAAATTAAAATCTGTAATTTTTTTAAATTTTTTACTTCTAATTTGAGTAGAATAATTTAATAAATATTTTACATAAATTTACTAATAAATATTATCTAAATATATAATAATAATATTTAAAAAATCATATAAATTCATGTAAATTTAAAAAATACGTATAAAATCAGTGTTTCACATAATAAAAATATATATAAAATCGATTATTCGATTTGTCAGTTATTTCACATTTAAATCGAACCGAATCAAAAATCGAATAAGTAAGAAAATAGTAATAAAACCAAACCGAATATTCTGATTAACCGAACTATTAAACAGAAATTAATCGATTCGATTTAATTTTTCAATTCAAACTGATATATACTCTCTCTAATAATAATTTTTATATGCGTTCAGAAATATTGATATGAAAATCATATACATATATTAATTTAATATAAATTAAATTACAAATTTTAAAATAAAAATGAATAAAATATTTTACTTATCGCTTATTTGCTAACGTTACGATACACTAATGTTATTTTGATAAAAATTAAATTATATATTTTGAAATGAATATGACTAAAATTATGAATTTTTTTTTTACGTATTTAGATTTATGGACAAGTCAGCATCAATAATAATAATAATAATACCCAGGAAAATGTTTTAAGAAAGCAAATCAAGCAAGCAATCAACAATTGTTGATGGAGAGGTGCGCAGTATTCGGTTTAAATTGAAAAAATCGACTGTATCGAATTGATTTAAAAATTTGGTTCGATTTTTTATATATTTCGGTTCGGTTTTTAATTTTAGAAATTTCGGTTATTTCAGTTTGGTTCGGTTTTGATCAGAAAAAAACTGAAAAAATCGAACCGAACCGATTAGTGATAATAATATGTTTTTTCAATAATATAGAGAAATTAAATCATATTAAGATTAAAATATTTTAATTAAATTTTAAAATATTAAAAATAAAGTGTAAAAAATAAAAAAATTATTAAAAATTGAAACCGATTAAACCGAATCGAACCGAATCAAACCGGTTCGGTTCGATTCGGCTTCTGACCAAAATCGGTTCGATTCGGTTTTCATAAACACTAAAAATTCGATTTTTGATTTATTCGATTCGATTTGATTTTAAACCGAACCGACCGAATGCTCACCCCTAGTCTGATGGGTTAGAATTGTAATTGATTGAAGGTGAAGAAAGTGAAATTTGAGTAAGAGTGATGAGATTGTATATCATTAGTTAGAAAAAACAGGGAAAATAGATGAGTACCCAATTATCTAAACTAAAATTAGAAAGGTAATTAATAGATTTTGAGAAGTGTAACAAACTGAAAAGGAGGCTGAACTGGAAATTGGTTATAACATCTTTCACATTCAAAGGATATAGCTAACAAGTGTTACACATATTTATAATTTGCTATTATAATATCAATTATTCCTATTTTAAAAGCAGAGGCAAACAATCTACTGCAACTCTATCTTATCAAATCTTGCAACTCCAACCAATAAGCTCTTACACTATGTCACCCACATGGCAATGTGTTATTGGTTGATGTGAATACCCAAATGGTTTTGATTTAAAGGGAATACAAGAGCCCAGTTCAAAACAAGGAATGATTAGTTGAATGCTACTGTAGAATCAAAATCTAAAGGGAAATGTGTAAGCTTTTGTGTTGAGAGAGCTCTCTGTGTCTGTGTTGCTTTTTTTTTTATCTTTTTTCCTTCATTCTTCAAAGATTCCATCCAATTCTGGGCCCCTCACAATTCCACAATCATCTCCTTTTAACCTTACTTTGTTTTTCTTTGAGAGCTTGGAAATGATATATGAGAAAATAATGCTCTGCTTTTTGTAATCTTCTCTTAATCAATTAAACATCATCATATCATTTTGGGCTAAAACAAACAAGGAGGAGGAGAAGAGAGAGAGGGAGGAGGAGGGCATTGAAGGTGTTTTAGCCTCAATTTTTCTGACTGGAACAAGTGGGTTATTGCCATTTTGGTTGAATTTAACAGAAAGAGATAAAGAAACAAGATTTGATCAAGGGTTTGGGTCTGGGTCTGGGTCAGGGTCAGGTTGCTGGTGGAGAAGGTGGTGGGTCTTGTTCATATCATCATCTTAGCCTTGACTCCATAATCAATCAGGTAATCATTTTTAATCATTCTCTTTCTCTCTCTCTCTCTCTCTCTCTGGTGTAGCCTCAACTCCCTTTTGTTTTCTGCCCCTCAAATTCTGATGATTTTTTTAATGTATATCTGACATCCATATCTTCCTGGCCAATCTAAGGTACCTACCTTTAATATTATAGCATAATCCTTTTATCATTAATTTTTTTTGGTTGTTTAAAATTTCAAACTCTTTTTCTTTTCCTGGGTTTCTTTCTATTATCAATAATTTCCTGTTTTCTTTCTTTTCATCCCACCCCCTCCAAATCACTTGATCTTGATGGAAAATATGAGCTTGCATAAATACTTTTAAATTGGTGAAGTTTACCCTTTTCATTTGATTAGTTTCCTTCTCCAAATGTCATCTAATTGGAATCTTGTCTCTTTACCTTATTATGGTTTGCTGCCTTATTTCAGGTAATATATGCTAACAAAAATGGCAATTGGTTTAATCATTATTAATGCCTGCTGATTTTGGAAACTTATCCATTTTATTTGACTCTCTATGTTTCTTTCTTTTTTCTTCTCTTATAAATGTATTTAATGTACCTATGCATGTTTGGATGAATTGATTTGGTTGGAAAAATGATGAGTTGGGTTGAGTATGTTGTCTATGGAATTTGTGTTCCTTTTTGTGCATTGATGAAATCATTGGATGGATAATCTTAAGGGCAAAGTTGTTGCTTTATTCCTAAATCTCCTTCAGGTGCCTGAAAATATTCTACTTGAAATTCATTGTTCATGTTTTGTTTTCCATCGATCCCAAACTCACCTCTGCTAAGACCAAAAGTTCCATGGGAGTTCAGTGGAAGTTCTGGTTTTTTTTAGCCTGTATAAAACAATAATTCATATCAAACATAACCTTCCTTTTTCCTTTATTTTTCTATATCTACTTTTCAACTATAAAATTTGTAAACTGAAGAGTGTTTTCTTATCTGAATCATGTACTCTTTTTGATGTAAACCTTTCAGGAATTCGACGATAGCCAACATCTTGACTGCAGGCTGTCCAGGTTTCTGGCCAAAATTTTGAGAACATGGCTGGGGTTGATGATAATGTTGCTATAATTGGGGATTGGGTGCCTCCTAGTCCAAGTCCAAGAGCATTTTTCTCAGCAATTGTAGGTGATGGTATCAGCTCAAGAACAATCCCAGAACCTTCAAGGGAGAATAGAATTGAAGGGCTGTTTCCAGGATCACAAGAGCAGATGACAACAGGAAATACTGATGAAAAGGATGCAAAACAAACTGGTGGTTCTCATTTTACAGAATTAGCTCCATTTTCTGAGCAGAAATCTAGCTCACGAGGAGGTCTTGTGGAAAGAATGGCAGCCAGAGCAGGGTTTAATGCTCCAAGGTTGAATACAGAAAGTATCAGGTCTGCTGATCTTTCGCTGAACCCTGAGATTCGATCTCCTTACTTAACAATACCACCTGGTCTGAGCCCAACAACCTTGTTAGATTCTCCGGTATTTCTTTCAAATTCTTTGGTAAGTTTAGAATCTTGAAAATACTTAGGCATCATATTGTTTATCCCTTTAAAGTTGGAAGTATTATTCATTAATGAATTGAATGCGAGAGATCGTCAAGCTTAAAGCGTTGCAGTAAAATATAATCCATTATCAGATATGTCTATGATTTTCTTAGTTAAGTTCTGTACTGATTACCTGAATAGAATTATGATATTGGTGGTACAAAAAGGTTTTTGTGGCTTTACATGCTTGGTATGGAGAAACAGATGAAATTTTGAAGTAAAATTATTCTTATATTTCAACTAATCAAATGATGTTCTCCTTTGTCATAAGCATCTGTTCAACTTATCAGCTTCTTGAATCTATAAACTCTCTTGATTTTTCTGAGTTGAATGTTATGTGTTACTTAAATGTTACTCTGAAAGAAGAAATTGGTAGTTTTTCTGCAATGTGCTAAAGATTGCTACTGTATCTATCGCTCAGGCACAACCGTCTCCAACAACTGGAAAATTCTCATTTGTCACAAATGGTAACAGCAAGAACTCCACAGTGGTTTCTGAGTCTGTTGATAAAGGTAAAGATAATTTCTTTGAAGACTTCAACGCATCTTCATTTGCATTCAAGCCTGTTCCAGATTCGGGATCCTCTTTTTTCCTTGGCGCAACAAGCAAAGTAAGTACATCTCTGAGTTTTGATTTTTGACAGTATGGCTGGAATTATAGTTAGGAGATAAATATATACTTAAACCCAGAAGAGATACAGACTTTGATTATAATACTCCGTTTTATTTTTAATGTCTTTAGTAAATTTCAAAAACTAAAACTTCCAGAGCTGATAAATAAGTTAATTTTTACCCATTCTTCTGCAGCAATCCTTTCCCGGTATTGAGGTTTCTGTCCATTCTGAAAATTCTCTCCAGTCTCAAAGTGTAGAACCGACCAAAGTCCAGTCTCAGAATAGAAACACTCTCCATTTTCCAGTAGACTTCTCCAGATCAGCGACAGAAAAGGATAATGGAGTTAACAATGTGATGACAGAAACAAGAGCCTTTGATACTGTTGGTGGCAGCACTGAACATTCCCCATGTCCAGACGAGCAACAAGATGAGGGAGACCAAAGAGCCAGTGGAGATTCCATAGCTGGTGGGGGCAGCGGCACGCCATCTGAGGATGGATACAACTGGAGAAAATATGGGCAGAAACAAGTAAAAGGTAGCGAGTATCCGCGGAGTTATTACAAATGCACACATCCAAATTGCCTTGTTAAGAAGAAAGTGGAACGTTCCCACGAGGGCCACATAACAGAGATCATATACAAGGGAGCTCACAACCATCCCAAACCTCCACCGAATAGGCGGGCAGCTATTGGATCGTCAAATCCACTATTGGATGTGCAACTAGATGTCCCTGATCAAACTGGACTGCAAAGTGGTACAGATAATGATCCTGTTTGGGCAAATACACAGAAGGGAACTGCTGCTGGAACTCCTGATTGGAGACATGACAATATCGAGGTGACATCTGCTTCCATAGGCCCTGAATTTGGCAATCCATCTTCTTCAGTGCAGGCTCAGAATGGCAATCACTTTGAATCAGGTGATGCTGTTGATGCCTCATTTACTTTTTCTAATGATGAAGATGAAGATGATCGGGCTACACATGGAAGTGTTGGTTATGACGGTGAAGGAGATGAAACTGAGTCGAAGAGAAGGTTAATACTCCATTACATTATTGTTTAACGAATATTGCCTGCATAACATTATTATAACAATAATAATGTAGACTTGTTTGACAATCTAGGAAAATTGAAACTTATCCAACTGACATGGGAGGAGCGACTAGAGCTATTAGGGAGCCTAGAGTCGTTGTCCAGACTACCAGTGAAGTGGATATCCTTGATGATGGATATCGCTGGCGCAAGTATGGGCAGAAAGTCGTAAAAGGAAATCCAAATCCCAGGTGATTAAACTTGCAAATTTATGATTTACCATTTCATAACTTTCTTTAAGCAGCTTCCCCCCTTTACTTTTTTTTTGATACTTTTTCTTATTAGATTTTGACTGGGATTTGAACTCAGTAACTTTAAGCCAGTGCTTCCTTTTCGATTTTTTTGTGCAGTATGCAGCTTGCAGTTGCAAATTAAAACTGAACATTTTTGTCGATTGCAGGAGTTATTACAAGTGTACTAATGCAGGCTGCACAGTGAGAAAGCATGTGGAAAGGGCATCACATGACCTTAAATCCGTGATCACTACATATGAGGGGAAGCACAATCATGATGTTCCTGCTGCTCGTAATAGCGGCCATGTCAACTCTGTCGCCTCAAGTACCGGACCTGGGCAAGCTGGCACAGCTCTCCAAACCAATATTCACAGACCGGAACCGTCACAAGTTCACAACAGCATGGCTAGATTTGAGAGGTCTGCTACATACGGATCCTTCAGCCTCCCAGTAAGGCAGCAACTGGGGCCAACCGCAAGTTTCTCTTTTGGTATGAATCAACCTGGCTTGGCCAATCTGGCAATGGCTGGATTGGGTCCTGGCCACCAACCCAAGATGCATATTATGCCTGTGCACCCGTATTTAGCACAGCAACGTCCAATGAGTGAAATGGGGTTCATGTTGCCCAAAGGAGAACCCAAGGTGGAGCCTATGGCTGAACCAAGTTTGAACCTATCCAACAATCCATCTGTGTATCAGCAAATCATGAGTAGGCTGCCGCTTGGACCACACATATAAACTTTTTTTTCTTTCATTTCTCTGTTTTTTTCCCTTTCAAATATTAATTTATTATTGGTATTATTCATTTTATTTTTGTCGCAAGGAAAATAGAATTATTTACTTCTCTATATGCATACATAGATTGTCATTTCACTTGTTCATCTTCCTCTTTGATGCCTGACTTTCGGACAGTATCTTCTCATCTACGTTTTACTGACTACGATATCTGGACACTTTGAACATAAAACAATATCCTACAACTGCGACTGCAATTTGAGTTTTATGTTTGTCGTAGTGAAGAGTTCAGCTAGATGCAGCCATGGGCTGGTTCCCGTCAAATTTCGGACCACCCAATTCATAGACATTCTGATTCAAAACGATTTTGATTTTGATTTTAGTTCTGATTTCAGTTCTAAATACACATGATTCCAGTTTGAAAACAGTTACAGTTTAAAGCAGTTTATTAAAATGGTGGTAATGGAAATTCAAAATTTTTTATTTGTTTAACCAAAAAGTTAGTAATTATTTAATAAAATATTCTCTATTAAAAAAATTATGAAGTAGCAAATAAAATTATTAAATACCATTAAAATTTTTTATCAGAATATTTATTATTAAAGTTAAGTTGAAGAAATAGTTTTAAATGCTTAAACATGAGCAATTGATTATACTAGGTAATTGGACATTATATTTTAGATTTTTAATTTACTCTTTAAAATAAAATTATAATTAATTATTTTATTTTATTGATTTTTAAAATATAAATTAATAAATAATTTAATATATTAAATATTAATGTAGCTAAAATAAAAATAAACTGTGATTGTCAATATATAAAAAGAAAAATATAAGTTGATTGATGAGCAAAGTAATCATTTCGATATTTAAATTAATAAACTAAAATAACGGATGAATATAATGAATTAATTAAAATTTAAATAGTTAAATAAGAATATATTTTTATATTTATTAATTTTTATATTCTAAAAAACGTGAAATAGATTATTAAATCTCTAATAAATCGTAATAATTAATGTATAAAAAATCTTACTATTATAAATATAATACGGATATGTTATTTTGTATCTGATGATATGAGATCCAGAAAAATAAGGTTTTACAAGGGTTCCGTTAACTTAGAAAAAACTTAGGCCTCGAGGAAGGCAATCCTCCTTTTATCTGTTTTCTTTTGTCTGCTAGTGACGTATAACAAATTGTCTATTATTGAGCTATCTGTCCCTGCCATGTTGATTCGGACGTACGAGAATATCATATCCCTGCCCCATGCGTAACGACCTCTGATTCTCCCCTGGCGCGCGTGTGGATAGACCCACAAGATAGATGGGTTGATCTCCTTCCTGGTTCCGGGCTGGACCGGAAGATAAGATTAAAGTGGGGCCTAGAGGGGATCTGCTTGAGGGCTATAAAGGCTGGGATGGCATGGTTGGGAAATTCAGATGGAGCCCGGTTTCAAGGCTTGAGCAGACTGGACCTGGTTTACGTGGGAGGCATGAGGGTCTTCAGGTGATGGGCTATTGTCATGGGCCTGGCCCCAGACCGGGGTGAAGAAACCCAGTGGTCATCAATTGCCCCTTTACCTTCTCGTCAGTTATTGTCCGACTGATGAGGGGGTAAATACCGAGAGTAATAATGACCACGCTGCCCAATAGACAAAACTGCTCAAAACATCTTTTCGGCTCTTCACTGTTTCAAATTTCATTTCCTGTCAGTCTCCTCAGAACGTTTGCTCTTCTCTGCCCTACTGCTCTCTTTGCTTTCCTCTGCTCATCCGTCCTAATCGCTTTTCAGGTACGCCTCTTCTTCTACCATGGATAGTTCTAGCCTCCCCGATGTCGTCAGCTTAGAGTCTAGCATCACCCCGTCCAACATTAGGAGTTTCATCTCCAAGGAATACCTGGATACCCCTCTTTTTCACATCCGGGCTCCTTACCGGAATGAGAGGATCGTTCTCCCTGATCCTTCTCCCCCTGGCCTAGTCGACCCTCAAAGAGATGTCAGTCTAGTCTTCTTCATCAAGCAGAGGGAGTATGGTTTATCTTTCCCCTTTTCTCCGTTCTTCAACGAAGTCTTCCGGTATTTCGAGATTACCCCTCGAATGCTAACCCCTAACTCTATTCTTTTCATGTCTTCCTTCGAATTTGTGTGTCTGAGCTGGGGGTTCACACCCACGGTTCATCTGTTCATTAGCTTCTTCAGGCTGGTTAAGGCGAGCCAAAAATTTTACTACTTTGCCCCTCGCGAAGGGCTGTCCATTTTCACGGGTTATAAAGACTCCATCAAGGGCTGGGTAGAGGAATTTTTGGTGGTAGAGTTGAAGAAGCAGACGGGGTTGGCTTGGGAGCTCGATCTCCCCTGGGAGGATGTCTCTCTGGGTTGTCATGACCTGCCCCAGCTGAGCCTTACCGACCAGGTCAGATTCCTTCGACTGACTTCTGTGGAGAAGAAGTATGACGTCGAAAAGTGCTTGTTCGCGTCCAACCTTTGGGATATTAAGGGCGCGGGTACCTTATTTCATTTATATGTTTTGCTTTATTTTTTCGTTTTTTGTTGAGGATTGCTCTTGATTTGCCATGGTTTTGGATTTTTGCAGCTTCCGAGGTGAATATGGACCAAATCAAGCCTCCCAAGAATCTTGTACTGTCTCGGGAGAGCATGAACATTGCTCTGGATGCCCTCCTGGTTGGGCAATCTGTGGAGGAGGCTACCCAAAGGGTGGCCGAAGTTATTTCTTCTAAGTCGGTTACCCGACCTCCCCTTCCCCCGGTCTCTTCTCAGGCTTCCAGACCGAGCTCCCGACGTAGCAAGTCGTCTTGGCCCTCCAGCCGCAACAGATCGAGCTCGGCTCGCCAGTCCTCTTAAGCCCCCCGGCCTCGACGCGCTTCTACTAAGAGGACAGAAGAGGTTCCAAGAGTTATTTCTGAAGTGATTGAGGACACCGGGCTGGTGAGGACGGATCCTGTCTTTCCTCCCGAGGAAGCTCCTGAAGTGAGGCTTGAGGCCCCCGTCGCTGAAGAGGGTGCTCCAGAGGAGAGAATGGAGGTTATTCCTGCAAGTGAAGGTGCCCAGGAGGCCCCTGTCGGAGTTGCCCCTGCTTCTGAGGGGATTGGATCCAGCCCTGTTGACAGTGGGATTGTCGGGGAGAGGGTTGGAGACAAACGTCCTGCTCCCACCGAAGCGCCTGCCCCGGCTCCTGTCCCAAAGAGATCCCGGGCTTCTAGGAGACTGGCTCCGGCTCTCCCTCCTCTTGAGAAGAAGAAGGAGGCTCTTGTGGTTCCTCTGTTGTCTGCTCCTGACAACGACATCCTGAACGTAGAGGACATCACCCATCAATCTTCTGCGAGCGTAGTCGCCGAAATTATCAAGGAGCGGATGTTTGGTGGTGTCACAGAGGCTTCGGATCCTCGCCTGCTGGGTCTCTCTGGTCTCTTGGCCAGCTCCACTCGAGAACAGGTGGCCTTCCGGGCTCAATCCAGAGATCGGCTTGGGGATACTGCCAGGGAGCTGCTCTTTATGGTAATTCGCTCTTTTTTCTTTTTTGTTTTAATTGATTTCTACCTATCTTCACTTTCTGATTCCATTTGTTCTCTCTTTTGCCAGACAACGGGCATTTTTATGGAGATGGATGCCCGGGACCGCGCTCTCAGAGACTCTGTGGACCGCCGTTGTAATACCCGGCTCGAGTCCGGTCTCGGAATTCCTGTAGTCTGGTGGAATCTCGGTTGTCGGAACCCTCGAGAAGGGTAATACATATGTTTTCTTATGTATTTTGACTTGTTTTAAGGTTTTAAGTATAAAGGAAAATGAGTTTTTGAAAGAAAAGAGCCAAGGGAGAAAATGGCAAGTTCGGCCGCCGAAGGTGACTTTCGGCCGCCGAACCTTGCATGGTTTCGGATTCACGTTTGGCCGCCGAAGGTGGTCTGGCCAGCCACCTATAAAAGGGCGCCAAGTCGGTGGAAGGATGATATTTTGCTTCCATCTTCAGCCAGAGGTGAGTCCAACACCCTCCCTAGTTGACTTTCATGATCTTGCTCAAATCGTGTACGGTTTTGAAGAGTTTTCATGTGTTTTTGAAGGTTTTGAGAGTTTTGAGCAAAAGAACCAAGTTTTGAAGTTTGGAGAGTTGTGAGGAGATTTCTCCATATCTCCACGTTAGGATCACTTGATCTCTTGTTTGGAAGAGGTAAGTCAAGAGCTAGAACCTCTTTTACTGATTTTTGACGGTTTTATGGGAGTTGTATGGATAGTATGCATGAATAGGGTTTTGGTTGAGGTTTTGCATGATTTTGTGTTTAAGCATGTTTAAGTGTTGTTTGATATGTTTCTTGGGGTTATAAGTGAGTTTTAGGCCATTTTATGCATGTTTTATGGTATGTGCTAGTTGGGAGTAGTTGATATGCATGTTGGGTAAGTTTGGGGGAAAGGTTTGCATGAAACAGAGCAGGGTTCTGCCCAGCGGGCAAAACCAGATTCGGCCGCCGAAGGAAGGTTCGGCCGCCGAACCCCTTGGGGAGGCAGTTTCGGCTGCCAAAGCTTGCCCCCGAAAGCTAGGCTTTCGGTTTAGAAAGGGACTTTCGGCCGCCGAAAGAGGGAGTTCGGCCGCCGAAAGTGTGTGAGTTTCGTCTCTGGACGAGACCTTCGGCCGCCGAAGGTGCCGCCGAACATGCATGAGTTTCGTCTCTGGAGAGGGGTTTCGGCCGCCGAACCTGCCCCTGAAAGTGCCCTGTCCAGCTTTCTTTTGCATGTTTTATGTGATTGTTTGGGGATCTTGTAGAGGGTTTTTGGGGAGTTTCTTAGCGAGGTTCTTGAGTTAGTTTGGTCCCTCATTTGAGTCCACCTGTGTAGGTACGGACCAGAGGAACCCCAGAGAGCAGCAGTGAGCACTGCTTCAGAACCTGCAGAGTTAGTACAGAGTCAGCCAGAGGTGAGTGGAACTTCTCTTTGCAGAACTAAACGGCTTTGAGCATATGTCATGCATCATAAGATTATAATAGGATGATTGCATTAGTTTCACGAAGATGACGCATTGCATAATACGATGTATATGAGACTGTGGATAGACCAAGGTGACTTCAATAGCCCAAGCTCTGTTATAAGACCTGGCCGGGCCAGGCAGCCATCTGTAGGTAAGACCTGACTAGATCAGGCAACAGAAAGAGTAAGACCTGGCTGGGCCAGGCAGACTGAGGTTATAAGACCTGGCTAGGCCAGGCATCCTTTCATTGGGATTTTTGGTGGTCATGTCTATCCCTGAGATGATGTGCTGTAATGCATTCCACGAGATCATGTTTTCAAATTATGGTTTATAGTTCTGCTCATTGGGCTTGTATAGCTCATCCCTCTCCCCTATCCCCCAGGTTTGCAGGTTCAGAGTCCAGAGGGAGTGCAGCAGGGTATGGAAGAAGAAGAGTTATGTAATAGCTAGTGTGGACATGTACATCTAAAGAGATTGTAGTTGTGTAATAAGATGTATAGACTTGTGCTTGATCAGTTAGAGTAATCCCTTGTTGTAGACACATGATCAGTTTATGTATGTTTCTTTTATTGTTAATATATATGAGAAAACCAGGCTTAACATTATGAGTTGATAGAACAGAAATAGTGCATGCACAGGTTAAGCCCTGGAGTAAAGAAAAGTTTTAATGGTTTGACAGAAAATGTATGATCATGTATGGGATTTCACAGGTACACAGACAGTATAGCAGGCTTACTACGGGTCCCGGCGACCTTAAATCGATCTGGATCCTAGTGCCGGTAGCAGTTCGGTTTCCGGGCTGTTACAGCCGTATTGAGGAGGCGCGTCTCGAGGAGAACCTGTCGGCGACCAGCGATGCTCGGAGCAACCTAGCCGTGGCCCAGGAGCATGCCAAGTCCCTGGAAGCGGAGTTGTCTCACGCCCGGAGGGTTCTTAAAGAATCTGACGAGAGGGCAGCTGCAGCTGAGGTCCGCTGTGAAGAAGTCTTGAAGCAGCTGTCCTCCATGGTGGATGCCCTTCGTGAAAGGGACGAGGTCCAGCGTCAGTACGAGGCCTTGAAGGCTGATTTCGAAGAAGCTCAGGCTCATCTTAACAAGGTGAAGGTTCAGAAGGAAGAGGCACTAGCTCGGGTTGAGGTTCTCGAGCAGGAGCTGAGTAAGAGTTCTGATTGCATCAGAGATCTAGCTTCAGCGGCAGAGGAGTCTAAACTTCACAGTCAAGAGCTCCGCCATAAGGTCAAGGCTTTAGAGCACAGATGCTCAGCCCTGCTCGAGGACGCTAAACTTGTTGAAGATAGGATTCAACTGGAGTGTGAGAGGCGTCTGATGGAGTATAAGGAGTCCCCCGAGCTGAAGAAAAAGATCGAGCAGGCCTGTGAAGCTCGCCTCCAAAATAACAAGAGTTCTTCTGAATTTAAAGCCGAGGTAGCTGAGGCCTGCGAGAAGCGACTTGCGGAGTTTAAAGCTTCTGGCGAGATGAAGACAGCCATATGGAACAAAAGCTTCCACATGTTCGTCTCTGGGTACAACCGGGGCTTAAGGACAGCCAGATACGCTCCCTCCACCCCGTTGGATGAACTCCAAGCTGCAGAGGAAGACTTTGATGGCGAGGAGGTGCTTTACGGGGAGGACGATAGACCTCTGCCCAAAGGAACTTCTCGCACTGCAGCTGAGTCTTCTAAGGTAGAACCCGAGCTGGGGAATAAGGATGCTGGGCCTCAGGGGCAGGAGATCGTACCTTTTGTGGGTACTAGGGGATCTAAGCAGGAGGATGCTGGGCCTCCCATGAACAGCAATGTGAATAATGTAAATACAGATAGTGTAAATGACAGTGTAGATGATAGTGCCCCTAGGCATGTAAGTCCTTTAAGGACGGTTTTCCCTCCATCCCGTGTGGGTGATTAGAATAGGTTGTAATATACGTTTCTTTTAATGGAAATTTATTTCTGTCTCTTACTTCATGTTCATATCTGAGTTATTTTCTGTCTTGTGTTTATGTTTAAATTCTTTTTGCCTTTATCTATTTTTCCTACTCTATCAAGCTATCTATACTGTTACAAGCATAACTTGTTCAATTTGTTAAGAATAAAACATTGAAGCTATTCCCCATAATTTATAAGGGATTGAGCACACAGTCCCTTACTGCTTGCTTTTAAGCTAATCAGGGCTGAAAACTTAGCCAAAGACTTGGCTTCTGACTTAAAAACTTTCCAATTTCACAAGGGTATTCTTATCTACAGGCTCTTTCCGAGCTGGATTCACCTTAAGAGAAAAATGTTTAATTAATCTCCCGCATGACTTAAACATATCAGATTTTCATCATGAGTTAAATTCCTAAAAGTCGATTAAGATGCAAGCTCGGGCGTAGAGCCTTCATATCACAATGATAAGAAAAATTATGTACCTTTCAATGTGGTGAACAGGGCTGGCCTTCCTATTTTTATGACAAGATTTGAGGCTGAGGCCTTATCTGCTTACGCCATTGGACTTCTTCTTAGCTTATATGAGGTGTGTTCTCTTCAGTTTGTTTTTGGGCTTTCTGAGCTCAGCTTTCTTTTGCCTGGTTTTCTGAGTTCGTTTTTTCAGGTCGGCACTTTTGGCCTCTTGTCGTCTTTCATCTGATGATTCAGTTCTCGGGTATGCCCCGACTGGGTCCTTTGCTGTTTAGATCTTTCTTTAGGCTAGTCGAGCTGGTTTAGTGTCATCAGTTAATTTTTTGGGGTCGGTGTCTTACTAGCCTGTAATCCGAGTTCAGATTTAGACCTTTTATCTCTACCTCAGTACCTTCGTGAGGTCGGCACGACGCTTTATCTCCTTTGGCTGTCGTGTGAGATTTGAGTCCCTTTCTCTTAGGACCCGAGCTCCTTTGGGAGGTCGGGGTCTAGTTTTGCTCCGGGAGATCTTGAGGATCTTCGCCGGCCGTTTTTGCTTCGGGAGATCTTGGGGATCTCACCGGCCGTTTTTGCTCCGGGAGATCTTGGGGGTCTCACCGGCCGGTTTTGCTCCGGGAGATCTTGGGGATCTCTCCAGCCCTTTTTGCTCCGGGAGATCTTGGGGATCTCTCCGGCCATTTTGTACCAGGAGATCTTGGGGATCCTGGTCTTGTACCTCCTTGAGGTCTTCTGTAAGATTCAGACTCTGCAGCTTTACTGCCGCTTTCAAGCTCTTTAGTCTTGCATGGGATTCAGACTCATTGGCCCTACTGTCGCTTCGTCATCTCAGCCGGTTTTGTGGTGGCGAGGGCACTTTGGGGGTCCGGTCACCTACCTCACTGAGGTCTTCAGGGATCTGTTCTTTTCTTTTTCAGAGTGAGTTAATACTCACAGTAATAGAGATATCATTGCTTTGTCAAACAGTGATGTTATTCCATTCATTCGTGTTTTCAGAGTACAAGAATTTTCTTTACAAATATTTTAAGGGAAGTACCTCTTTAGGTGCTGGATATTCCAGGCGTGAGGCTCAGGGTTTCCCTGCATATCCTCGATTCGATATACCCCTGGTTTGATCACTTTTGCTATTCTGAATGGGCCCTCCCAGATCGGTGCCAACTTGCCTACCGCCGCTCTTTTTCCTGTAGCTTCCAGGTTTCTCAAGGCCATTGAAGGAACTCCTTGTCCTGTACTGCCATGAGCACCTCGGCTCTGGAGGCGTTGAGCGGGGTCAGGTTCTCTGGAATCCACTGAGGGAGCGATTTTTGCTCTGGGACCCTAGGAGGGAGGGGTCTTTGGTCCCTTCGCTCCCAGGGCTGTCTGTAGGACTCAGGCCTTCTGCTTTTCTTCTTCTCCTGCTTTTCCGGCCTCCTTTCCTCTGGGGCTTTCCCCTTATCTACCGCTCTCTTGGCAAACCTGCTCGTCACCAAGGCATCATCCTTCCTTATATACTTTTTCGCCCTCTTCATTAGCTCCGCTAGCGAGGTGGGAGGCTTCCTGCTCAACGAACCGAAGAACTCCAGCGAGGTCGTCCCTTTCTGCATTGCCTCCACTGCTCTACCCTCATCTAGCTCGGGAATCTGCAAGGCCTCCGTATTGAAACAGGCAACGTATTCCCTGAGTGATTATCCCTTCTCTGCCTGATTGTCTCCAGATAACTCGTCTTTCTATCTACAGGCACCCCGGCAATGAACCGGCTGATGAAGCGAGTGGCTAGATCTCCAAAGCTTCTGATGCTTCCGGTCTCAAGGCTGTTAAACCATGCCTGTGCTGGCCCCGAGAGCGTCGTTGGGAATACCTTGCACATCAAGGCATCTGATAAAGTCTGCAGTTCCATGAAAGTTTTGTAGTTCAAAACATGCTCTCAGGAGTTCCCAACTCCGTCATATGCGGCCATAGGCGGCATCATAAATTTTTTAGGGACGATCTCCTGCTGCACCCACTTCGAGAAGGGCGAAGAGGTAGGCAGAAGAGTTTGGCTGGGGTCCTTCTCCCCTAACTCGGCCAAAAGCTGCTCTCTCATCTTCTGCAGCTTTTGATCTACGCTCTCTTCTTCCTGTATGGGCCTTTTCTCCAAGCGACATTCCTCCTCCCATGCCTCGCTCCTTGTTCTTCCTGTTGTTCCGGCAGAGTAACTACCGGCCTCATCATTCTCTATCAGCTCCCTCACCCTCCTTCCATGAACTCGGGCCTCCGGTTCTTCTTCTCCCCAGATTCTTCGCCCCCTTTCTCCAGTTTCTCGGCTGACGGCTTGAGGGTGATTGAAGGTAGGTTGAGGTTCATTGGTCTAGGGTTCTTCTACTACTGGCAACACATTCGCAGGGGTGCTAAGGCCCCTCTGTTGCAACATCTGCCCCAGCCAGTGGGCGGTGTTTTGTAACTGGAGGGCCATGGCTTGGAGGTCCTGGTTGGATAAGACAGCTCCAGACATGTTCTCTGCCGGGTTCGGTGAGGGGTTGAAGGGGATGGGTGGTTGGTTGTTTGGAGTTGTAGGATTGGAGAAAGAGAACTGCTACCCCTCTTGGACAGCGTTCAGGTCATTGGGAGTGTTAATGGTGTTGTTTTCATTGTGGTTAGTCATCGTGGATCTCAGTGGGTATTGTAAGAGTTGAACTCCAGCGATGAAAAGATCTCCTTCGGTTCCCACAGACGGCGCCAATTGATGATCTGAGATCCAGAAAAATAAGGTTTTACAAGGGTTCCGTTAACTTAGAAAAAACTTAGGTCTCGAGAAAGGCAATCCTCCTTTTATCTGTTTTCTTTTGTCTGCTAGTGACGTATAACAAACTGTCTATCATTGGGCCACTTGTCCCTGCCATGTTGATTCGGACGTACGAGAATATCATATCCCTGCCCCATGCGTAACGGCCTCTGATTCTCCCTGGGCGCGCGTGTGGATGGACCCACAAGACAGATGGGTTGATCCCCTTCCTGGTTTCGAACTGGGCCGGAAGATAAGATTAAAGCGGGGCCCAGAGGGGATCTGCTTGAGGGCTATGAAGGCTGGGACGGCCTGGTTGGGAAATTCAGATGGAGCCCGGTCTCAAGACTTGAACGGACTGGACCTGGTTTGCGTGGGAGGCATGAGGGTCTCCAGGTGATGTGCTATTGTCATGGGTCTGGCCCCAGACCGGGGTGAAGAAACCCGGTGATCATCAGTATCATGGTAATTTTTATATTTTTTTTATTATTAAATATAAATCTCATTTAACATGTAAATGATAATTTATATTAAAAAATCATATATTTATGTATTTTAATAATTTTATCTAAATTTTATCCAAATATAAAATAACAATTAAAGGGGTATCACCTTGATGATGTGACAATACATCTATCTATTCTATTTAATAATTATGTAAATTTTGCAATAAATAAATAATAAACTAAAATTATTTTAATTAGTCAATTAAAAAAATATTTTTTAATCTCCCTCTCTTCCTCTTAATTTCCTACTATTTGTACGATACTTTCCCCTATCATGATGATGGGGTTGATGAAGAAATGAACGTAACTCAATAATCCTTATCTTTACTTTCATTTACTAAAATTATGTTTGAGAATTTACAATAAAAATAAAAGGAAATCAAGATATCCAAAACAGGTGAGGAACGAGGGAAATAAATTTAATGGAAAAAAAATTATTTTTTAAATTTTAAAATATGGATAATTAATGAATTTATTATTTTATTTATAAAATTCAGTATTTTCATTTTTAAAATTTAATTTTATCAAAATTTAAAATATCTTCGTAAATATTTTTTATTAAGTGAATGATTTATATATGATCAAAGAAAAAAAATAAATATAATTTTAAAAATACTTTTATTAATAATGAAAAAATTATTATTTAATCTTTAAATATAGGAAAATTTATTATTTAATTTTTTGATTTTAAAAAATATGTTTTAATATTGAAAATATATTAAAATATTATTGATATCTTAAAAAATTTACTAATTAATTTTTTCGTTGATTTTATCGTTAAGTATTTTTCTATTTAATTCTTATAATTTTAAAAAATTTATTAATTAGTCATTAAATTATTAAAAAATTTACTAATTAATTTCTCTTTATTATATTTTAAATTTTTATTATAATACTTAATGAATAAAATTAATAAAAAAATTAAATAGTGGACTTTTTAAAATTTTAAGAGTATTTTTAATACATTTTTCAAATGATATTTTTTACATAATCAAATTTTAGCAACTGAAATAATGACATTTTAGTGTTGAATATTAAAAATAGAGAAATAAATTCAATTTTTAATAATATTATTTTATTTATTAATAATATTATTTACTAATGTAGCATTTATTATCATAATAAAAATATTTAAAACTTTTCAATTTTCGTCAGAAATAGCCAATTTTGCAAATTTTTTTTAGTGATAGTCACCTAAGTTACTATAATATAAATTAGTTAAAATGAATATTTGATCTTTAATACAATAACAATTTAATATTTATTTTATTTAATATGATAAATATACAAAATTTTCATATTCCCTTATGTGTATTATTTATACACTAAAAATAGATAAAATTTTAATTTTTAAAATAAAAAATTCATATAAAAATGATTAAAAAAATTAATTAAAATATTAATAACAAACAATATTGATCATCATTTTAGTACATACATCAACTTTATATATAAACGTGGGAAAGAGGGAGAGAATATTGGCTTTGGAAAAATACCACTCCTTAAATATAAGAATTATATATTTAAAAATTATTAATTTAATTAAATAATTATATTAATATTTTATTAAAATTAAAACATTTAAATTATATTTTAAATTATAGAAAAGACATAAGAAATTACTGCCAATTTTACCTTTATTTTGGCCATTAAGCTCTAGGACCAGTTTCACATCAATATACAAACCAACATGTCCCACCAAATGTAAAATATATTGAAAAATCCCAAGTTTCTCAAGAATACAAATTAAAAAAAAAAAAGAAAAAAAGGCAAAATTTTTATTAACTATCAACAGATTTTTATTTTCCTTTTCTTATTTTTTACTACTACAATCGAAATGTAACTTGAAAAATTACATATACAAATTGCAATTTGCTATAACTAATCTCAACAATATCCAAAGCCATCATCATATATTTTATGAATCCTCAAAATAAAACATGTACATACCCGTCATCCAGACCATACTTTCCCTTGAACCTCCGCCAAAAGGAACTTGAAATTTGACAAGGTTGACAATTAATGGCCGCTATCAATTAGCCTGTTGTAACGGCTCTCTTTTTTATGCTGATAGAGGGCCTTCCTAAGGTTTATCTCCTCTCTGCAGAGACCAAACAGTAATTCTCAACCTAGCATAAAAGCTTTGTAAAATTGCAGAATAATTCAGAAATCAAAGTTATAAATGGAAAGGAAGAATATGGCCAATATATTGCAAGTAAATCTGTAGATCATGCATAACTTAAGGATGCCTTGTAAACAAAGACGCAAACAATTATAAAATCAACTTATTCCTACTTGTGTCAGTCTATCCACCCAACAGGTATATTTCCCTGTCTATTGACCTTTTTGTGTTTGTTTGTACTTAATTACATGCCTACAGAAAAATTGAAGAAAATTTAAAGAAACCAAAATTTAAGTTTATAAAGAAAAAAGTTATAGCACAGTTGTGAAACGCAAGCCTAAGGCGCAAGGCACACCAAGCACAGGCCAAGCGCCTTAGAGAGCAAAAGGAGCACAATGTGTTCTCCAGGTATGGAAAAGGCACCCCAAGAAACCGAAGCACACAATAGTGTGTGCAGGCATTAGGAAGTCCAAAAAAAAGCCTCATGCATCAGTCTGCGCCATACACGCCCAAGGGCGTTTAACACTAGGCCTGGCATACCCAAGGGTGTGTTGCACATTGAAGGAAGAACAAAGGATTCGCAAAGGCATGTAGATTGAGGATTTGCATGCCCAGAGGCATGTTTGCATCGGAAGGCAACCCAAAGATGCATTTTAAACGGTCTCTTACTTCCAAAAGACTTCCCATTCAATTCCAAAGGTCACTGTCTAGAGAGAGAAGAGTTTTGGAGGGAAATAAAAAATGAGATGGGTGTGAGTCTCGGGGAATTCAAATGTTAGTTAGAGTTGTTATAAAAAGGGGATGACACATATATAGTGATATATATGAGTTTTATTAAACCAAACAGATGTTCTCTCCTATTTCTTTCTCCTTCTCAGTTCTTCTTTACAAGATTTGAGTATTTATATATAAAAAATTAACCTAAATTAGAAATATTCATGATAGAAATAAAATCTCTTAAATCAAGTCTAAATAGAATCCCAAAGATTTGAATCCTCCTAATTAGAAACTTTCTATGTTGGTCAATACTCTCTCTCAGTTGATGCATAGATATCACACATGTCCAACTTGCAAACCAAGAAATGATGTAAACACATCAGCTAGCTGTTGATCGGAAATCACATAATCTAACCTCAAGACACCATTTATTAACTTCTCTTTAATGAAGTGTCAGATCAATTTTTGTGTGCTTCATTCGGTCATTTTGAACCGGATTGTGAGCTATACTGATGACAACTTTATTGTCATAGTATAAAAAGAGTTTGTCCCTCTCCAATAGTTTCAATTCCTTCAACAATCTCTACAACCATAGGAGTTCATAAATACCTTGCGCCGTCCCTCTATATTCTACCTCAGCACTTGATTGAGCAACAACACTTTGCTTTTTGCTTTTCCAAGTGACAAAGTTTCCTCCGATAAGTGTACAATACCCACTAGTCGACCTTCTATCATCAAAGGATCCAGCCCAATCTGCGTCTATGAATGAATGTATGCGAAGATGACCATGTTCAGAGAATAAGAGACCTTTTCCAGGAGCAGACTTCAAGTATCAAAAAATGCGAAAAACAGCTTGCATGTGAGACTCACGAGGATCATGCATAAACTGACCGACTAAGCTGACTACATATGCTATGTCTGGTTGAGTATGTGAAAGATAAATCAGTCTGCCTATATCCACTAATATACGCTCATATCCACTGATTCAGCAATCCCTGCTTGTAGCTTGTGATTGCTCTCAATGGGAGTTTATGCTGGTTTGCAACCTAATATACCGGTTTCTTCTAAAAGATTCAGAATATATTTTCTCTGAAAAATAAAGATTCTCTTCTTTGACCTGGCAATCTTGATTCCCAGGAAATATTGCAGTTTTCTTAGATTTTTAATTTTAAACTCCTGAACCAAAAGTTTTTTCAGTCGAGTCATCTCTTCAGTGTCATCCCCTGTCATTACTATATCATCAACATAGACTATAAAAAGGATAATTTTACCCTTGTGATGTCTAATAATAAGGTATGGTCGTTGCTCTGTTGATAGCCAAAGAAAATCATAACTCTACTGAATCGATCAAACCAAGCTCTGGGTGACTGCTTCAACTCATACAAAGCCTTCTTTAGCCTGCACACCTTTCCTTATATTTTTTCATCAGCAAATCCAGGAGGAATTTCCATATATACTTCCTCCTCCTAATCTTCATGGAGGAATGTATTTTTCATATCAAATTGTTGTAGATCCTAGTCAAGGTTGATAGTACAAGATAGCAATGCTCTGATTGAGTTCATTTTGGAAACAAGAGTAAAAGTCTCCTCGTAATCCACTCTATAGGTTTGAGTGTATCCCTTGGTCACTAGTCTAGCCTTGAATCTTTCAATTGATCCATCCGCTATGTGTTTCACAGTGAACACCCATTTGCAACCAACAAGTTTCTTTTCAGATGGGAGAGTGACAAGCTCCTAAAGTTTCTTTTCAGATGGGAGAGTGACAAGCTCCTAGGTCTCATTTTTTGCCAGTGCTTTCATCTCTTCAATCAATCCTGTGGAACAGACACAGAGGAAATAGACAAGGCAAAGACTCTATAGGATGGAGACAAAGAATCATAAGAGAGAAAGTTATAAATAGAGTGCTTTGTGCAAGATCTAACTCATTTTCTTTGAACAATTGATTTATTTTAGATCATCAAAGGGCTCAAGATTTAGGGATGACTTACCAGATGGAAAAGAGGAAGATTCATGACACTGACTAGGCTGTACAATGGCTTTTTTTGCTTCTGTTCTGTTTCTTCTTGAGTATCTTTTTAAATCTGATTTATCAAAATGTCCAATTTGATCACCAATAGTCTTCCCCTATATAATAGTCTCCTGATCACCAATAGTCTCCTCCTGTATAGTAGTCTCCTTTAGAGTAAAATGTTCTAGAGTTATAGGAATAGGAATCATCTCTTCTCTCTCATTATCCTCCCCTGAAGAGGTGATGGAGTAGTACTAAAGGAAAGTTCAGTTTCTCTAAACGTAACACTCATACTAACAAAGTATTTTCTAGATGGAGGGTGTAACACTTGTAACCCTTCTGTGTGGGAGAGCACCCAACAAACACACATTTAATAGCCCTCGGATCGACCTTCTCACCTGTTTTAGTATGAACAAAACACGTGCATTTAAAGGTGAAACAGTATAAGCATTTTTCTCTTGTAGTACCTCTAAAGAGCTTTTAAAGGTAAGAGCTTTTAAAGGTAAGAGCTTTAAGAGACATTCTATTAATAAGATAAGCTGCGGCTAAGACTGCATCTACCCAATAGGTTTTTGGAAGGTTCATGGTGAAAAGGAAAGATCGGGCTACTTCCAATAGGTGTCTATTTTTTCTTTCAGCAATACCGTTTTGGACACTAGTATAAAGACAACTAGTTTGATACAGTATCCCATTAGACTCTAAATACGCAGAAACGACCATCCATACGCTCTGTACCATTATCAGTTCTCAAAACTTTTATCTTAGCATCAAATTGAGTACAAATCATCTTATGAAAAGATTGAAAGCAAGAAATCACATCACTTTTTGCCTTTATCAAATAAATCTAAGTCATGCGAGTGCAACAATCAATAAAAGTAACAAACCAACGATTACTAGATAGTGAGACCGTTTGAGTAGGTCTTCAAACATCAGAATGGACGGTCACAAAATAGATCAAATTCCTTTTGTTAAGCGATAAGTGGTTATTGTATGCTTAGTATACTCATAAGTACCACAAACTAAAGAACCGCATTAAGTTTTGAAAAATAAATCAGGATAAAGTTTCTTTAGAACAAAGAAGGATGGGTGTACTAACTGTAGATGCCACTGTATGATTTCCGAGTTGACATCCTCATTTCTTCCAAAAAGAGTCTGAAGTGAATTCAATTTTTTTTTTCCTAGAGGTTTAAGTAATTATCTTAAAATATGTTATGAAAACCAAATTTTATTGAACTTTTTATAACCTTTTTTTAGCCTCATGTCACTCAAGCATGCACCTAGGCCTAGCACTTAGACTCTATAAGCCAACTATTGAATTATTCATAACAATTTCAATTTTTTGTGCTTTGTCACTTGGACGCACGACTAAGCCTTATGCCTAAACTCCATAGCCACTTGTTGCGCCTTGTGCCAGTAATAATTGTGCTAATAGCTACCAAGCAAAGCTAAATATCCATACTTATTTTGGATTTGATTAGAGAATTTAGGAACAATATAGCATTTACAACAGCGTATTTTTTGAGGATGTGCAGGTGGTCTAACATATCAAGATATTCACCACTTGCCTATTAGCATAGTTATCAAAGGCACAAGAAGCACTAAGAAATCAAGGGATCCTAAAGCCTTGCACAAAGCACAAATAATGATGATTTTTTCCACGATGCATCCAAATGTAAATTTCATAAATTGAGACACAGCACGGGCAGAAGGAGCAAAGCACATTCGTGCTGTCACAGCAAGTGGCAGACAGCTCCTAGTTTTTCTTCCACCTCCTTTATTGCACTGACCTTCCTAAGATGCGCCAAAACCTTGGTTCACCTAGGAAAACTTGGGTATATCTCTCTAGCAAACTCACCTTTGAATTCCACAGGCACAAGGCACCTGCTATGCCTCGGGCGTGCCTTTGATAACTATGGCTGTTATTTTTAGCCAATAATTGGTAACTATTGTTAAGACCCATTAACTTTTTTATTTGTTAATTGTCGTTCATTGTTATGTGGGTGCTAGAAATATCCTAAGTGATAATTATAAAACTTGCTTCCGGAATGTTAACTTACTGCTATTTCTACATGAATTGCATTTTTCAAAAAATTTATACACACATTTTTAGTTTTAGGAGATAAACCATTAGAAGGATCTACATTTCCTATTAGTATTATTTATAATATTAAGACATTAATTTAAAGGTTTTTAGCATAAATAGAGGTATATAAAGCAATGAATATAATAGAAAAATTAATCTAATAGCACCTTGAAATTTAATGTAAAACAGAAAAATAATTTTTGTATGCATATAAACTATAGCTCTATGATTGATACTCGATGAAAATAAAAGCTTTTTTCATCACTTTCCAATATATAAGATTTTTTAATTATTTATTTTATTAATTTTATAATTATTTTATTATCCTATAATTTAAAAAAAACATTCAATTAATTTCTATTTTATCAAAATAATTAATTTTTAATAATTATTCTTATATCTATATTTATTCACACAGACGTAACCACATATGAGGATGTGATAATTCTTTTAAGTTCATCTAGTGGTCCTAATAGTGGTACATCGAAAGCAACCTAAAAAACTTCATCTAGCTGTTGGATACGATTGCTTTACAAAATCAACTATAAAATTTAAATATGAATTAATTAATAATTAAAGGAATAACGTATTATTTAATAATATATTATTATTAGATAATATGTTATTATTTTAATTATTAAGAATTATATTTAAATTTTAACAGTTAAAATTAAATATAATTCTTAATAATTAAAATAATAACTTATTGTCTAATAATATTATATTATATATCAAAATTATTGTTTTTATATTTTTTTAAAAATTATTTAATATTTAAATGTGTTATTTTAATATTAATAATGTTTTCCTTTACCAACTAGATTGACCCTATTGGGCGTCAAAAAGCTATTAACTAACACCTCCCCTCCCCAAACCCACCCCACCTCACCCCACCCCAAAAGAAAATGCCCCTAATACCAATAGTTAGACTTCATAAGAAGAAAAATAAGGTTAAAGTCAAACTCACAAGTTCTAGATTTGAAATCAGGAAACAGGAATTAATTAAGAAAATAAAAGTTAAATTAACTACTTTAAAACAAAAATCAATATGAACCTGAGGCAGCTCCGAAGTGAATCATAATGAAGAATAGCAACAATTTTTCGCTTCCTTTCCTTCAAGGAGCCTCTACATTGCTTAACCACAGGCAATTGCTCGATCCCTTTTGCCTCCATTAGCTCATTTGCAATTGACAAATTGGTGTCTGGATAGCAGGTTAAAAGCCCACGACTTTGGCCTCTGTAGCTTATCCCTCGAGTACACACAGAGGAAACAAGACACATATTTACCTGTATTAAACAATGATAAACACCTTGTATAATATTTATGAGTGCAAAAAATAAGTTTGGAGCAAGATAAAACTCAATGTATATGGCTTTGGTTCACAATTAAACAGAGTGGATGGGCAAACACCTATGCCCATAATTGGTTCCAAGTGTGCGGAGGGAGATGCACACGGACACAGATGAAAGGAGGGAGGCTGGGAGAGAAAGAGAGTTGAAAATAACAGTAACCGGTAACATCATGTTCAGTCATAAAGCAACAGTATCATTCAAGTAATGAACCATGAAATATAAGCTCCTTCCTTACATCTGTAACTGTTGAATCAACTATGAAGGCCTCATCAGACTTAACAGACAGCCGCTTAATATCACCATATGTTAGTATGCCTTCCAATAAATCCTCATCATTAACCACAAGCACACAATTCTGCTTGCTGTTATGCATACACTCTACAGCTTCTTTCAGAGTTGTGCCAAGTGACACCTTTACATAATTCTTTGACATGGCCCTGGAAACCTGGCATTAAACACGGACATTTTTCTCAGGTTACATCTCAAAAGGGCAAGTGAAATACAGATGAAAAAAAATGGATAATTAGTGATAAGTCAGGCATCATTCAAACCTTCAGATCTTCCAAAACCAGATCTTCAATGGTTGCATCATAATCAGAAGTAACTCCCATGATGGAAAGTTCTAGATCATCTCCACCTTCAATTCTTCTCCAAACTTCATTTATGTCTTCAGAGTTTGAACGAGAAGAATAACCCCTTGTCAAAACACGGGTATCAGATGTTTCAGACTCTTTTGCCTGGTTGGCCACAGTAGGAACCCATATTGCTAATCCAACAGCCCCCTACTCACGATTTCAACAGGAGACAAATTAATATCAAAATAGCTCAAATTTTCAGATTCTGAGTCATAAAATGTTACACATTACACAAAGCCTGCTCGATGTAAAATACATGACGTTTAGAAGAACCGCGAGAATTAAAAGGGCATATCTGACAATGGCAACGAAACCTTGTCATAAAATAAACCATTTAAAAAATATATATAAATTTATCATTTTACAAATGGCAAAATGTGAAAGAAAATAAGTAAGGTTTCTTTCTGATCAAGCACCCCCCCCCCCCCCCAAAAAAAAAAAAAAGGCAAGGCACGTCATCTCTATAATGCTCCCATGATATATGGCCCTCTTTATTGCACAGTCCAGGCTTATTACAAAAAGTTTCACCATGCAATTTTGTAAAAACACGATCTTTTTAGTGGCCAAGGTGAAGATGATTAGGAAAACTTTAAGACTAGACTAGCAAAAGTGACGACCTTTTTTTTTCGGAGCAGAGTATATTGACATGGAATACATGGATTGAACAGCATCAAAGCACCTCGTTTCGGGGTTTTTAATAGAAAGTGTTAAAAAAAAATTATTTGAGGGAGGGGCAGAAGAAATTATTTGAGAGATAGGGGAGAAAGTTGTCATATCAGCAACGGAGGGATTTTCTAACAAGCGACAGGTTGCGCCGCCTGTCAAACAAGCACAAAGCTTTTTTGAAAAAAAAAAAAAAAAGGTCTATATTATCTGCCAAACAAAAACTTGCGTTGCGTCTGGCAGAAATCTCTGCCAGACGACATGCAAAAGAAAATTTTAAAAACGCTAGATGAGACTGACAAACGGGCGGCAGGCAGACAAAGACATGCGACAGGCTTTGTTATTAGAAAAATATTAAGATTTTTTTAATAAAAAAATTAATAGTATTAAAATATATTATCACAATATAATTAACTTTACTTTTGTATTATATATAATTAAAAATATTTTATTATAATTTTATAATAATAAAAATAAAAAATAAAGAATTTAGAAAAATTAAATATATTTTTTATAATATAACATTAAATATTATTAATATTTAAAAAAATTACAATAAATTGCAAGTACCCTAATCGTACTGTGCACAATATACAAACCTAAAATTAAAAAATTTATGGTTGTAACTTAAATTGGGTCCACAAATTTTGTGGCTTTTCATATATATGATACGCATGCAGAACTTTATTTTTGAACGTTGGGACAGGGAGGTATAATTTTCTTTCATTTTTTATTTTATATTATTATAAAAATATATTTACTGTTTATTATATTATATTATAAAAATATATATTATAATAAAAATATAATTTATTATATACTATAAAATATATTTAATTATATTATAATAATATATTTTAATATTATTAATATTTTAAAAAAATAAGAAGGTACGTCAAGGACACTTGCTAATTTTTTCTTTATAATAACAAAGTGTGCTGCTTGTGACGAACAACAGGCTTTGTCTGACTGATGTGCGGAAGGTTGCCAGTCTCGTCTGGCAATTGGACAATTCATTCTAAGAAGCAGAAGTATCTGCATAATTCCTTGACCTGATTTTGGTAAATCTAGACTGCCTCTACTTATGAGAAAATGTTGAGAAATTTGTGAAAGAAAAAAAAAATACCATGAGGGGAAGGATTATCCTGTAGTCTTTCGTCAACTCAAACAGAAGGAGAACGGATGTCAGTGGCACTGAACAAACTGAAGCTAAAGTAGCAGCCATTCCAACCTACATCAAAAGATTTTTGTATGATTTAAATCAACTCAAAAAAAAAAAAATATCAAAGAGTGAGAGATGAATATCAATAGTCCTATCTTAGGAAGTTATTATAATAAGACAGAACACCTTACCAATGCATATGCCTGTGGATGACCAACAGCAGCATTTTCAGGAAGGGCTGAATTGATTACTTCAGCAGCTGAACCCCCAAATACAGCACCGATAGCAGCACCAATCATCAAACTCGGTGCATAAAGACCACCTACAAGACCTGAACCCTTGCACAGGGATGTAGCCACAACTTTGGCTACTGCTAGTTGGGTCAGCAACCAGATTCCTGGAGCTGAAGCACTCTTCCCAGTATGCAAAATTTCTTCAACGTTTGTGAAACCCCAGTACAGTGTCCCAGGATACTTGAGAGCAATTATCCCAGCACCAAAACCACCTAAAGCAGGACAAACAACAGCAGGAACGGCAAATCTTTCCTTGACATACTCAAATGACTTTGTGAACCAAGAGACCAAGCGAGTAAAGGCCACACTTACAACTCCACATAGCATGCCCAAGATCAGGTACAAAGGTAATTCTGCAAAACAAGGGAAAATATATGAAAAAAGGAGAACAAAAGAAACACAAGAAGACAGCAAATGCATTGACATTATAAATTCACTCATGTAGTCATCTTCCAAAGTTTGCTGCAAGGCCTTTACAAGAAGATATCACAATTTTTTCCCTTTGACTCTCTTTTTCTCTAGGTACAAAATGAAGTGGGGGAGGGGGAGGGCAAAGAGGACACAGAGACAAGAGGAAGAAGAAGAATGTCAGTTCCATAAAGGATATTGAGTAACTAAAATAAGGAATATAGATAATGACCTTAAAACGTGTAACAACTCTGCTAAAGTAGGGGACTAAATCAGTTTATCTCAAAGAATTAGACCACTAGTATTTCCAAGTGGACTATGGAGTTTAACAATCAGACACACACATATATGCATAGAAAACCAGGACTCAACACCAAAAAGCAATGTGAAAAAATATTACCAGCAGCAGATTTTAAATCATATGGCGGCACTGTAAAGGCCGATTGTGTACCAAGTATGACATTTGATACAGTTGACGATATAACAGAAGTCAATATTATCATAGCAGTTGTAAATGGAGGTGAATTTTCAGCACGCCGTGGCCTTAACACAGTTTCAATAGCAAAGAAACAACCAGCAACAGCTGCATTGAAACCTGAAGGACAAAAAAGGGAAGAGAATGAGAGAGAAAAGCTGAACACTTCACTGATAAAGAAAATTTTACGAAAAACAAAAGCAGGAACCATCATTATTTCTGACTTGACTTGACTTAGGCACCTCTATAAGGAACTCAGTTGCAATTGCTGTCTAAATTTATGTTTAAAGAACCCTACCAAATAATTCATTGGTACTTGGTAGAGAAGATTTAATGGAAAGAAGCAGGACGCGACATTTTTTCTTAAGTAGCTTACATAGTGCACCCACATAGACATAACTATGCAAAATAAACAATATGAATAATATTGCAAAGGAATTCAATTGTATTAACTAGAGATTATTGTGTTACATCCATAAGTTGAGTACGTTAGGTACTTTGGAGGGAAAAGGAAGTTGAACAACAGTTAGTTGTTGGATAATTTTGAAGGGAATATTGAGTTAGTTAGAAATGTTACAAGTCAGCACAAATTTTCAGGAGCAGTTACTGTAGAATTGTATAAAGATGATGATCGGAGAGGCATTCTCAAGATTCAATAATGAAGATCATCTCTCTCTTAATATTCTTTCTCCTCTCCCCTATTCTATTCTCTCTTTCAACCCGATCCATTCCTCTTCTTCTCATCCCTAATTCTCTTCTTTCTCACCTCAAATTCAGTCATCTACATTAGAATTTGACAATTTGACATCAGAGCCAGTTGTGAAGGGCAGATTACTGGAATTTCGATCAGTGGATACCGCAAGAATGACAAGATCTGGAGAAGTTTTGCAGGAGTCTCGAATGGCGGACATGGAGGAGCAGATTAGAGTCTTGCAGGAGACCTGTGTAAGATCTATGATTAATTTTAGTGTAACCAGGGAGAAAGAGTAGATGAGAAGAGAAGAGAAGAAGTAGAAGGTGAGAATGAGAAGGATTAGAAGAAAGAGATGAGAAGTGAATTGAGAGCAAAAAGGGGGAGAATCTGTTATTGATTATTCTTCAATGCCCATACAGAAGTTGTGCTTTATTTATACAAGAATAGGGACTGCTCTCTAACTAATTCTGTTATAACAGCTTTTCCCTCCAAAACTCCAGCCGTCACTGAACTCCTTTCTTCCTTCTTCTAAAATACATAACATTACCCCTCCCCAGAGAATCTTCTTGACCCAAGAAGTTTGAAATTCAAGAAATTGAGAAGTGATGAAGTCTTATTCCTCCCAAGTAGCATCATCTTCAAGTAAGCCTTGCCATTTACTAAGACCCTGGAATACTTGCTTATTACCCCTGTCAATAACTCTGGTCTGTAAGACTAATTCTGGGGCACCAGCACTGTGTCTTCCCTGAAAGTGGGCAAGTCTGTCAGTACCACTGCCTGCTCTCCAACTTTCTTCTTAAACAAGGAGACAGAGAACACAAGGTGTAGGGAATTTGTAGGAGGCAATTTCAATTTGTAAGCCACTAAACCTATCTTAGCTATTACTTCAAAGGACTCGTACCACTTTGTAGGCAGCTTAAAATTTTTTCTCAAGGCTAAAGAGCTCTGCTATAAGGTTGCAGTTTAAGATATTCCCAATCTCCTATCTCAACTGTCTTTCAGTTCTCCTTTTGTCTGCATATTGTTTCATTCTTTTTCAGGCTGCCAGCAACTTCTCCTTTATAAGTCTAGACACTTGTTCCTTGTCCTAGATGAAGTCAGCCACTGCTCCTACCTTTGTATCATCAGAGGCAGGAAGATTAAATGGCCTAGTCAGTAACCATATAAGGCTTCTGTTGAGATACTTTATGTAAATAGTCCAAATTTGTAGTGACTGTGTGCATAATTAGGTGTTTAAATTATGTGATAGGATTGAAATATGATTAGACTATAATTAGAGATTTGATTTATTTTATTTTTTATTATATATTCTCGTAATTAGTATATACACTGAGGGGAATCATAAGCATCTTTCTCTCAAAATCTTTTCTTTTCTCTTTCTTTTCATCACTATTTTATGGTATCAAAGCTAAGCATCTTGACCTATTTGTGAGTGGCAGATCTGTCACCTTCATTTAGAGATTTACTGAAAGTCAGCTAATCTCACCGCTCAGACCACTAGTCTCGCCTGTCTCCAATCAGCACCTCCTTGAAGCGCTGTCACAAAAAATGCCGCAAGCACCTTCAAGTGCGGCCACCCTGTTTTTGCCTTCGGTACATTTGTCAACGCGTGACCTTTATTCAGCGACCTTTTCACACAGGCAATCCTACCCCCAAACTCATTAAAGAAAGGCGACTCCAGCCCACCTGCTCCGATCACCGGCCCAGCTCTCCTTCACCTACCTTTCGCGAACAATAACTTTGGGACTACTGTTCACGTCCCTGAAGCAGATTCCTTTCCTCTTTAAACTCTCTATCAACATGTCTGAGAAACAGGTAACCCTAAATACATTTCACATGGCTCAATTAAATAGAGTACACCCACGTTCCAAACTGGATTCAATAACTCTAAATGAAGCAGAGTAGAATATCTACAGTTCCGAACTACTAAGCAACAGCCTTCTTCAAATATTGCTCATTTTGATAATTCATTTGCTTATCTAACCAAGTCTTTTACTCATTGATTCATAGATCCTAGACTCTAATACTTCTGATCATATTTATGCTAATCACAATTTTTTCTCTACTCTTATTCCACCTTCTACACCATCTAAAGTCACATTAGATTGTTCACAAACTCAAGTTAAAAGGATGGGTAATATACATCTATTTCCCTCTATTCCCTTGACTACTATTTTATTCAATCCTGAATGTCTATACAACTTAATCGTCAATAACAAATTAATTAAAGATCTTAATTGTTCAATCATCTTTACTGTTGAATCTATGGTTGTACAAGAATTGAGGTACTGAAAAGATAATTGGAATAGGATATGAGTCACAAGTTGTATCATTTTTTCACTTCCAACCCTCCAATTGCTTTTGTGTCTACTACTTCTGTTAAACTCATTCATAGTCGTTGGGGACATCCAAGTCTGAACAAGTTATAAAAACTGATTCTTAGTCTCTCTTCCTTACCTTCTTTAGAATATGAGTCTTATCAACTTGGGAAGCAAAGTCAAGCTTATTTTCCCAAGTGAGTTAACATTAGGACCACTTCTATGTTTAACAATGTTAATTCGCATATTTAGAGTTTGTTTTTGCCAGGAGCATGATCATGAACAAAACATATATATCCAAATCCGTAGGGACAATTGATTAGAATTCTGGGTAGGAAATAGAACAGAATAAGGACTTTGATGTTGCAAAATAGACGAAGGCATATGATTAATCAAGTAACAAGCAGTAAGGACAGTTTCTCTCTGAAAATGCAACGGAACATTGTGATGTAGGAGTAAGGTACGGCTATTTCAATCAAATGCCGATTTTTTCGCTCGGCAATCCCATCTTGTTTTGAGGTATGAGAACAATAATTATGTTGAGTAATTTCCTAAGTAGACAAGAAGTGAATAAATGAGGAAGACAAATGTTCCCTTGCATTATCACTTCATGATATCTTAACGAGAATATCAAATTGATTATGTATTTTAGTATAAAATTTTTGAAAAATAGAGAACAACTCAGAATGATTCTTTGTTAGAAAAAACCAAGTGCAACGACAAGCCCTATAACTGAACCTAGAACCCTGTAAATCCCTTTTTAAAATATAAAAAAGTTAAAAATACTTTAATCCACTTCAAGCTCCACATTTCTTAGAAAAATCAAGTTTGAGTCCAAATTTCCACCAAAATAAAATTTGATGATCCTCATTCCTACTCCTTCCTCTCCTTCGTTACTATTTCTCCCCCTCATTGTCACAATTAATTAAGGCATTGTAATTGTGATGCTAGCAGCCATTATCATATTCTCTACAATCTGTAATAAGGTTATTATTATCTTCCGAGCTGCTAGTGAATCTTTTTCTTCTTTTCCGACATTATTATCATCAATAAAATACCTGAACATAAAATTCCAAAATAAAGATCGCCAGTTACCACGGTAAACCAAGAGGCCAGGAAGCAAAAGTACCCCAATCCAAGACATTAGTCCTAGATCATGGTACAATGGGGGCGGGATGGATGTAGGGAAATGCATTTTAGGTTATTGTGGGTGTAAAAGTATCTAAGAACTTTACACCCATGAATCCATAATTTAGAGGTTAACAAACTCCTACCCTCCTATTAAATGATAAATTAAAATAGATGAACAGCAAACTTTCCTCAAATTTCTCATGCATGATTGGTTAGATTTCCGGATTTCATCCATAAATGGACTTCCACTGACTATTACAGCAACCAAATAAAAAGACAACTGATGAACTTAATTACCAATATATCAACAAAAACAAATATTCTTCAACCATTATTCATCCTAAACATGAATATAATAAAGGTCTTTTACTTCAGCTCATGCTTAATATTAAATATATAAATGGACTCATGTAAAAGTATGAATGAACACAAGGGCAAATAATATTATACCAAAGCAGAGAATTCAACATAAGGCTTTTGAAGTAGCAGTTGTCACTGACAGAAAATAACCTAAGACCAATCAAACATGAAAAGTATACATACCTGAAGCAATCCCAGATGCCGCACCAGCTGCGACAAGTGCAATTTCCCTTTCTTTATTGTTTTCCATCATTAATACAAGTCCGTTGGCACATGATTTTCCAATATCTACACTAGGGCCTTCAGGACCCAAAGAACAACCAGTACCTAGAGTAACAGCAGCCTGAAAGGCCTTTACCGTGGGGAAGACTCCAGCAACCAAATCAAGGCCTTGTGTTTGGGGAGGACTGGACTGTCTGATTTGTTCCAATACTTCCGCTAAGCCATGCGCCATCCCAACAAGAACTCCCCCAAAAATAGGTATCAAAAGAATCCGATGCCAGGTGTCAGCCAACCTCTGTATACGGAGCCATGCGGCACCCTCAGTAGGAGTCCCAGCATAAGACCATTCATGTATTAAGTGAACCTAAATCAGCAGTATCAAATATCAGAAAAAAGAAATTTGAGAAAAAGGTAAGTGGAACAATACATGTAAGATAGGGAAAACGACCAGCAAATCCATGCAGGATGATAAAAGAGAGATATGTAAACATACAACGCCCACAGTTGGCATAATCAAACAAGATAAGAATAAAATCAAATCAAATAAGGTAAATTACACTAACGCGATGCATTGATGCATGCTGGCATAGTCTACACACGGCACACCAGAATTAACAGGCATTTGGAAAGCAATTGCTTCTTTTTTCGCCCCTCGAACATAAATCAACAGCATTTCCAAAGTAAAAAAAGCACATAGCAATTACAATCTATATGATATAAGATTGATTTAACTGAAAAGGGGACAGAAGCACAAATTAAAAGAAGTAAACCAGGAGCGCAGCTACTACAGGAGTTAAGAAAGAAGCTTACTTTGGACAAATGGGACACATTTCAATAGGAGTAAACAAATCCCAACAAAAAGAAAATGGCCACAAATTTGAATTGTTTGTTTGATGCTAAACATCCTTAGCAATGGATGAAGCTAAAGGACCTGCTATTAATCACACATTCTACTAATGTCAAATGATGTACAATCTGATCTGGACATTGAAAACATGAAAAGGGAAAAATTCTGCTGAAGTGTTACCATGAATTCATTGATTGGGTTGCAGTCTCAGATCCCGATCAACCAAAATAATTATCAATTAACATTCTATAACAAAAATACAATTTCAGAAAAAAAAAATATATGGAAATGAAGAAAAGTACTAACCGCTCTAGTAAAAGCAGCGACACAGAGACCGGAGGCGAGGCCAAGAAGGCAACCAATAAGAAGCATCGCCCACTCAGGAGGTGCGCCATCCCCAAGAACATCAGCATCATCATGGCGTCCGCCAAAATCCTCATGATTACGATTATGATTATACGGATGCTGTGAGATATCTTTTCTAATATCTCTATCGATAAGCTTGAAACCGGAGAGGCGACCAGACAAGCTGCGATCCAAACGTTTGAGGAGATCTTTAATACCACCGCTTCCTTCTTTCTTTGGACTAATAGTCGTATACGTAATCCCTTTATCTTCCAAATCTTTGCCGCTGCTGCCGTCTTCGTTTTCATGTCTGTTACTAGTCGACCTCAATAGATGATTTTCATCACTGTATTCTCCTGTATCTCCTCCTCCCATCTCTCCCTCTCTCAAAATTCTTCTTGCTCTGCGCGTCACTTTCACAATGTAGCAATTGGCTCTGTGAATCTTCTCTATTTTTCCACTTTGTTTGATATGAAGCTCCTACTGAGATCGCGAGAGACCGGCGGAGAAGGAGGAGGAGGAGGAGGACGGAGCACCAAACAACGACGTGATTGGTTCTACATGCAACACAGGATCCCAGAGAGACGACCAATTGCCGTAGTTCTCAATTTTCATTTCCTACCAAATCAAAATCGAAGAATTTGTATTTTTCCCCCGACTCCTTGTTGCCAGATGGTCAGTTATATCTGACTGGACGACCTATGACAGCAAAAAGGCTAATTTAAACCTTTTGCTCAGATTGGATTAAAAATAAAAAAAACACCTTTGCTTAGATGAGAATATTTTAAATGTGCCATCATTCGGTCAAAATCGAACAATCCTTTTATTTTCGTCAACCTATTAATTAGTTAAACGGTTAAATTCAACAGAAACTACGTATTCTTCATTTGAAATTATGAATTTTATTTAAAAACTTAATTTTATTTATTTATTCTTTATTAATTTTATTTAAAATAAAAAGGTAATTTTTCTAATTTAAAGAAAAATTGTTCATGATTTGATAAAAAATTTAAATATTTATATTAATTTATATTTGTATTTTAAATTTTAAATTTCAGATGATAAAATTAAATAATTTCAATTTATTATTATTATAACTGTAATACTAAATATTTTTTTAAAATATGAACAGTAAATTATAATATTGATATCGAGTTCAGGAATAAGATACAGATCTGAAATCCATTAGAATTTATTGCAAACTGATCCACAAACATATCATTCAATCTGTAATTAAGACAGACCGAGCTAATTAAAGGTTCAGACTTATCAAAAAGGAGTCTAACTCGACAGAGAGTAGAAAAGCAGACCAAATTATGCCGCGATCTTATTAATATGAGCGTCAGAGGAGAATTAAATGGCTGTCTGACGAGAATAGATCTAAATATATGGTTCTGTATAATAGAGATAGGTGATACTGTAACAGAACGATGATTATACGTTACTAGATAATTAGAGAAAAATAGATAAAACAGTTATATGTTATTAGAGAAAAAAGAAAAAAAATGATAAAAGGAAGAAGCGTGATCCATTCATACTAAAATTATTCATATAAATCTTATATTTAAATTTAAACAATCAAATGTAATTATTTACTCATGCATAAATAATAATTTTAAAGATAAATTTAGCTTTTAAATTTTAATATAATTAATAAATTAATTTTTATATTTTTAAAATCGAATACTTAAATTACTCTGTGATTGTCAAAATAAGAACTCTTCTCATCTATTTTTTATAGTTAAAAGTGCAAAAATGTCTTTATTACCCTTTTAAAAGAATAAAATACATGTTATTTATTAAGTTTTTGTATAATTAACAAATTAATCCCTATATTTTTAAAATTCAACATTTAAAAATCCTTTATAATTTCAATATTTTTATTTATTACTTACAATTAAAGCACAAAAATATCTTTATGGTTTCTTTTTAAATTAAAAATATTAAGAGTGAGATTTCATTTTTTTTTTTCATCTATTAAAATTTAAATATTTTAAAAAAATAACAAAATTCCCATTAATTTATATTCAAATTATCATATTTAATTAAATTTTAACACTTTTTGTTATTTAATTTGCATTCATTAAAATATTTCAGTACTTAATAATTTCAAAATTTTTAGAAAATACTTATAATTTTAATATTTTTAAATAGTACCAAATAATTTTTAAATAGATTATAAATTTTTATAAAAAGTATTTTAAGAAGAAATTGTCTTTTAAAAGTTTGACACCACTCACTAATTTTAAACTAATGTCTATAATGTATGAAAAAATTATAGTTTTGAATGACAGAATAAAAAGGATTTAAAGATTCAATTTTTAAAATATAAAAATTAATCTGTTAATTATATTAAAATTCAGAGATTAAAAGTAAATTTACGTAATATAAAATATCTCATCCACGTTGGCAAGTATTTAAGTGTTTATGAAATTTAAAATGTTAATTCTTTCTTTGACCCATTAGACTAACGAAAGTATAAATGAAATAACCTCTCATTTAGACTAACTGATTATAGAATGATTTAAATTTTTTATTTTAAAAATATAAAATTAATTTATTAATTATATTAAAATTTAAAAATTAAAGTGTAATTTATTCTAATTTTAATGATTTACTTGTTGAATTCTTAATTTATTGATTGAACTTCTAATCTATTTGTACTTTATTGGATCAAACTTCGATTTGACTAAAACATAAGTACTCTTAAAAATTTTAAAAATTGAATAAACCATTAGTATCTTAAAAATTAATAAAAGAAGCACTTTCTAAACAAATAAACCATTTTCTGGTCATGAATAATGTATTTTTTTATTTATATATCTAAACTCTTTTTTTTTCACTCACAGATTTAATTTTATGATAAATATATTTAAGTAAATCTGAAAAGTCTCATAATCTATTCTCAGTTCCATTTCAAAAAGAAAAAAAAAAATCCTTTCTCTTTTTCTAAATAATGAGCTTGGTCATAGCTTTTTTAATTATAAATAATTTTCTCTTTAAGTGGTGTTATTTTAATGTAAATCTAAATATATGAATAAATTTATTAATATTTAAAACATCAAATTAAATAGATTATTTTGTATTTGAATTTAAAATCTAATATATTTTTTAAAGTTATTAATACACTAATATGACTGGGTACTTTAGCGATACATTATTGAACCCTGAGCGGTGACATGACCGTAATTAATATGATCGGACGTGTAAACTCGATTGCTCATATTCTACACCCTTAATCATCTAGATCCCAAAAGCTCGTCTCTTGCCGGTCAGAGCCTAAATGCTAAATCTCTTTTATCTTTTACCATTAATATTTGTTACGCTGCAATTTTTAAAATTCTTACAAAAATGATATTTTTTATTCACTGACTGGTTCATTACAGATTCTTAGAAAAATAACTTTTTTTTTACAGTATAAAAATAATTGTCTATAGGTACCAACCAACTCATATTATTTTCTTATAGATTGCTATGTCACAAAGAAAAGTTTTTGATAATATCATTTGGTTCTATTACTAGGATTCAAAGGGTTCTCTTGCTCATTTAGAAAATCTGGCTTTTCAATACTTTTCTTTTCCGCTTTTACTCAACCCCACTTCATTTACCAATGGCTGACAGCTTACGAGTAGTTACCAAGTCCCTTGGAAACAAGAGAGCTATTGTTTCTTCCACTTTAGAAAGTGGACAAAACACTCCCCTCATGTCGGCTGAGATGAATCTTAATACTCTAAATAACTAACAGATAGTGCAGTATATTAAAAGGTTGTAGGCCACCCTTAAGTAATATAAGACTTAGGAGGAGGCTTCCCAAAGAGTCGCTAGGACAAGAGAGGAGCCCTCTTAGGAAACGCCCAAGACTAGGGGAGAAGCGGCCCATGCGAACTCTAAAGGAAAGGGCAAAGCAGAAGATGAAGAGTCCTTGGACGAGGCCCTAAGAAGTGTAGATTGGAAACTAGTATGCATGGTCTAGAGGTTTCAAAAGGAGCAAGAAGATGTCTTCGAGTTGGGAGATGTCTTGCCTTTGTTTGATAAAATCCTGGCAGAAAATTTTCCATCAAAGTTTAAATTACTGAGCCTAGACAAGTGTGATAGGACTTCGACGAGCCACCTAGTTATCTTTAAGGACACGATGTAGCTGCAAGACGCCAACGAATTTATCCTGTGCTGAGTCTTTCTGTCTATTTTAACAGGTCTGGCCCAAAAATAGTATCAACACCTTAATCCAAGTTTTATCAATAACTTTACTCAGCTTGATGTAGCTTTCAAATCAAAATTCATTACATGCATACCTTCAAAGAAACTTTTCTTTGACCTTCGAAAGATCTAGTAAGGTGAGGGTGAGTCTTTGAATTTTATTTCACGGTTCAATGCTAAAACCATATAGGTGAAAGTTCTAAACTATAAAATAGCTTGTGAAGTGCTAAAAAAGGGGACTAGGAACATAAAGTTCATGGATTCTCTAATAAAAAATTTGACAACCACCTACCAGCAATTAATGGATAAAGTCCAAAAGTACATATAGTTGAATGATGAAGTGCAAGCTTTGAGAAGACAAGAAGACATACCTGAATAAGACTAAAAAATCAAATAGACAGAACCAATAAAATGAAAGGAGAAGTTATTTAGTGTCTCGAGGCAAGGATAACTGAGTTAAGTATAGAAATTATACTATGTTAAATGACTCATGAATGCAATTGTAATACCCGGCTAGACTTCGGTATCGGAATTCCTACCGTCCGGTGGAATCTCGGATGTCGGAGACCTCTAGAAGGATAAAATCATGTTTTCATGAGATGTTTTAATGTTTTTGATGATTTTGAATGAAAAGGAAATGAGTTTTTGAATAAAAACAACCTTGGAGGAAAGCTCAGGTTCGGCCGCCGAACCTCAAGTTCGGCCGCAGAACATGCATGCGTTGCGGGTGTGCTTTAGGCCCCCGAAAGCATAAGTGAGAGAAGTCCAGGTTCGACCGCCGAACATGGCATGCATGCGGAGGCACATTCGGCCCCCGAACGTGGCCTGGCCAGCCACTATAAAAGGGTCCCTTAGCCGAAAACGGGCGAGTTTTTCCCCATTTTCGGCCAAGGTGAGCTCTCCGCCGCCCCTCACCGATTTTTGATGTTTTTCCTCTAGATCTTTCAAGTTTTTCACTTGTTTTAACCTTGTTTTGAAGATTTGAGCTTTTGAGCAAAGTTTTGGAGCTTTGAGGTTCAAGAACTCAAATCTCTCCCAACCTCAAGTTTGGTCGCCTCTACTCTCGATCTTCAAGAGGTAAGAGTCGATCTCTAGCTTATATTATGTTTTAAACAAGTTTTATGAAGTTCATGGGGGTAGAATGCATGTTTAGGTTAAAGTTATGTTTATGGGTATAAATGTATGTTCATGAACAATGTGGCTTGCAAATGCTTGTGTATGTGTGTTGTAGTTGGGGTTTAAGTTAGTTTGAGACCCCTAGGAGCTTGTGTGCATGTTTTGGTTGAGCTAAATGCATGATGGTATGAGTTTGAGGCTTTTGTGCATGTTTGAACCAAGTTTCTGCCCTTTGGGAGAAACCAGGTTCGGCAGCCGAAGGGACTTTCGGCCGCCGAACCCTCTTGTGGAGGCAGCCTTCGGCTGCCGAAGCTTGCCCCCGAAAGGAGACTTTCGTCTCTGTCTGGGAGTTTCGGCCGCCGAAAGTGCCGCCGAACATGCATGAGTTTCGCCTCTGTCTGGGAGTTTCGGCCGCCGAAGGTGCCGCCGAACCTGCCTGACTTTCGGCTCTAGAGGGACTTTCGACCGCCGAACCTGCCGCCGAAAGTGCCCTGTCCAGCCTTCTTTTGCATGTTCTTGCATGGATGTTTTGAGATGTTTTAGGGGGTTTTTGGGGGATGTTTAGAGTTATGTTATAGTATGTTGGTCCCTCATTTGAGTCCACCTGTGTAGGTTTGGACTCGAGGAATCGAGGACCCCAGCAGTGAGTTCAGCTGCTTTTGTGTCTGTCAGAGCTAGCCAGAGGTGAGTGGAATGACTCTTATGCTTTTAAATAAATAAATAAATCAGTTTTGAGCATGTTCATGCATCACGGATGCCATGTGATATTCTAGGATGCTTGCATTAGAAATCACGAATATGTTGCATTGCATAATATGTTGATGATGTGGATGAATGTTGAATGATCCATTAGCCCTCATATGTTATGACATGATGATATGATATGGAAGTCCAGGTGTGGCCTGCACTACGCCCCTGGCACTATGTAAGAGAAAGACCGGATGTGGCCTGCACTACGCCCCCGGCATTATGGATTATGTATGTTATGTTATGTTATGTTATGTACAAGAGAAAGACCAGGTGTGGCCTGCACTACGCCCCTGGCATGATTGGATTATGTAGAGGGCTAAATGGTGACAAGTTCATCCTTGATATGATTAGTTGTGATGTGATGCATTTCATGTTATCATATGTTTTAAATGCTTTACTATTCTGCTCACTGGGCTCTAGTAGCTCACCCCTCTCCCAAATTCCCCAGGTTTGCAGGTACAGGTTAGACAGAGAAGTCAAGAAGAGTAATGAAGTCATATGTATGTAATAGTTAGAAAGTGGACATGACAGATTGTATAATGATGTATAGATATGTAATGTAATGATATTGAGGTTAGAAGTGTCCTTGACCATAGTTTAATGTAATCCCTTTTGAAACATGATCTTAATGTTATTGATGTCCATGTTTAGCCAACTCAACTCTTGTTATGCCACCCATTGGGGGCATTGATGAGATCCCTCAGAGGGGTCAAGTTTATGACTATGTATATGTTCAGTGCATGCACAGGTTGAGTTTGGTGGATGATAGAATGTATGAAAGAAAAGTTTTAAATTTTTATGTATGTTGTTGATCATGTATGGGATTAAACAGGTTTACAGGTTACATGTCAGGCTTGCTACGGGTCCCGGCGGCCTTAAGCCGATCTGGATCCTAGCGCCGGTAGCGGTCCGATTTTCGGGTCGTTACAGAATGGTATCAGAGCCCTAGGTTCATATGGTCGGACCTAGAGTGTCGGGCTCATAGATGTTATAGAAGATCAAGCACAGTAGGAAAGGTCATGTCCACTAGGATAGGATGTGGAGTCCTGTCTTATATGATGATGTGAAATGCTATGATATGAATGATATGCTATGATGTGTGATGCGGGTTCATGTGTGCCCACATGAACCATACGATGCTAATGTTTATGTGATGTATACTGTTTTTCAGAAAACAGGATGAGAGGAACTCGTCGATCAGCAAGATTGACTGGAGTACCACCTGAGGATGAGGGCACGAGCGCCCGTCCTCCAGCATTGCCTAGAGCAATGTCTAGTAGGTCTAACAGAGAAAGAGCAGTAAGAGACCCTAGAAGGTCTTTGGATCTGGGTAGAAGCAAATCAGTCAGAGGAACAGTTCAGGGAGGAGCGTCAGAGGACATGGGGGATGATATGGATGTAGAGCAGAGGAGGGATGGCAGTCTGGGAGTCAGTATGTCAGAAGAAGGAATGGGAGAATCCCAAGGAGGCACTCAGGCCTCAGGATTTGTTCAGCCACCTTACTACCCACCCTTCTCACAAAACCCTAGGTATTCGATGGGAGGCACATCGGACTACCACAGCTTTAGCCCTTATCCCACACAGATGCCATACCCACCCTACTACCCACCATATTCACAGTACCCAATGTATCCACCTCCACCTTACTATCCAAATCCAGCAAACCCTACCCCAGGGGATGCTGCACCTCCTCCAGCAGAACCAGTAGCCCCAGTTACCCAACCTCCTAGACCTAGCTCAGCCAGTGGGAGCAAGGTCAAGATGACCGACTACATGAAGTTGGGTGCTCCCCAGTATGAAAAAGGGGATGACCCGTTTGTGTATCTGGAGAGGGTTAAGGTGATCACAGATGAGATTGGGGCTGATGATAGTAGAGCCATTCAGATGGCTGGGTTCACACTTAAGTGCAAGAAGGCACGAGAGTGGTTCAAGAATTATGTGAACCCGAAAGTGGATAGCATGTCTTGGGAAGAGTTTGCAAACGAGTTTGCAGGATGGGCTTTCCCAGATAGTTCAAGGGAACTGAAGATGATAGAGTTTGAGCAGCTGAGGCAGACTGATGAGATGGGTGTAGAGGAGTTCACAGACAGATTTTTGGAGCTGTTGCCTTTTGCAGGGCAAAGCCTTGATTCAGACCAGAAAAAGTCAAGGAGGTATATCATGAAACTCCACTCCAGATATTCCTCCTTGATCCAGTCAGCAGATAGGGAGAGCTTCCATGCCATAGTGGATATGGCTCGGAAAATGGAGGCCAGTGCCATCGTTCAAGGGTCAGTTAAACAGTCAGTGGCACAGCCTTCTGGTTCTAAGACCCCAGGCTCTTCTTCAATGAGTGCAGCAACTTCAGGTAGCAAGAAGTGGGACAGAGGTCTCAGGAAGTCTAAGAAGAACAAGTTCTGGAACAAGGTTAAGTCCAGTCTGGGACTAGGGAGTGGCTCAAGCTCTGGTGCGGATAATGCAGTTTGTGCAAGGTGTGGTAAGCCACACAGGGGAGTATATCGGTTTGGGACGACGGCCTGTTACAGATGTGGTCAGGAGGGGCATATGTCTCGTGATTGTCCAAGAGCAGCCCCGATGGCTCAGTCCCAGCAGACAGCTTCAGGTAGTGTAGCGCAGCCAGCAGCTCCAGCCATGACTCAGGCCAGTGGCAGAGGCAGAGGGAGAGGGGCAGCCTCTTCTTCAGTGGGTTTTAGAGGTGAAGGTCCATCAGCTCCAGTACGGATCTTCACGATGACACAGCAGGAGGCAGATGCATCTAACACCGTGGTGGCAGGTAACTTAGTCATTGGTTGTTCAGATGTGTATGCCTTGATGGACCCTAGTGCATCTCATTCTTTTGTTACACTGAGAGCCGTCCAGAGGTTAGGGTTGATGATCTCTGAGTTAGAGTGTCCTCTCTGGGTCAGTGGACCCAAGTGTGACCCATCAGTGGCAGAGTCAGTCTGCCAGTGTAGTCCTGTGTTTGTTGAGGGAAGGTGCTTGTCCGCCGACCTTGTGGTTCTAGACTTGACAGATTTTGACGTCATTCTAGGGATGGACTGGTTATCTACCCATGGTGCTACCTTGGACTGCAGGGACAAGGTAGTCAGGTTCAGAGGTCAGGATGGGTCAGAGGTTGTCTTCAGAGGAGACAGGAGGGGTACACCTAGAGGTCTGATATCAGCTCTTCAGGCTCGTAGGTTGCTTAGGAGGGGATGTCAGGGGTATTTGGCTCATGTGAGAGAGCTTAGCAGTCAGGTTAGAGAGCCCACCTCGGTGCCAGTGGTTAGAGAGTTTCTAGACGTCTTCCCAGACGAGTTGCCAGGTTTACCACCTACTAGGGAGATAGAGTTCGAGATAGAATTGATGCCGGGAACCCGACCGATCTCTATCCCTCCCTACAGGATGGCTCCAGCCGAGTTGAAGGAATTGAAAGAACAGTTGCAAGAGCTGGTAGACAAGGGCTTCATCCGACCGAGTACCTCACCCTGGGGTGCTCCAGTTTTGTTTGTCAGAAAGAAGGATGGATCCCTTAGACTTTGTATCGACTACAGACAGTTGAACAAAGTCACTACCAAGAACAAGTACCCTTTGCCAAGGATCGACGATCTATTCGACCAGCTAGCAGGAGCGGGTTGTTTCTCCAAAATAGATATGAGATCTGGGTACCATCAGCTGAGGATCAGAGATGAGGATGTGCCAAAGACGGCTTTCAGGACCAGATATGGGCATTTTGAGTTCCTTGTAATGCCGTTCGGGTTAACTAACGCCCCTGCAGCATTCATGGATCTCATGAACAGAGTGTTTAGTCAGTACCTGGATCACTTTGTTATTGTCTTCATAGATGATATCTTGGTGTATTCCAGGAATGCAGAGGATCATGCCCATCATCTGCGGTTGGTTTTGCAGACCTTGAGGGAACATGGCTTGTATGCCAAGTTCTCCAAGTGTGAGTTCTGGCTGAGGAGCATTTCGTTCTTGGGGCATGTAGTGTCAGAGAATGGGATAGAGGTGGACCCCAAGAAGACAGAAACTGTGGCTAACTGGCCTAGACCCACTTCAGTGACGGAGATCAGGAGTTTCTTGGGTTTGGCAGGTTACTACAGGAGGTTCGTACAGGACTTCTCAAAAATAGCAGCTCCTCTGACCAGACTAACCAGGAAGAATCAGAAGTTTCTGTGGACCGACCAGTGCGAAGAGAGTTTCGAAGAGCTTAAGAAGAGGTTGACTTCAGCACCAGTTTTAGCTCTGCCATCTAGTGATGAGGACTTTACAGTCTTTTGTGATGCGTCCCGTGTGGGACTGGGTTGTGTACTGATGCAGAATGAGAGGGTGATTGCTTATGCTTCTAGGCAGCTGAAGAAGCATGAGTTGAATTACCCCACACATGACCTTGAGATGGCAGCAGTAATCTTTGCGCTCAAGATGTGGAGGCACTACCTCTATGGGGTAAAATGTGAGATCTTTACAGATCATAAAAGCCTGCAGTACATCCTGAGTCAAAGAGATTTGAACTTGAGACAGAGGAGATGGGTGGAGCTGTTGAGTGACTATGATTGCAAGATTCAGTATCATCCGGGTAAGGCGAATGTCGTGGCAGACGCCCTAAGCCGGAAGTCACTAGGCAGTCTATCCCACATCACGGCAGAGAGGAGACCAGTGGTGAAGGAGTTTTACAAGCTCATTGATGAAGGTCTAAAGTTAGCGTTGTCTGGTACCGGTGCTTTAGTGGCCCAGATGAGAGTGACACCTGTGTTTCTGGAGCAAGTGGCTCAGAAACAGCATGAGGACCTAGAGTTAGTGAAGATTGCCAGGACTGTTCAGTCAGGCAAGGACAGTGAGTTCAGATTTGACAGTAAGGGGATCCTCCGCTATGGGAGTTGGTTGTGTGTACCAGATGACATAGGGCTAAAAGGAGACATTCTCATAATGCAAGATACAGCGTTCACCCCGGAGCCACCAAGATGTATCAAGATTTGAAGAAAGTTTATTGGTGGCCAGCGATGAAGAAAGAAGTGGCACAGTTTGTGTAATACCCGGCTAGAATCCGGCACCGGAATTCCTATCGTCCGGTGGAATCCAGGGTGTTGGACTTCTATAGAAGGGTAGGATATATGTTTTCCTACAGTGTTATGATGTGTTTTAAGGTTTTTAGTTGAGTTGGTTTGAGGTTGGAAGAGAAAAGGCTATGGAGACTTTTGCCAAGTTCGGCCGCCGAAGGTAAGTTCGGCCGCCGAAAGTGCCCAATGTTCGGCTTCCGCAGTTCAGGTTCGGCCCCCGAATGTTGCATGGTTTTGCATGCGATTCGGCAGCCGAAGCTGAGTTGCTCAGCCAGCTATTGTGCACTCCTTAGTCAGCATTTTGGACAGGTGTTGGCTCCAAACCCTGTCCAGAAGATTGGCCACGTCTCCCATGCTTTATTTGCAAGCCCAGCTCATGCAGAGTGTGTGTTGGTTTTCAAAAGTTTTTGAAGGTTTTGAAGCAAAAAGCTTAGGGTTGAGCGTTTATGAGGTTGAAGAGAGTTGATCCATTTTCTTTGTTCAGATCGTTCATCTTCTTGTATACAGGAGGTAAGTGAAGATCTTGAACATGTTTTACTGGTTTACAGAAGTTTTATGAAGGTTTGGGTCGAGAGGCATGCTTAGGTGACAAATGGTGTTTTTTTGATGGTTTAGCTTGTAAGCATGATTATGTGTTATGTGTGATGTGTTTTGTTAGGGTTTTTAGGTAGTTTTGGACCCCTTTGTACATATACATGAGTATATGTGTGTTGAGGAGTTGAAGTGTGCATGTTTTGAGAGATTGAAGGGATGGAGGAGCTTGTTTGCCGTCGGGGCTGAGTTCTGGATGAACTCAGGTTCGGCAGCCGAAGGTTCATTCGGCCGCCGAACCTCTTGCATGGTGGCTTAGGCTGCCACAGCTTGCCCCCGCGAGTTTTGCATGTTCGGCTCTGTTTGGGGGATTCGGCCGCCGAAGGTGCCGCCGAAGGTTAGAGACTTTCGTCTCTGGAATGCCTTTTGGCCCCCGAAACTTGCCCCCGAAAGGGTTCGGCCGCCGAAGCTTGAGATTCGGCTGCCGAAGGTGCTTGAGTTTTGTCTCTGAAGAGGACTTTCGGCCGCCGAACCTGCCGCCGAAAGTGTTCTGTCCAGCTTTCTTTTGCCTGCTTTGCATGGTTAGTTGAGTGAGTTTAAGGGGATATTTGGGGAGGTTAATAGAGTTATTCAGAAGCTTGTTTGGTCCCTCATTTGAGTCATCTGTATAGGTACAGATCAGAGGAACCAGAGAGAGCAGCAGTGAGTACTGCTCCAGCGTGTTCAGAGCCTGCAGAGTCAGTCCAGGTAGCCAGAGGTGAGTGAAACTAAACTTCATTCTTTTACTTGCACAATGGAATGTTTTAGCATATCTCATGCATCATGATTATGCCATAGGTTGAGTGCATTAGTACCCACGAATATGTTGCATTGCATAGTTATTTGTTGATGTGGGTAAATGCTGAATGATCCCATAGTCACAGACAGGAAGTCCAGGAGCCTTTGACTACGCCCTGGCAGGTATAGCAAAGACCAGGAGCCTTTGACTACGCCCTGGCAATGGTAAGTACAGAGGTGTTATATACACATATACATATATGACAGGAAGACCAGGTGCTCGATCCTACGCCCTGGCATAGAGCTACTGGGACTATGTGGTGACAGGTTTACTCTTGATGTGGCTTGTTTGTGTTATGACGCATTCCATGAGATCATGTTTTACTGAGATGTTTTACTGTTCTACTCACTGGGCTATAGAGCTCATCCCACTCCCTTAACCCCAGTTTTGCAGGTTCAGTATACAGTGTACAGGGACAGTCCAGCAGGGTACAGAAAGAGTAAAGAGATGTGTAATAGTGTAGAGTGGACATGTAATGTTAAAGAGATGTAATAGTTATGTTTTCAGTTACAGCTGTGCTTGACTTAGTAGTTTGTGATGTGTTATGTACATGATCTGTATATGTATATGTTTTACAGAGTATGTGAAAAACCAGGCTTAACAGGTATGAGTTACCCATCTAGAGCAAGCTCTAGCCAGGGGTACAGAGTACAAAGTATAGAGTACAGAATACAGAGATAGTGCATGCACAGGTTAAGCCTTGGTGCAGAAAAGAGTTTTTATTTTCACAGAAAATGTATGATCATGTATGAGATTTACAGGTACACAGAGAGTATAGCAGGCTTGCTACGGGTTCTGGCGGCCTTAAGCCGACCTGAATCCTAGCGCCGGTGACGGTCCATTTTGGGGTCGTTACAGTTTGTGTCAGCTTGCGAAGTATGTCAGAGGGTGAAGCTGGAACATCAGAAGCCGGCTGGAATGCTTAACCCGCTACCTATTCCAGAGTGGAAATGGGAGAATATAGCTATGGACTTCGTAGTGGGGTTACCGGCAGCGTCCAACAGATTGGACTCCATATGGGTGATTGTGGACAGACTCACCAAATCTGCTCACTTCATCCCTGTCAGGAGTGGCTATTCTGTGGACAAGTTGGCGCAGGTATATGTTGAGGAGATCATCAGGCTGCATGGGGTTCCGGTTTCGATAGTCTCGGATAGAGGGCCCCAGTTCACCTCCAGGTTTTGGCGGAGTCTGCAGAATGCCATGGGTACTAGATTGGATTTCAGTACTGCCTTCCACCCCCAGACGGACGGACAGTCCGAAAGGACCATCCAAACTATCGAGGATATGCTTAGAATGTGTGTGCTGGACTTTGGCGGTTCTTGGAGGCAGCACCTACCTTTGGTGGAGTTTGCCTACAATAACAGCCATCATGCTAGCATCGGGATGGCTCCATATGAAGCTTTATATGGGAGGAAGTGCAGGTCACCTGTTTGCTGGGAGGAAGTTGGAGAAAAGGCCTTGGCAGGGCCTGAGCTTGTAGAGATCACCAGCAGGGTGGTACCCATAATCAGAGAGAGAATCAAGACTGCTGCAAGCAGACAGAAGAGTTATGCAGACATCCGCAGAAGACAGGTAGAGTTTCAGGAGGGGGATCTGGTATTGCTCAAGGTGTCTCCAATGAAAGGAGTGGTTCGCTTTGGGAAGAAAGGTAAACTAGCCCCACGATACATCGGACCCTTTGAAATCTTGCAAAAGATTGGGAATGTGTCGTACAAGCTAGATTTGCCTGCTTCAATGGCAAAAATCCATCCGGTTTTTCATGTTTCAATGTTGAGAAAATTTGTGTCAGATCCGGGCAAGGTTCTTAGTGAGCCTGATGTGGAGATCCAAGAGGATCTCACCTATGTTGAGCAGCCAGTGCGGATCATAGACACCCAGATCAGAAAGCTAAGAAATAAGAAAATCCCGATGGTGAAAGTCCTATGGAACCACCACAATATGGAAGAGTGCACCTGAGAGACACGGGAGTCCATGCTCCAGCAATACCCTTATCTTTTCTGAGGTTTGTCCCTTGTGAGTTCTATGTGTTTTATGTATATGTTATGTGTATGCCATGCTATGTGTTAGTTGAGGAACATTCGGGGACGAATGTTCTTAAGGGGGGGAGAATGTAATACCCGGCTAGACTTCGGTATCGGAATTCCTACCGTCCGGTGGAATCTCGGATGTCGGAGACCTCTAGAAGGGTAAAATCATGTTTTCATGAGATGTTTTAATGTTTTTGATGATTTTGAATGAAAAGGAAATGAGTTTTTGAATAAAAACAACCTTGGAGGAAAGCTCAGGTTCGGCCGCCGAACCTCAAGTTCGGCCGCCGAACATGCATGCGTTGCGGGTGTGCTTTAGGCCCCCGAAAGCATAAGTGAGAGAAGTCCAGGTTCGGCCGCCGAACCTCAAGTTCGGCCGCCGAACATGGCATGCATGCGGAGGCACATTTGGCCCCCGAACGTGGCCTGGCCAGCCACTATAAAAGGGTCCCTTAGCCGAAAACGGGCGAGTTTTTCCCCATTTTCGGCCAAGGTGAGCTCTCCGCCGCCCCTCACCGATTTTTGATGTTTTTCCTCTAGATCTTTCAAGTTTTTCACTTGTTTTAACCTTGTTTTGAAGATTTGAGCTTTTGAGCAAAGTTTTGGAGCTTTGAGGTTCAAGAACTCAAATCTCTCCCAACCTCAAGTTTGGTCGCCTCTACTCTCGATCTTCAAGAGGTAAGAGTCGATCTCTAGCTTATATTATGTTTTAAACAAGTTTTATGAAGTTCATGGGGGTAGAATGCATGTTTAGGTTAAAGTTATGTTTATGGGTATAAATGTATGTTCATGAACAATGTGGCTTGCAAATGCTTGTGTATGTGTGTTGTAGTTGGGGTTTAAGTTAGTTTGAGACCCCTAGGAGCTTGTGTGCATGTTTTGGTTGAGCTAAATGCATGATGGTATGAGTTTGAGGCTTTTGTGCATGTTTGAACCAAGTTTCTGCCCTTTGGGAGAAACCAGGTTCGGCAGCCGAAGGGACTTTCGGCCGCCGAACCCTCTTGTGGAGGCAGCCTTCGGCTGCCGAAGCTTGCCCCCGAAAGGAGACTTTCGTCTCTGTCTGGGAGTTTCGGCCGCCGAAAGTGCCGCCGAACATGCATGAGTTTCGCCTCTGTCTGGGAGTTTCGGCCACCGAACCTACCGCCGAAAGTGCCCTGTCCAGCCTTCTTTTGCATGTTCTTGCATGGATGTTTTGAGATGTTTTAGGGGGTTTTTGGGGGATGTTTAGAGTTATGTTATAGTATGTTGGTCCCTCATTTGAGTCCACCTGTGTAGGTTTGGACCCGAGGAACCGAGGACCCCAGCAGTGAGTTCAGCTGCTTTTGTGTCTGTCAGAGCTAGCCAGAGGTGAGTGGAATGACTCTTATGCTTTTAAATAAATAAATAAATCAGTTTTGAGCATGTTCATGCATCACGGATGCCATGTGATATTCTAGGATGCTTGCATTAGAAATCACGAATATGTTGCATTGCATAATATGTTGATGATGTGGATGAATGTTGAATGATCCATTAGCCCTCATATGTTATGACATGATGATATGATATGGAAGTCCAGGTGTGGCCTGCACTACGCCCCTGGCACTATGTAAGAGAAAGACCGGATGTGGCCTGCACTACACCCCCGGCATTATGGATTATGTATGTTATGTTATGTTATGTTATGTACAAGAGAAAGACCAGGTGTGGCCTGCACTACGCCCCTGGCATGATTGGATTATGTAGAGGGCTAAATGGTGACAAGTTCATCCTTGATATGATTAGTTGTGATGTGATGCATTTCATGTTATCATATGTTTTAAATGCTTTACTATTCTGCTCACTGGGCTCTAGTAGCTCACCCCTCTCCCAAATTCCCCAGGTTTGCAGGTACGGGTTAGACAGAGAAGTCAAGAAGAGTAATGAAGTCATATGTATGTAATAGTTAGAAAGTGGACATGACAGATTGTATAATGATGTATAGATATGTAATGTAATGATATTGAGGTTAGAAGTGTCCTTGACCATAGTTTAATGTAATCCCTTTTGAAACATGATCTTAATGTTATTGATGTCCATGTTTAGCCAACTCAACTCTTGTTATGCCACCCATTGGGGGCATTGATGAGATCCCTCAGAGGGGTCAAGTTTATGACTATGTATATGTTCAGTGCATGCACAGGTTGAGTTTGGTGGATGATAGAATGTATGAAAGAAAAGTTTTAAATTTTTATGTATGTTGTTGATCATGTATGGGATTAAACAGGTTTACAGGTTACATGTCAGGCTTGCTACAGGTCCCGACGGCCTTAAGCCGATCTGGATCCTAGCGCCGGTAGCGGTCCGATTTTCGGGTCGTTACAGCAATACTCATGTGGATCAGGAAAAATGATAAGAAAATTATATGGCCACCAAGCTTAACCCAAATAAAGCAAGCAGGCGAGACAAGACTAAGTACTATCGCTTCCACGAAGATCACAGGCACAACACAGAAGAATACAAGTAGCTTAAGGACGAGATTGAAAGGCTTATCAGAGAAGGAACTTTGAGGAAATTCACAAGAAAGGAAAGGCAAGAAAGAAAATCAAAACCTGAGGTAAGCAATCCAATCAATTCTGACGAAAATGAACCTTTAAGGGTTATACATGTGATTGCAAAGGGATCAAGCTGCAGCAAAAGGAAGAATAAGCATGCCCCAAAGGGTGTGCTTTCTATTGAAAAGACTTGTAGGTGAGACAAAATGTGACTTTTGGACCGGGTGATAGAGTGGCCGAGTCATCACACAACGATCCCCTGGTTGTAAGTGTAAGGTTAAACAAGTATGAAATCAAACGAATGGTCATTGACACAAGGAGTTTGGTAAACCTTATGATTTTTGAAGTTTATAATAAATTAGGCCTAGACAAAAATAGGTTAACTAAGGTCTCCTATCCTTTAGTTAGCTTAAAAGATAAGATTGTGGCAGTCTGGGGCACTGTCAACCTCCTATTTATGCTAGGCGATGAGAAGCACAAGCGGGAGATATGTACAGAGTTTGTAGCGGTAGACATTCCACTAGCATATAACGTCATACTCGGATGCTCTATCCTGAACTATCATGGTATTTTCATTAACATGGGTTATTTATGTTTGAATCTGGGGCTCTTCCTACTAGCCCCAATGGGAGTCGTGGTAGTTTGAGGCGGTTAAAAATCTATTCAAGATTACAGACACTCCAACAAAGATCTCTAAAAGTTAACGATGCCCATTGACCTATTAGAAAAGCTTGAGTACCATATGAAGTTGGAGCCAGCAGACTAGATCGAGGAGATCATATTGGAGACAGATAAAAATGTATGTTTTGGCATAGCCTTAGCCAATGATACTAAAAAAGAACTTGTTGACCTATTGAAAAATAGGATAACAACTTTTACCTGACATCCAGAAGAAGTATCAGGGTAGACTTAACCATTACGCACAGATTGAACATTGACAACTTGGTCAAACTAGTGTAATAAAAGAAGAGGAAATTCGCCTCTGAAAGATAATAGATAATTAAAGAATAAATTAACAAATTTCTGGATGCAAGGTTAATTAAGGAAGTCTAATACTCCACATTGGTGAATAAATCTAACAGGAAGTGGAGGATGTGAGTAGACTTTATAGTACAATTGATATAGTTGAGGCACAATCTGTAATACCCGGCTAGACTCCGGTATCGGAATTCCTACCGCCCGGTGGAATCTCGGATGTCGGAAACCTCTAGAAGGGTAAAAGCATGTTTTTATAAAATGTTTTAAGGTATCTTATGGTTTTAAGCAAAAAGGAAATTGAGTTTTAAAAGAAAAAGACCAAGGAGACATTTCCAGGTTCGGCCGCCGAACCTCAAGTTCGGCCGCCGAACGTGGGATGGTTTAGGGGGGCAAGTTAGGCTTCCGAAAGTTTCAAAGGATCGGCCGCCGAACCTCATGTTCAGCCGCCGAACTTGCATGAGTTCTGAAGGCACTTTAGGCTACCGAAAGGTGGTCTGCCAGCCCCTATATAAGAGCTCCATGGCCGAAATGGGCGAGTTTTCTCCCCATTTTTGGCCACGGTGAGTTCTTGATCTCCCATGGTTCGTTTTTGATGTTTTTCCTTCGATCTTTCATGTTTTAACAAGCTTTATATTGTTTTGAAGATATTTGAACAAAAGAGCGAGTTTTGGAAGCTTGAAGACCAAAGAGTTGAGATCTCTCCCATCTCCAAGTTGGATCGCCTCTCCTCTCGTTCTTCAAGAGGTAAGAGTAGATCCATAGTTCATTTCATGTTTTAAGTAAGTTTTATGAAGATTTATGGGGTAGAAATGCATGTGTAGGTTTATGTGGAGTTTATGGGTTTACTGTACGTTTATGAACAATGTATGTTGGATATGCATGTTTGATGTGTTGTAGATGGGGTTTAGGATAGTTTGAAGCCCTTAGGAGCTAGTATGCTTGAGTATGCATGTTGTAGAATAGGAAAATGCATGATTGAATGTGTTGGGAGGCGTTTATGCATGAGGAAGGCTGAGTTTTTGCCCTTGGGAAGAACTCAGGTTCGGCAGCCGAACCTGCCTGTGGTGGCATGAATCGGCTGCAGAACCCTGCCCCCGAAAGATGACTTTCGGCTCTGGAAGGGGCTTTCGGCCGCCGAAGGTGCCGCCGAACATGCATGAGTTTCGTCTCTGGAGGGAACCTTCAGCCGCCGAAAGTGCCGCCGAAGGTGCATGACTTTCGGCTCTGGAGGGCCTTTCGGCCGCCGAACCTGCCGCCGAAAGTGCCCTGTTCAGCCCTCCTTTGCATGATTTATGTGATTGTTTTAAGGTGTTTTAAGGGTTTTTGGGGAGTAGTTTAGAGTCGTGTTTATGTATGTTTGGTCCCTCATTTGAGTCCACCTGTGTAGGTTCGGACTCGAGGAACCGAGGACCCCAGCAGTGAGTCAGCTGCTTCAGTGTCTGTCAGAGCTAGTCAAAGGTGAGTGGAATAACTCTCTATGTTTTTCAAAATGAATAATGAAGGTTTAGCATGATTCACGCATCATGAATGCCATAAGTTATATAGGGTGCTTGCATTAGAACTCACGAATATGTTGCATTGCATATTATGTTGTTGATGTGGATGAATGTTGGATGATCCATTAGCCCTCACACGTTATGACATGATGTTAGGATATGGAAGTCCAGGCATGCCTGTACTACGCCCCTGGCACTATGTAAGAGAAAGTCCAGGTGAGCCTGCACTACGCCCCCGGCACTATTGGATATGTATGTTATGCTATGGAAGTCCAGGCGTGCCTGCACTACGCCCCTGGCATGATTAGACTGTATGGAGGGTTAAATGGTGACAAGTTCATCCTTGATGTGAATTGTTTGTGCTGTGATGCATTCCATATTATCATATGTTTTAAATACTATGTTTTATTATTCTGCTCACTGGGCTTTATAGCTCACCCCTCCCCCTTAACCCCCAGGTTTGCAGGTACAGGGTAGACCAGGAGGTCAGCAGGAGTAGAGTCTTGTATTATGTAATAGCTAGATGTGGACATGGATATGATGTAATGTAAAAGTATGATATAGAAATGTTATGTAATGATGCTTATGAAAGTTTAGAGTTGTGCTTGACCATAGTATTATGTAAATCCCTTTCTAGTACATGATCTTAATGTTTAATGATGATTATTGTAAACCAAACTTAATTTATGTTATGTCACCCCATTGGAGCATTGATGAGGACTCCAAGGTGGGGTTAATGTCTATGTTTATGATTAGTGCATGCACAGGTTGAGTTTGGTGATTAAATGGAAAGAAAAGTTTAAAATCTTTATGTATGTTGTTGATCATGTATGGGATTAAATAGGTTCTCAGGATGAATGTTTAGCTTGCTACGGGTCCCGGCGGCCTTAAGCCGATCTGGATCCTAGCGCCTGTAGCGGTCCGATTTTCGGGTCGTTACACAATCAAAATCTGACTTTTGGGGGTGGAATTTGTGGCGTCAACCTATAGGACTTATCATTTTTTTTATTTCTTCTCTAGCAGAATGTGAGAGATTACCTTCTGATTTACCAAAAGCAGAAGAAGAATTAGTAGCATGTTATCAAACCGAATATTCAGGCATCAAATTTGGTTTATTTTATACTACTTCCTATCTAGACTTATTAGTTTCTTCATTATTTGTAACAGTTCTTTACTTGGGCGGTTGGAATATCTTTATTCCGTATATATTCGTTCTTGAGCTTTTCTCAACAAAGCATGCCCCAAAGATCATTATCTTCTCCCATCCATCGACAAGTTAGTTTACTCTACCTTAGGACATGCGGTAGTTTCTTTCTTTGATCTTATTTCAGAATACCATAAAATTCTCATGGAGCCTGAGGATGCCAAGAAGACAACCTTCATTACAAATGAGTTTTCTATTATAAGGTGATGCCTTTGGGCTTAAGAATGAAAGAATGAAGGGGTGAGATATCAATTTTCAACGAATTAATTGGCACTATGGTAAAGGTTTATATAGATGACATGGTGATAAAAAAAAAAGGTGTTTCCCTTTGCAATCATGATACTAGCAACAAAGCTCAGGCCATACTTTGAGGCTCATATCATTGAGATAAAGACCAATTACCTACTACAAAATGTGTTGCACAGGCCAGAGCTGTCAGGGCAACTGTCCATTTGGTCAGTGATTTTGTTAGCTTATGACATCATTTATGTTCTTAGAAATGCAATGAAAGCACAAGCATTGACTGACTTTGTGGCAAAAATGACCCTAGTACCCGAGGCTCTAGAACCTACAATCAAAGCATGGCAGGCTTGGGTGGGCAGAGCTTGTGGTGTTGGAGGTTCAGGTATTGGCATACTATTGCAAGGACAAGCAGAAATCAAACTATGATATGCTGCAAATCTCGTATTCACCACCACCAACAACATTGCTGAGTATGAACCCTCAAAATAGTAAAAGAGATAGGTATACAAAATTCTAGGGGAGAGCATATATCGGTCTAAACCGAAAAACTGAACCGAACTAGTTAATTTTGGTTTATCGATTCGGTTAATCAGAATGGTCGATTTGGTTTGGTTAATATATTTAAAATTATTCAGTTTTCAGTTCGGTTCAGTTTAAACATATTAAATAACCGATTTAACCGAAAAAATTGATTTAGTGGCTAGGCCCAAGCCCATGCCCGAGCCCGAGCCCTGGCCTCTCGTACCCAACCCAGCACCCCAACCCCCTCCATCCCTTTCAGCCCCAAGCGTTCTCCACATTCTCCAATCTCCCGATTCCCCCCCCCCCCCGAACCCCTATTCTCCTGATTCCTCTGCCTGGCCTCTCCACACTCTCATAGTCGAATCCCTAACAAATCAATCATCAAATCCCATTAATCTCTTTCTCTTTCACATCGATCGTCAATCTATTTCTCGTCGACCATTGACCATCAACTTCTTTCCCGTCGATTTGCTGAGTGTCGCCGCCGACCATCGACTGTCTGTCCTCTTTCAGTGTCCTCTTTCCCGTCGATCTACTGAACGAAGTCACAAATCGCTCCCTATCGATCTCTTTCCCTCCCTCCCTATTGATTTGTTGAGTTTCGCCGTTGACCGTCGACTGTCTATCCTCTTTCAGTGATCTCTTTTGTTGGCTTATTAATTTGAGGTAGGTCTATCCTCCTCAATTTAAATGTGAAGTTTCTATTTTTTTTTTTAATTCTTGTGTAGTGTTATAAAATTAGGTTCAATGTATAAATTTTAAGCTTTTTCTGTAGGGGTTTAACAACTCCAGTGGTTGGTGATTGAACTATTTTATGATGCATGTGATTTTCATTTTTATTTTTATTTTCTGACAACCGAGAATGCTTAAACCTCTTTGAGAAGGTATTTTAATGGATCATGGATGCACCTTTTCTGTAGTGTTTATGTGCAGCTTTGTGTTATAAGTTGTTTGGGTTCATTTTGGTTACTTTACATATAATTATCAATATATGACAGATTAATATTAGTATACTCAGAAGTGGAATTTCGCTGATAACTAATAATGCTTAAACCTCTTTGAGAAGGTATTTAATGGATCATGGATGCACCTTTTCTGTAGTGTTTATGTGCAGCTTTGTGTTATAAGTTATTTGGGTTCTTCATTTTGGTTGCTTTACATATGATTATCAATATATGGCAGATTAATATTAGTATACTTTTGGTTTGTGGTGCCATATTGTATGAGCTATTCAGCAAGTGTATGATTTTTTTATTGGATGATATCAGCTGTTGCATTTTTCTATTTCTTTAGGTTTCTTGGTTTATGCTTAAAATGGTCACTCATCCCATCCATTAACCATTGTGTGATTTATGCAGAAACATTTCGGGTTATTATCTTTGTTGGATGAGAAATCAAATTTCCCCAATGCCATTGATTTGACTCTTGCCAATAAGCTTAAGCAGCACTTGAGCAGTAGTCCTTGCTTTAAAGCTGAAAGAGGGAGGGCTTTTGGCATTCATCATTACGCTGGAGAGGTCAGTTAGGCCCTTTGCTAGAGGAAGTTTGAATTTTTCTTTCCCATCTAATTGATCTCTTAAAGTCAGTTTAGCAACTTTGATATTTAATACTTTTGTTCATTTCTGAGATATTAGATGAAATCAAAGCACCAAACCTAAATGCCATTAAAACAAAGGGGAATTAATGTTCCTCCACCCTTTCGTGTTGTGTGTATTTGATTTAGACCTGAATGTCATCAACTCTATAAAGAACTAAAGTTCAACAAGAATGTTAGAGAACTTGATAAGTTTCTTCTCCTCAAGTGTAATACCCGACTAGATTCCGGCATCGGAATCCCTACCTTCCGGCGGAATCTCCGTTGGAATCTAGAAATTTTGAAGATGCCAGAGGCTTCTAGAGGGGTAAAATGTGTTTTCTAAAATGTTTTCACATGATTTCGTGGTTTTAAATGAAAATGATTTGAGTTTTAAAAAGGAAAGACCAAGGAGGCATTTGCCAGGTTCGGCCGCCGAAAGTGAAGTTCGGCCGCCGAACATGGAAAGGCTTCGGGAGCGCCTTTGGCCTCCGAAAGTCTTGTTTGAACGAGCCAAGGTTCGGCCGCCGAAAGTCAAGTTCGGCCGCCGAACCTGCATGAGTTTAGGGGGCACGTTAGGCCGCCGAAGGTCTTCGACCAGGCCACCTATAAAAGGCCCTCAGATCGGAAATGGGCGAGTTTTCTCCCCATTCTCGAGCTCAGGCGAGTTTATGCCTTCCTTTGGCCGTTTTCGTGTTTTCTCTACCCATCTCTCAAGTTTTTCATGATTTCTACCCTTGTGTTGAAGATTTAAAGCTTAAAAGGAGTTTTGGGAGCTTGGAGCTTTTGGAGCTTGGATTCTCCACATCTCCGAGTTAGGGATTACACCACCCTCGATCTTCAAGAGGTAAGTGTAGATCCTTGCTTCCCTAGTGTTTTTATGAAGTGTTATGAAGGTTTTAATGGTGGAGTATGGGTAGATATGCATGTTAGGAGTTATGTGGGTTTTATGCCCAATGTATGTTATGTGATGCTCAAGTATGTTTTTATGATGTTATGTTGATTGTTTAGGCTAGGTTATGCTTGAGGGAGAGTGTATGCATGATTGGGGAAGAGTGAGTGAGGTTATGGGTTGTTTTGATAGTTTTGGCCTATGTGGGTCATAAGCTATCTATGTATGTTTTGATGTTGTTTTTGGAGTTTAATCAAGCTATTAAGCTCCTTTGTGCATGGTTAAGTGTTTATGCATGTTTTGGTAAGGTTGGGTACGTGTTTTGGGGTGTTGGAAGGTTTGGGAGGTTTCGATGCATGTGAAGCTGAGTTCTGCCCTTCTGGGAAGAACTCAGGTTCGGCCGCCGAAGGTGGTTTCGGCCGCCGAACCTGCCTTTGGATGCATGGTTTGGCCGCCTAACCTTGCCCCCGAAAGCTGAGTTTTGGCTTGAAAGCAGACTTTCGGCCGCCGAAGGAAGGATTCGGCCGCCGAAAGTGCCTGACTTTCGTCTCTGGAGTGGGACTTTCGGCCGCCGAAGGTGCCGCCGAAAGTGCCCGAGTTTCGTCTCTGGAGGGAGGGTTCGGCCGCCGAAGGTGCCGCCGAAAGTGCCCTGTCCAGCCTTTTCAAGGTTGTTTTCTTAAAAGGTTTAAGTGATGTTTTAGAGGGTTTTTGGGGAGATGTTTATGAGTTGTTTAGAGTATGTTTGGCACCTCATTCGAGTCCACCTGTGTAGGATCGGACCAGAGAGACCGAGGAGGCCAGTAGTGCTAGCAATTGCAGAGTCAGTCAGCGTCTGCCAGGAGGTGAGTAGAACTAAACTTAATCTTTTATGTACGAAATCTAATGCCTAAAGCATGCTCATGCATCATGTTTATATGTAATAGGTTGATTGCACTAGTTTCACGAATATGGCGCATTGCATTATTTGATGTTGATTCAGGAGGTTTGAACCAAGGCGACTTCAATAGCCCATTTCTGTCATTGAGTCTTGGGTAAGTCCTTTGAGAGCCGGACAAGTACATATAGGAAAGTCACTGTGAGCTCTCTGTGGACTAGGTACCCCGTCATGTATGTGAAAGTCCTGTGTGAGCTCCTTTGGGGGAGCCGGGCACCGACAGAGGGATTTTTGAGGTCATGTCCGATCCTTGAGAGTAAAGGATGCTAGCAAAAAGGAACTCTAAAAAACAGTCCGTGGGGAATATTTATTTGCATGAACCCCGAGACGGACAAGCTACAGTTATGTGATTTCTTTGTGTTATGACGCATTTCATGAGAGCATGTAATTAATGAACTGTTTTCTATGTTTCTACTCACTGGGCTTTTTAGCTCACCCCTCTCCCCTAACCCCAGTGTTGCAGGTTCGAGGCTGATCGGAAAGTCTCAAGAGTAAAGGTTAAGCTTATGTAATAGTTTTAGATTAGCACTTTAGTGTGGACATGTATTATAAATTGAGATAATGATTTGTAAGAGAATGTAATGTAAAGTAGAGCAGAGTTATGTTCATGGATTAGTACTGTGCTTGGCCCTAAGACTTGGTTAGTCCCTATTCAATACATGATGTACGTAATGTTTTAGATGCTGAGTTGTGTTGAACTAATCTTGTGACATGTGTTGTTTACCACGTTATGTTATGGATGAGGACCCTAGTAGAGGTCTGATGTTTGTGGTTTGATGCATGCACAGGTTAGGTTCTAGTTTCTTGGATGTAATACCAGTTTGATGTATGTTATGTTGACCCAGCTAGAGTTGTGATGAGGGCTCTAGCAGGGGGTTCCTTTATGTTTTCAGTTATGTCGCATACAGGTCAGGCTCGGTATTTACATCATATGTTTCAGTTTTTATGTTAAAGTTTTGTTCATGTATGGGATTTGACCAGGTGATAGGAGGTATGTTTGGCTTGCTACGGGTCCCAGCGGCCTTAAGCCGATCTGGATCCTAGCGCCGGTGGCGGTTCGGGCCGTTACAGAGGAGTATCGGTTTCCGGGCTGTTACATCAAGTATTTAGATTTTAGATTGGAATTATTGTGGTAGAGAATCTTAACAGTGCACATTGCACATGTCCTGGGGATTGTCTCAAACAATGTACTATCAGTGCAGTTTCTTTAGAAGTTGTATATATTATTTCAGGTTGTTTAGTCACTTTCATTCACTAATATAGAGGCGCAGTTAGCAAAATTAACGTAGACAATAATTGCTATAAAACTTGTATGTTTAGTATGTATTATTTGTAAGAAAAAAATATTATTTCCAATTCTTTTTTTTTATATTGTTATTAATTAAGCTTATGTCTAATTGAATACTGTTGTTATTTTTTAGGTGAATCATGGAGTCACAAAATAATCAGATGCTTCAAAATAGTACTAGTGATTCGAATCAAACTAGTACTGACGCTTCAACAGAAATAACCACATCATCAAAAGCAAAGAGAAAACCAGTAAAGCCAAGGTTTGTAGTTTGGGATCACTTCACAAAATTCATCAATAGTGAAGGTGAATTAAAAGGTAAGTGTAATTATTGTAAAAAGAAATTTTTTTGTGATCCAAAGAGAAACAAAACCACTGCACTTAGGAATCACCTTAATTCATGCAAAAAGCACCCACATTCCATTGAGACTAGACAAGCACAATTATCATTGCAAAAAAATGCAAGTGACAATGATGTGAATGATTTAGGCACTCTTACTACTTGGAGGTACGATGAAAATACAATTAGGAAGGCCCTTGTCCATATGATAATCATTGATGAATTGCCTTTTAGATTTGTAGAAGGAGAAGGTTTTAGAAGCTTAATGAGAGCAATTTGTCCAAGGTTTAGGATTCCCTCTCGTTGGACAATTTCACGTGATTGTTATGATTTGTTTATTGAGGAGAGATCAAAATTGAGGTCTTTTTTTAAGAAAAATTGTCAAAGAGTGAGTCTTACTATAGATACATGGACATTATTGTAACGCGTTAATTACATGTGCATAACTGCTCACTTTATTGACAATGATTGGAAGTTGCATAAGATAATCATTAGTTTTTCTCTCATTTCAAGTCATAAAGGTGAAGCAGTAGGTAGAGCAATTGAGACTTGCTTGCAAGAGTGGGGGTTAGATAAAGTGTTCACTATTACAGTAGATAATGCTAGTTCTAATGATGAGGCCATATCTTATTTGAAAAAGAAGCTTGCTAATTGGGGTGTTAGTGTTACTAACTCTACTTACTTACATATGAGATGTATGGCACATATCATCAATTTAGTTGTCCAGGATGGTTTAAAAGATGTGAATGATTCAATGATGAAAGTACGAGATGCATTAAGATATATAAGGAGTTCTCCAGCTAGGTTGAAGAGATTTAAGGAGTGTGTGCTTCATGAAAAAATTGAAAGCAAATATTCATTATGTTTAGATGTGCCAACTAGATGGATTCAACGTACTTGATGTTGAATACAGCTCAAAAATATGAAAAGGCATTTGAGAGGTACGAGTTACAAGATCCTATGTTTAAGATTGATATGGGAGAGAATGACATACCTGACTATTATGATTGGACACAAGTTAGGAAGATGGCAGATATGTTGGCTCATTTTTATGAGCTCACTTGGCGTATCTCGGCTCTAGGTATGTCACATCAAACCTATTTTTCAGTGAGGTTAGTGACTTAGCCTTTATTTTAAACCAATGGATTAATAGCAATGATCTTGATATGAAATCTATGAGGGTTAAATTTGACAAGTATTGGGGAGATGTGGATAAAATGAATAAAATTATCTATTTTGTTGTTGTTCTTGACCCTCGTGACAAATTTGAGTTTAAGGAGTATTCTTTCTCCTAAATGTATGGTAAAGAGAAAGGTGTAGAGCTATTCAATAAGGCTAAGAGTTGTTTGTTTGATTTGTTTGATGAATACAAAAAAAATGTATCAACCTGATGTTGAGCAATTAAATGATAATAGTTCACAACAATTAAGTGAAAGTTGCACTACTACCGGTTCAATAAACCCTAAGCCTAAATTCTTTTTGAAGCTACAAGAAGCAGAAGTTGGAGGAATCTGGTGGATTTGATACAAAAACAGAGTTAGAAGTGTATCTAAGTGAGGCAATTCAAGAGGAAAATGGGGATTTTGAGATCATGAAATGGTGGAAAATAAATTCTGAAAGGTTTTCTATTTTAGAAAAAATGGCTAGAGATATATTGGTAATTCCAGTTTCTACAGTTGTGATCAAGCATAATTTAGCCACATTTTTATTATCTTCTTTATTGCTTATTTACACATTTTTCAGTTTAATTTATGGTTTTTATCTTGTTTTTACAGAAAAGGAAGAATTTGGAAAATGGAAGAAAAAGTGCAGAAAATTTACAAAAGGATGGTTTGCCCAGTGATTTGCCCAAAAATCTGCTCCAATCACTGCCCAGATCAAGCTAAAGCAAATACCCAGAAGCAACAGACAGCAGTGATATGGGCAGGTGATTTGACCAAAACAATCGAAGATCACTGGCCAAAGCACTCGCAAAGGCATAGAGGATTGACTCACAGAGAAGCGATTTGCCCAGTGATTTGCCCAATCACTTGAAGAAACTGGTCAAATTGCCGGGCAAATCACTTTGACAGCAGAAAATTACAGCAGAGCGGGAAAATGGACAGCAAACAGAAATCCGAATTTTCAGAAGTCCAAATCCAATCCAATCACTTCCAATACTAATCCAAGAGCCACGAAAGAACTTCTCATCCAAGGAAATCCAATTGCAATCAAATTCAACATCAAAAGAGGAGTCCAACATCAAATCAAAAAGGGATTTCAAAACCCTAGACAATTCTTCAGCTATAAAAGGGGAGTCTCAAAACCAGCAAAAAATCATCTTCTGATCAGGAACTCAGCACCTTCTCCCTCGCCAGAAACTCTTCAGCTGTTCTTTCTTTTCTTTCTTTTCATCTCTTTTGTGTATTTTAGTCACCATGAGTGGCTAAATTCATTATTTTCTAGTTGAAGTTGAGAATATTCAGATTTGTTATGAATTGGGAGGTTTAATACTCCATTGTTGAACTCTTATTTGTTTCAATATTTATGCAATCTGATCTTTTCTACAAGTATTACTTTGCTTTTAGAATCAATAAGGGCCCATTGCTTTTAAATTGCTTGAGTAATATTGTTTGAATGGTTTAGGTCCGTAATTGCTTGGATTGTTCAAATACACATTCAATCAGGTTGCATAATCTAAACTTGACCACGCGGTTGGCAAGGATAGAATTGGGTTTCTCTAAGTCTTAATGCAATCAACAGTTGTTCGATGCTACAATGCCCCAAGGACGTTCCTTGGCAACTTGTTGATTAGTGTTTGATTAGCGAACGTTTCCTAATCAAACTAGAACTAAGGAGGAATTTGGATTGTGAGAAGCGTCTTCCACAACCAAAACTAATTTATTGAAATCAAAAAGGAGTCTTCAAATAATCAATGATCAATTCTGAACAAACTGAATTAGACTCATACTTCAACTAGAAGCCTTTCTCTTATTGATTTATTCATCTTTAAATTACTGCTTTCTTTTACTATTTAGTGTTAATCCATCAACTCAAAAACCCCCCCTCTTTTATTTACTTGTTATTTACTTTACCTTGGTCATTATTAGGAAGGTCTTTAGTGTCAATTCCCTGTGGTTCGACCCTATTGCCACTATCTGCAAATTTATTTGTTGATCGTTTAATAGGTTTATTTTTTGACGGCTTCGACAACCGCCTATCAAAAATTGGCGCCGTTGCCGGGGAATTGATCTAACTAACGTATTTTCCCTTTATGACCAGGTCTGGCCGTAAAGACAGTCCTCATTACGACCCGGAGATTGAAAAGACTGCCAAGAGCTTAAGGAAGCAAGCAAATTTGAGGAACCAAGCCTCAAGACCATCTTCATCAACAACTCCACCTCACAGACCACCTACTGCCCCTGCTGAAGAAATTTCTGCACCAGCAGAAACTTCCACCGCCGCACCAGCTACCATTGAGTTTGCACCAGAAACTGAATTTCTGGATATGGCAGAAAATCCAGCTATGGCAGCACCACCTGCTGCACCTGTAGAAGCTGAAAATCAAGCTAGAAACTTGCTTGTACAAGTACCCCAGCCACGGGAAAGAACTCTCGGAGAGTTAGATGAACCAGAAGGAGACCAAGCACCCTTGTGCATTGAGTATCCCCCATTGACAGCACCTTTTGAGCTTAAGACAGGACTGATCCATCTCCTTCCCAAATTCAGAGGCTTAGAAAATGAAGATCCTCACAAGCATTTGAAGGCATTCCATGTGGTGTGTTCCACCTTGAGACCCCAAGGTATTCCAGAAGAGGATATCAAACTTAGAGCCTTCCCTTTTTCCCTTGACGACTATGCCAAGGAGTGGCTATTTTACTTGCCACCCGGATCCATCACATCATGGACTGATATGGTGAGAGCATTCTTGAGAAAATTCTTCCCAACCTCAAAAGCCATAGGCATCCGTCGAGAAATAAGTGGCATAAGGCAAAAGCACTCTGAAGACTTGTATGAATACTGGGAAAGGTTCAAAAGGCTGTGCACAAGCTGCCCTCAACATGATATTTCTGACAAATCTCTCATTCATTACTTCTATGGAGGTTTGCTACCCTCAGAAAGAAAATTTATTGACGCAGCCTGTGGAGGATCAATTGAGAAAAAATCAGCTCGAGAGATGAGAGACTTAATTTCCACCATGGCTGCAGCTTCTCAACAATTTGGAGACCAAGAGCTGCCAACAAGGAATGTAAATGAGGTGAGTAATTCCATTTTATCATCCCAACTTTCTGAACTCACCAATGCTGTCCGAAGCCTTGTTGTGAGTCAAACTCAACAAGTCCAGCAGATTCAGCAGCCCAAGCCATGTGGAATATGTGCCAACAACCACCCTACTGATCTATGTCCTTCCCTTCAAGAGGAGGACCAGCAAGTCAATGCTATTGGAGGCTTTAATGGGCAAAGAAGGTATGATCCCTATGCAAATACTTATAATCCAGGTTGGAGGGACCATCCAAATTTCAGTTATGCAAGGGGACAGCAATATCCAAGCCACCAGCAAAGAAACCAAGCACAAGCTGCACCTCAGAATTCTAATGCATCTCTTGAAGAGATTGTGAAAAATTTGGCAAATACTGTGCAGAATCTTGAGAAACAAATGGGGCAAATGGCTTCATCCTTAAACAAAATTGAATCACAAGGAAAGCTACCTTCCCAAACTGAGATAAATCCAAGGCAAAATGCTAGTGCCATCACATTGAGGAGTGGAAAGGAGTTGCAAGACAATAGGGCTGAAAAAGTGCAAAAACAGGGCATGGAAGAAATTCTGCCAGAAAGTGATCAGGGCAGTGATTTGCCCAGTTTGCTTGTAGAAACTGACCCGATCGCTGGGCAAACTAAGCTGTCCAGCAGTGATTTGCCCAATTCTCCAGAGAAGGCAGAAAGTGATTTGCCCAAATCAACAGACCAGGCAGAATCAAGTCAAAGGCAGAAACAGCAACCTATGGAGAAATTCAAGGTACCTCCTCCCTTCCCAAAGAGATTTGCAAAGTCCCAAAAGGAGAAAGAGGAAAAAGAGATATTGGAGACACTTCGCAAAGTGGAAATTAACATTCCCCTACTTGATGCTGTGAAGCAAATTCCAAGGTATGCCAAATTCCTCAAAGAGCTATGCACAAACCGAAGGAAACTTGCTGAACGTGAAAAGGTAAGTGTGGGGGAGTGTGTTTCAGCTGTCATCCAAAGAAAACTACCAGTCAAATGCAAGGATAGAGGAATGTTTGCGGTTTCATGCAAAATAGGCAATGTGGGAATAAAGAAGGCCATGTGTGACCTTGGAGCTTCAATAAATGTCATGCCTCTGTCTATTTTTAACTTGTTGAATGCAGGAACACTCAAGGGCACCAGTATTGTGATCCAATTGGCTGACCGATCCATTGTCTACCCTAAAGGAGTGCTTGAAGATGTGTTGGTGCAAGTGGACCAATTAGTCTTTCCAGCAGATTTTTATGTTATTGACATGGAGGAAGACAAGAGCAACACCACCTCTGATATCCTACTTGGGAGACCATTCTTGAGCACAGCAAGAACAAAAATTGATGTGCATGATGGCACATTAACTATGGAGTTTGAAGGGGAAGTTATCAAATTTAATGTTTATGATGCCATGAAATTCCCCAATGATGTTTCTCATGTTTATGGACTTGATGTTATTGATAATTTAAGTCAAGAAGTTTTTGATTTTGATCAAGAAAACTTACTTTATGAAGGTCTTTGCAGGAAAGGAAAAGTGGACAGCAACATCTCTGAAGAAGACAAAACAGCAGACTGTTGTAACTTGCTGGATGTGGGTGATTTGCCCAGTGATTTGCCCAGAACACCAGAAAATCTGCTCAAATCACCGCTCAAATCGAACAGCAGGCAGACAGAAAACCAGCAGACAGAAAAGGCACCAGAACTGAAACCCTTGCCTAACCACCTCAAATATGCCTACTTGGGAGCTGGAAATACACTTCCAGTAATCATCTCCAACCAGCTCAGCCAAGAAGAAGAGGAAAAGCTCCTGGATGTGTTGAGGAGGCACAAGAAGGCAATTGGGTGGACATTGGAGGACATAAAGGGTATCTCACCCTCAACATGCATGCATCGGATACTTATGGAGGATGAGTGCAAACCTGTTCGTGAGGCACAAAGAAGGCTGAATCCACCTATGATGGAGGTTGTAAAGAAGGAGATTGTGAAGCTCCTAGACATTGGGGTAATCTACCCCATTTCTGATAGTAAATGGGTGAGTCCCATCCATGTGGTACCAAAGAAGACCGGGATTACCATTGTCCCTAATTCTGAAGGAGAGCTAGTACCCACTCGTGTACAAAATGGGTGGAGAGTTTGCATGGACTACAGGAAGCTCAACACAGCCACAAGAAAGGACCACTTTCCCTTGCCCTTCATGGACCAAATGCTTGAGAGACTTGCTGGAAAAAGCCATTACTGCCTCCTTGATGGATATTCTGGATTTTATCAAATCCCCGTTGCACCAGAAGACCAAGAGAAGACCACTTTCACATGCCCATTTGGCACATTCGCATTTAGGAGGATGCCCTTCGGTCTTTGCAATGCACCAGCCACTTTCCAAAGGTGCATGATGAGCATTTTTTCTGACTATGTGGAGAGGATCATTGAAGTCTTCATGGATGACTTTACGGTGTATGGCAACTCATTCCATGAATGCCTAGCCAACTTGGAGAAGATACTTCAAAGGTGTTTGGAGACAAACTTGGTTCTCAACTATGAGAAGTGCCACTTCATGGTCAGCCATGGCTTAATCTTAGGCCATATTGTTTCAGCAAAAGGGATTGAGGTGGACAAAGCCAAAATCGACACCATCAAAAATCTGCCCTATCCAACCAGCATTAGGGAGATTCGATCATTCCTTGGACATGCTGGTTTTTACATGAGGTTTATCAAGGATTTTTCTAAAATAACTCAGCCTCTTTGCAGATTGTTACAGCAGGATGTACCATTCAACTTTGATGACAGCTGCAAATCAGCCTTTGATTTGATCAAATCACTCCTAATTTCTGCCCCAGTCATCCAGCCACCTGATTGGACCCTTCCATTTGAGATCATGTGTGATGCCAGCAACTTTGCTATAGGTGCAGTATTGGGACAGCGCATAGGTAACTCTCCTCATGTCATTCACTATGCCTCACGCACCCTAGATGCTGCACAATGCAATTATTCCACCACGGAAAAAGAGTTGCTGGCTGTTGTGTTTGCATTGGAGAAGTTTAGACCCTACCTACTTGGTACAAAAGTGATTATATACTCAGATCATGCTGCACTAAGGTATTTAATCAAGAAAAAAGAGTCCAAACCTAGGCTGGTGAGATGGATATTGCTGTTACAAGAGTTTGACTTGGAGATCCGTGACAAGAAAGGCAAGGAGAACCTTGTGGCTGATCACCTTAGCAGAATTCTGACCGAGATGGAGACATGCCCCATCAATGAGACCTTCCCTGATGAGCACCTCTTTGCTGTCCAAGAAGAGGAACCATGGTATGCTGATATTGTTAACTTCCTTGCCATAGGTGACTTGCCCACTGATTTGCCCAAACACATAAGAGACAAGATCAAGAAAGAGGCAAGGTATCATGTGTGGGATGAGCCTTACCTGTGGAAACATTGTGCAGACCAAGTCATAAGGAGATGCATCCCAAACCATGAGATCACATCTGTCCTAACTTTCTGCCACTCTTACAGCTGTGGAGGTCACTTTGGGCCACGCAAGACAGCCTTGAAAGTCCTTGAAAGTGGATTATTTTGGCCTAACATATTTAGAGATGCTTATTTATTTTGTAGGTCATGTGCAAGATGCCAACAAACGGGAAACCTTGGCAAAAGAAGTGAAATGCCACAAGCACCCATTATGGTGTGTGAAATCTTTGACATATGGGGCATTGACTTCATGGGACCATTCCCACCTTCCTTTGGCAACACCTACATACTACTTGCTGTGGATTATGTGTCCAAGTGGATTGAGGCCAAAGCAACAAGAGCTGATGATGCAAAAACAGTGGGTGATTTTGTAAAATCCCACATTTTCTCAAGATTTGGACTGCCCAAGGCCATAATCAGTGACCGAGGCACCCATTTTTGCAACAAGGTAGTAGAAACTCTCCTCAAGAAGCACCATGTCATCCATAGGACCTCTACTGCCTATCACCCTCAAACAAATGGGCTGGCTGAAGTGTCAAATAGGGAGATCAAGTCCATCTTGGAGAAAACGGTCTGCCCAAATCGCAAGGACTGGAGTACACGCCTCAATGATGCCTTATGGGCATATAGGACAGCATATAAAACCCCAATTGGGATGTCTCCATATAGGCTGATTTATGGGAAAGCCTGCCATCTACCGGTGGAACTTGAACATAAAGCCTATTGGGCTGTGAAGAGCTGTAATCTTGATGAAAAAGAGGCTGGAGTTCACAGAAAATTACAGATTCAAGAGCTTGAGGAGATTAGGCGTGATGCATATGAAGTTTCATGGGATTATAAAGCAAGGACCAAAGCCTTCCATGACAAGCACATCTCCAGAAAACACTTCCAGGTTGGTGATAAGGTTTTGCTCTTTGATTCCAGGTTCAAATTATTCCCTGGAAAGCTTCGGTCTAGGTGGATTGGGCCATTTTTGGTTGAGCATGTTTATCCACATGGAGCTGTTGACATAAGGAGTCCACAAACAAGCAAGGTTTTTAAAGTTAATGGGCATCGTTTGAAGAGATTCTATGAAGGTTTTACTGTCCATGTTGTGGAGGAGGTCCCCTTGGATCACCCTTCCCAAGACTGCTGAGCAAGACACTGAAGTCCAGCCCAAGACAGAAAACAGGGCGCTACTGGGAGGCAGCCCAGATGTAGTGATTTGCCCAGTAATTTGCCCAATACTTGCTCAAATCGCCGGGCAAATCGACTGAATGTACCATAGTCACAAGTGATCGGGGCAGTGATTTGCCCAATTGCCCAGATAATTTGACCAAGATCACCGGTCCAATCGCAAAATCAAGCACATCATCAGAAAAGGGCGTGAACAGTACCAGCCCAGCAACTGCAAAGGAGAAGCGATTTGGCCAAGTGATTTGCCCACTGCTTACCCAAATCACTGGTCAAATCACCCTGTCAAGAATCCAGAGGGCCAGCATTAAATGATCAGGGCAGTTCACATACCCAAATCACTTTAAGTAGTTCTTTTCTTTTATTTTATTTTATTTTATTTTTTTTTACTTTTTACGCTACTTATTGTCTTTTATCTCTTCTTCTTCAAGATTTCTCTCCTCCGACCACCACTGACCCACCGGCAAACCCAAGACCACCATGGTAAGAATTAAGATGAAGGCCACCGGCGGACCGTTCATGTGGAAGAAACTAGGGCTGCCGAAACCCATCCCCTCTGACAGTGACGATGAAACGTGGGACACCACTCCACCGGCCACCACCAGCACCGACACGCCACCGGCTACTGAAACAGCAACAGGACGCACCGACTCACCGGCCGTCCAGACATATCACGGCCAGAAACGGCCAAGAACTCAGTCGCCACCTCCACCGCCGAGATCAGAGCCAGAACCAGAAACCACCATTGACACACATCCCGCAGGTCATGAGGAAGGCGATGCAACCACTGATATGCCCAGCGATGTGCCCACTGATGCGCCCACGGACTTGCCAAGTGATACACCTAGTGATCTGCCCAGTGATTTGCCCAGTGCTTGCCCAAGTCACTGGTCAAATCACCCACAGGCCAGGAAGTCCCTTTCCCTTTTCTCCTTCATTTCTCTATATATATATATTCAAACATTGAGGACAATATTTGGGATAGGTGTGGGGGTACTGGAGAGTATTTATTCACTGATCACACCATCTTTTGATTTCTATTTGTTTCTTATTGTTTCTTTTTGTTTCTTTTTACATTATTCTTACCCCTTTTTGCACACACCAGAATTTTTTTCACACTTTTTGCACACACACACAGAATTTTGTCTTGGTTTTTGCTCTACTCAACATAGATAACAAGGTTGAAAAAGTACCCTTATCTCATGACCCCATTGATTTGCCACCCCTTTAAGCCTAAATTGAATCATTCACAGTATGTTACCTTCACTTAGGGAGTTTTTCTCTTGAATTGAATCCTTAAATGTGCTAAGGTCAAGGAAAATAAAAATACAAATACATGCAAACACAAAGCTAGTGTAACTCCCTATGAGTTGATTTGCCCAAACTATCATGAAAAACCAGCACAAAGCACAAATCATAAACCTGTTCCAATGGTCTAAGACTATGAACTGTGCCTAAAAGCCACTTGGAGAAGTGACTGACTGAGTAACCGGGGGTGTATTACCCATGTACACAATCGCGTAAAAAGGTCAGTAAACTTTTTCAAGCAAATAAGTTTCGATGGTCTAGACTATGAACAGAGCTAGTAGCCACTTGAACAAGTGACTAACTGAGTAACCGGGGGTGTATCACCCATGTACACAATCGCGTAAAAAGGTTAGTGACTTTTTCAGGCAAGGATAAGAATAAGTGCTGCTGAAAATAAAAACAAAAATAAAAAGAAATAGAGAAGAAAAGGGGCGAGTCACTCCTAGGGGTTGCATTAAAACTAACATAAAGGAATAAGCATGATTGAGTCAAAAACCTTTCTCTTGACCATGGTAGGTGAAAGGAAACAAGGAAAGGAGAGGATGACCTTAGTGCATGTACTCTATACTGTGATACTTCAGTTTAGGAGTCTAGGGGGAGCTGATTAAGTGGAACTTAGGCTCTAAAGAAAAAGGGGGCTTGATTGGCTAAGTTATTTATTGCTTGAGGACAAGCAAAAAGCTAGGTGTGGGGGTATTTGATCAAGCATAATTTAGCCACATTTTTATTATCTTCTTTATTGCTTATTTACACATTTTTCAGTTTAATTTATGGTTTTTATCTTGTTTTTACAGAAAAGGAAGAATTTGGAAAATGGAAGAAAAAGTGCAGAAAATTTACAAAAGGATGGTTTGCCCAGTGATTTGCCCAAAAATCTGCTCCAATCACTGCCCAGATCAAGCTAAAGCAAATACCCAGAAGCAACAGACAGCAGTGATATGGGCAGGTGATTTGACCAAAACAATCGAAGATCACTGGCCAAAGCACTCGCAAAGGCATAGAGGACTGACTCACAGAGAAGCGATTTGCCCAGTGATTTGCCCAATCACTTGAAGAAACTGGTCAAATTGCCGGGCAAATCACTTTGACAGCAGAAAATTACAGCAGAGCGGGAAAATGGACAGCAAACAGAAATCCGAATTTTCAGAAGTCCAAATCCAATCCAATCACTTCCAACACTAATCCAAGAGCCACGAAAGAACTTCTCATCCAAGGAAATCCAATTGCAATCAAATTCAACATCAAAAGAGGAGTCCAACATCAAATCAAAAAGGGATTTCAAAACCCTAGACAATTCTTCAGCTATAAAAGGGGAGTCTCAAAACCAGCAAAAAATCATCTTCTGATCAGGAACTCAGCACCTTCTCCCTCGCCAGAAACTCTTCAGCTGTTCTTTCTTTTCTTTCTTTTCATCTCTTTTGTGTATTTTAGTCACCATGAGTGGCTAAATTCATTATTTTCTAGTTGAAGTTGAGAATATTCAGATTTGTTATGAATTGGGAGGTTTAATACTCCATTGTTGAACTCTTATTTGTTTCAATATTTATGCAATCTGATCTTTTCTACAAGTATTACTTTGCTTTTAGAATCAATAAGGGCCCATTGCTTTTAAATTGCTTGAGTAATATTGTTTGAATGGTTTAGGTCCGTAATTGCTTGGATTGTTCAAATACACATTCAATCAGGTTGCATAATCTAAACTTGACCACGCAGTTGGCAAGGATAGAATTGGGTTTCTCTAAGTCTTAATGCAATCAACAGTTGTTCGATGCTACAATGCCCCAAGGACGTTCCTTGGCAACTTGTTGATTAGTGTTTGATTAGCGAACGTTTCCTAATCAAACTAGAACTAAGGAGGAATTTGGATTGTGAGAAGCGTCTTCCACAACCAAAACTAATTTATTGAAATAAAAAAGGAGTCTTCAAATAATCAATGATCAATTCTGAACAAACTGAATTAGACTCATACTTCAACTAGAAGCCTTTCTCTTATTGATTTATTCATCTTTAAATTACTGCTTTCTTTTACTATTTAGTGTTAATCCATCAACTCAAAAACCCCCCCTCTTTTATTTACTTGTTATTTACTTTACCTTGGTCATTATTAGGAAGGTCTTTAGTGTCAATTCCCTGTGGTTCGACCCTATTGCCACTATCTGCAAATTTATTTGTTGATCGTTTAATAGGTTTATTTTTTGACGGCTTCGACAACCGCCTATCAAGTTGCCTCAGAGAGTGCCTTCAGTACCGGTGGAAGAGTGCTAGATTCCTTAAGGAGTTCCCTGACTCCTAAAATTGTTGAGGGTCTGATATGTGTGCAAAATTGGATTCGTCCATCAAATGTTCAAGTAAATATTGAGGAAGATCTAGAGGAACTTAAAAAGCTTGAAGAAGGTATGTTATATACATTTTCATATTTGTGTTAATTTCAATATATATATTAATTTTTTTAGCTTATTATTATTTGCAGAATTACCATATGTTGGAATCACCAATGGTTTAGGTAGATCATGCTCTACTCCTACCTCATAGATGTAAGATTAACTATTGAGAATTTAAATTTATTTGATGATAAGGAATCAATGTGATTTTTAAATACTCTTTGTGTGCAGATTTCAGTCTTTTAAATATGCTTCAACTCAATATTTTGTGGGATTAGATTCAGATATGCTATTGAAAGCTATTGTGGATTTAATATATTGTTAAAAGTTGTTTGTGAAATGATATTTTGTTGTGTCTGTAATTGGTATGACCAGACGTGTAGACTCGGCCGCTCATATCCTGCATCCTTGGTCATTCGGATCTCAAAGGCTAGTCCTTTACCAGCCGAAGCCTAAGTCTCTTCTATCTCTAGAATTCCTAGATGCGTAATCTCTTATCCATTAGTCACATTTTAAATTTTTAAGAAAATAACTAACCTTCTTTTCTTACATTATAAAAGCAACAATGATATAAAGTTCAAGGCATGTATTTTCTAATTGAATCAAGCTAATTTTCGTTCTTATTTCACTCAACCACTTAAACGTATTTTAATTTAAGTATCGGAGTGATTGTCTATAGGTACTAACCATTTCATTTTTTTTTTTCAGGTTGCTAAATTATATGAGGAAAGTTTTTTACAAACATCCCATATGCTAAAATTATATTATTAATCATGAAATAAAGTTTCGAAAAAAGAAATTTTGTTTTAATAAATTTAAAAGAATTTAAATTGTGTAGAATCTATATTAACTTTTCTATTTAAATCTTCATTTTATTATAATTTTTTTAAATTTAATTATATATATTATGTTACAAATTTTTAGATATTTTTTATGAGATAAATTTATAGTAGTTAAAATTTGAAAAATATTTAGATATGAAACTAAAATTTAACATGATAATGATTAATTATGAAATATAATAAAAAAAAATATTTAGGTCTCTTTACTAATATAATAAAATCACAACTAAAAAATATAAATTAAAAAATATCATAAAAATTAAGTGAAAATAATTAAATGAAAATAAAATAATTAAATTTAAAGGTTACATTTCAAATAATAAAGAAGCAAAAGATATCTAATTAATTTTATAAATTATAAACTTTTAAATCTTATAAATTAAAAAAATCAAAATCAAAATAAAAACTATAACCTTAATTTTAATTTTTTCAGAAATTAAAAAAATTAGAATAATTTACGCATATTATTTTAATTATTTTCATAAATGTGACTAATTTTATTTTATAAAAATTAAAAAATAAAATATATTTTACATAATATTTTAATTTTTTTAGAAATATGGTTATTTTTAAATTTTATATGAATTAAAAAAATTAAAATAAATTGTACATATTAATTTAACTTTTTTCAGAAATATGACTAATTTTAATTTATAAAAAATAAAAAAAAATAATTTACGTATATTATTTTGTTTTTTTAGAAATGTGATTAGTTTTACTTTTACAGAAATTAAAAAATTATTACACAAGAAATAATTATAAAAAAATAAAATAATATATCTATAAAATATATTGCAGTTAATTTCACATATAAGAATACTATTAATTTATTTTTAATGATAATTAATTAATATATTTAATTTTAAAAATAATAGTAATATAATTATTAAATATACATTAACTTTAACGGTAAATAAATTTTATTTTTTATTAATAATTATAAAAATTTTATAATATAATATTATTTTCAATTATTTTATATATATTGCTATTTAAAATTAAATAATATATTTATATAAAATATTTATAATTGTTACCGTAAATAGATTTCTTATTGTTAAATGTTTATATATTTAATAATTAAGTTGTTTACATTTAAATTTAATTTAAAAATTAATCAAAATTATATTTAAATATAAATATTGAATTCATCTATTTAAAATTTAAATAATACAAACGTTGGGGTTTTATCATCTGATTGGCTTTTATTATTATTATTCTAGATAATTTTTAATCGTTATATTGAATCAATTTTAAAATTTTTTTAAAAGATTAATACTTAACCACACTATAATATTAAAAAATTCATTAGCAGAACGTTGATTTTAAAAAATATATTAAAAAAAGTCAATTAATTAATCTTTTTATTAATTTTAATCATTAAATATTTTACTATATAATCTCTATAATTTATTAATTTTTATATTTTTAAAAAATTTATTAATTAATATTTCCATAGAAATATTTTAATTTTTTTATAATATTTAACAATTAAAATTAATTAATAAATTAATTAATAAATTTTTTAAAATATAAAAGATGTTTTAATATATTTTTTAAAATAAAAAAATTAATTAATAAATTTTTTAAAATAATTCTATTGATATAAAGATAATAATAAAGTTAATATGATTTTAAGATACGATTGATTTAATCTAATTTAGAAATTATATAAATTCTAAAAGTTATAATTAATTAATGATATTTTATTTTATAATTAGATTTAAAAAAATTAAATAATAGTAAATTATTTATTATTTTTAATCAATTAAAATAAAAGTAATTTATAATAAATATAAATATGAGTATTTTACATAATTTTATTATTTGCTCTTCTCTCATTTTTATATATATAAAATAAAAAATAATAAAAAAATATATGAATTAGATTAATAATAATAATAATTCAATTAAAATTATTATTTTATTTCTAAGTATTTAAAATTTCATATAATTTTATAAAATAAAATTCAACCAAACACTATTTACCGGTCTTTATTAGACTTGACTTGTTAGAACATCTCTTTCCAAACCTAGAACTGAACCAATAAGTTCTCTCTCTTGCAGCGGAATTATCAACAAAGCCCCTAATAGCCTGACGCGTGCCAACTGTTTCCGCAGAGGAACCGGCAGTCTCCGTGGTGGTAATTTCGTAATATCCCCCCATGCCGCAACCCATTTTCATTTTTTAAGCTCGGCTCTCTTCTTCTTCTTCTTCTTCTTCTTCGTACTCCGTATTTTCCTTGCTTAGTAGTTGATAGCGGAAGGTGACTCTGAGACCTAAACCAAAACTCTACTGAACATCGTTACCGAACAGTTCTGTCTCCACTCAACCTGGTTTCGCCGGAAAATCAATAACTCAAACCTCAATTTAGGTGGATATCTGGGATCAATTGCGAAATGGGTTTGAATAAAAAGCAGTACATCAATGGAGTGGAAGGATATTGAACAAAATCAAATTGAAGTGAAACGGTGAATTGGATAGGAGGAGGAGAAGGAATCTCAGAATTAACCTAGTCCAACAACTAAAATTGTCATTGTTCTTATCCAATTTCGAACGGAGGAGGATTCGATGGTCTCGTGCATTGAAGCTCTCTAGTTATATTGATTTGTTACAAAAAAAAAGAAAGTGTTGGAGGGGTTGTGCAACCGGAATTTACAGGTTACCGGTACATTTTCCTGTTGAAATAAGCCACGAGTAATCTTATTCTAGGGCCAAGTCAAGGTATGTGAGCTACTGCAACGGCCGTGGATGGATGTTATGGTATTGTTTAGTATTCCTTGTCTGCTTGGCTGCAGAAAGCATCAAACTTTCTGATTGCTGCAAGAATTTTCTTTTTGATCGAAAAACTATTACCTTTACTTGTGGAAGATTTAATGAGTCTTCAATTGAAAATTTTAGGGGTTCTTTAGGGTTGGTGTAGAAGATGAAGTGTTGAGGTAGCTAGAGGGGGTGACCATAAATCTGGCCTGGATCTCGAACCCTAAAATGACCAGAGCTGGATTTTCTTTCCTCCTTGGTTGACAAACATCAATAACGGATAGACAGCCTCAGGTAAAGACCCAAAAGCAGAAAACTAAGGAAAGGTCAGATATTTACTGTCTTTGGAACCAAGATCGTCTCTGATTTGTGGATTATCTCATTTCTTGGTTTTTTTACTCTTGGATTTGGTTGATTTTGACTCTTTGATTCCTGGACCTCAAAAGTGCGCAATAAGCACCCGTTAGCTGCCATTTTGGCTCTTTGATTACTACATGTATTGATTGCTGGGTTAATTTGCTCGTCTCTAACAAGATAAAACCTTACAATTTATGGTTCCTAATTGAAGGCGTTACTTGCTTCAGGATCGCAATTTCTTATTTCTGTACTGCATGTCCTCGATTTATGGGAGCTACAAGCACCTGCTATCTTTTCTTGCTTTGATTAATTGTTGTAGTTTAATACTGTTTGAGAATAATCAGGAAGCCGAAGATGCATGCTAGGCACCGAAGTCCTGGAAATGGGTACAGGTCTAGTTCGATGGGGATGGGTGCCTCGAGGATATCCCCAGATAGCTCAGCCAGAGGCCATGGATTTTACAATTCTGAATACAGAAGCTTCAATAATCGTGGCTTTGGCCGTGGCCAGGGCCAGCCCAAATCTTTTCAACAGCCACCTCAGCCACCACCACGTAAAGGAGACATTTTGATGGAAGCGGGTAGACTTGCAGCTGAATATTTAGTTTCCAAGGGATTGTTACCTGAGAATGCACTTTCTGGTAAGTGGCAGAATGGTAGTTTAAGGAAGCAAGCTGGAGACTATCAGGATTTTAGGGTACAAGAGGACTTTGCACAGGAGGGCCGAACATCTGCCCGTTCCCGCCTAGGAAGTGTTGTTTCTGATGCTGGAGCAGGTAGGAGAAGGTATTCTGATGATTTCAATTCGAGAAATCATGTAAAAGGTAGGAGGAGAGGAGAGTATTATCATCGGAATTATAGCTCGGATTGGGGCAGGGAATACGGGAGGAGCGGGTCGTGGTCAGATAGAAATCAGATGTCTCTTGATACGGAGGGGGATGATGATTCTATTTCTGGACACTATGAAGAGCATCAAGTTGGTGAAGATGTTGATGGGAAGTTTGGTCAGAGTGGGTCGGCACCAGAGAGTGAGGAGGCAACTGAAATTGAATCAGGAGCAGAGTTCAAAGATGACATGGGTTCCAAGGCAACTTCTTTTAGCATTGGGAAAGATGAGACTGATGGGGAACCTTCTAAGGTGTCTGATGATTTGGCAAACTTGAATTCTGGGAATGAGGAGATGGACTACAATCATAGTCATGAAACCGAGAAACAAATTATTTCTGAGGACTCACCTATCCACTCCTGTGCAGTGGAGGGTGATCTCTCTAGCAAGCATGGATCTGATTTACTAACATTCTGCAAATTTGTGAAGGTCCCAACTAAAACACGGTCTGCATTGACGTACAGGGTCCCCAAGGTTGACCAAGTTCCCAACAAGGAAGAGCAAAAATCATCTGATGTTGGGCCTCCCAAAGGATCTGAAGTCTCAGTTCCAGATGCCACTCTTGATTTCTCCACCGGTGATTCACTACCAAATACAACGCAGGATTCAAAATGTGATCTTGAAATGTCTAAAGTAGTGCCTGCACATTCTAATGAATATATTGGAGAAATAGGCCCCCCATTTGTTTCTGGGCAGGGTAAATGCATGAGGTCTCAATCCTTTCCAGATAGGGCTTTTATGCGTGACAGCAAGCAAGAATTAAGTCAGGGGATGGCAAGCTTTGGAAGGTCCACATCAGTTAAGGAGGTAGGTGAGAAACGAACTGCTGAAGATGATGATATGAATGAGGCAACCAAGAAGCCTAGAGAATGTTTTCCATCATTGGTTAGTAAAGCCAATGACCAGCTTCATCTCTCTAATTATAGTCAAAATCAAGATAGCTCACAAGCAGGGAAACCTTCACCTGATCATCCAGTGAGTGTTGCTGTCACTCAAGACAACTCAATTCATAGTCATCAATTTCAAAAGTCAGTTGGTGAACCAAGTGCAGGGTACACGCAAGAGAAACAACTTTTTCCAAGTTCGTTTAAGATCTGTGACCTCAATTTAATGGAAGCTGCTGATATAAATGATTACCATTGTAATGACCCAGTTCTTGTGTACCCGTCTATTCCAGCAAGCAATAAAGAAGATGCACAGGTTGAAATTGATTTGTCAGTAAGCAATGCAAATAATGGCAAACATATTGAAGTCATTGATTTGGAGAATGATTCCAACTCAGGAGATAAGGCTTTTTATAATTCACAGCGAGAGTATGTGCCTCTTATCATTATTTTCTTATTTTATATCCCTTTCAACTTCTCAAATGAAAATATATAGTCTATTACTCTTCCCCTGTGTTCGTTCCAGTTTGTCAGTAAGATGCAATTGCTAGTTTCTGCAAAGCTTGCATTTCTGTTTCTGGTCTTAAGTTTTTCAATTATTCAGGGAAACAACGTTTACTGGCACAGAGGGGATTCCGAATAATGCACAGAATGCTGGAGATATAACTGAGGTTCCAGATAGCTATGATAGTCTTACAATTTCAGAGTTCCTTACCACTTTTTCAAACTGTACTTCTGTAACAGAGGACATCAATCCACTGCAGAATGAGATGAGTCTTCATAATGGAGAGGTACTATAGAAATAGTCATCTATACGACATGATTTTTGTTGATGTATTTGCGTAATCTCTAACCCTAATTTCTGGAGGAGTTAAATTTGATATGTTACTTGAGAAAATTTCAAGTGCCGACAATGAGATTAAATTTAAGTTTGTCCTTGAATTAACCCTGTGTTTGTTTATCTAACTAGATTTCTTTGACCTGCTTTGCATGTATTTTTTTTGTTAAGAAATTATTTATTTTTCATAATTTTAAGAAAATTAAATCTAATATCACTAAAAAAATAAAATTCTATTGATATTTTTAAACAATTGATTATTATTTATGAGCATAATAATATTTCAAAGTAATGGTGTAAAAATAATAGATAAAGTCAGAAAAAGGCTCTAGAAAATAAGCATTTCTCTCGGTCTTGTAGGGTTGCATAATCTTTTTGTTCTTGGTTGAACTCTTATCGATAGTGAGAACTATTTTTTCAAATTTATTGTTCTAGAAGTGTTATGAACTCCTCTTTCTAAAGAATTCATTTTCTTTCCCTTTGAAATGATGATGACGTAAGATTTCATAATCCCAACCTCTGCTAAATTTCCATAAAAAAATGAAAGAAATAATTGGATAGAACAATCTCTTTTGATATCTATATATAAGAGTAGTACAAAAATAAAGACGGATCTATAAAGATAATGATAGAATTGATATGATTCTAAGATATGATTGATTTAATATAATCTAGAGATTACAGAGATTAAATAGATTATAAAAATTACAATTGAACTTATGATAAAATTTCAATAAATAGAATTTAAATGTTAAAAAACATCTTCTATGATAAAATTTAATCAACTATAATTTAAATGTTGAGAGATTTGTTTAATCAATTTAAATTTAAATAGAATACAAATATAATTAAATAATTAAATTAAAATTTTTAAATAACAATAAAATTGTGATTAATAAAACATAGTGGGGTAGTTTAGGAAGTTCTAATATTTCCCTCTTTTCCCACTTTTATATATAGTATAGATTATTCATCTTATGTGCACTGGGTTTTATTTTTGATGCATGTCAAATTTTTGTCCTTAAATCGGTATTTCTTTACATACTATTATTTAGTGCAATATTGCAATGCATTACTCAGATAGATGCATTTTCTTAATGCAGTTCATGATTAACTTATCTTTTCTTATCCTGGTTGTTTCAGGGCACTCTCGGTGATGATGACTCAATTTACATGTCTCTGGGAGAAATACCATTGAGTATGTCAGATATTTAATTTCATGATTTGATTTATGTTTAGAGTGCATGTGGTGGACCTGCCTAATATGCTTTTGCAATAGCAAGTTAGAATCCATTTGGGATTGATGTTGAGAATAACACTTCTTAGATAGTTTAGCTATAAGGTGTTAAAAATTGATTTGAAGTTAAATTTGACATATCTAAAATGAGAACGCTAAAATAACAACTTTTTCTACAGTATCTAAAACAGTGCTTCTTTTGAATAGCACTTTTTTGGCCCAGAACCTCAATGCAAAGCAGGCCTTAATGGACTATATGCACCCAATGTCAATTTGGTTATGGTATACATGTCTATGGAATATATTTTTTGCTAATATAATGGAAAGCTTACAACTTTAGTTTTAACGTTTTTTTGTCCTTTTGCTAACACGGAGATTCAATTAATGGTTAAAGGATTTCTTTCAAGGTCTGCTGTTGTAGTAGGTACATTTAGTATAAGATGGGGATTGGTGATGTTTGGGCATTGCTTTGAATGTAGATCCAACCAAGGCTGATTCTGAATGTAAACTTGGCCAAATTGGATTGACCTTAGAACCAGATCGGAACCATATATAAAATAAAAATTATAAAGTTGTGAAAATTTTCAACCTGTTGAATTTTAGCAAAACCAGTATCGAACTGGAACCAGAGGGGGAGCCTGTGGTCTGGTTCCTGTCCCCTTGAACCGTGAACCTTAAGCTCCTGAAACTGCAAGTTCTGACCTGGAACTGAAGCTTTGGCCAGGTCTAATTGAATGTGATCCATGCCAAAATTTGTCACTAAAATAAGAAAGGATTAAGGTTTAACTTAGGTTCTCTTCCATCGCCACGGCTACTTTGTTGGGATCCTTCATAACATGTATGTCCAAGTGTATTATTTTTGATAAAACATCTTTTGCTAGCCATGCATAATGTTGCAAGCGTACATGAATGTGCAACATTCTTGAATTGATTATGATCTGATTGATCCGACACAATATCATCATAGAAAGTTATATCCCTGGTTCTATCTTCCAAACTTATTTTATGTTTTGATATGCAGCAATGATAATTGTCCTTATTCTGTAGTGTTTTACTTAGATGCATACAATGAGGTCAGATTCTGTGGAGGGAGTATTTTCTTTCCGTTGTAAATTTCAGGGGGTGGGGGGAGAGAGATAGAGTCGAGAGAGAATTCAACAAACCATATCCTGAGTTTTCATAAAAAAGGGGTTACCCATTGCACGAAGCATCCTACAGTTGTGGGTTATGGAGAGGGTTGATGCGCACAAAGCATTCCGAGTTCTATATAGAAGTTTTTTTTTTTTGAATTTAAAATGTGCCACAAGGGAGAGGGAGAGAAGCATATCCTGAATTTTCATGAAGAAAAGAGTTGGCGCACGAAGCATACTCTGGGCTATAGAGAGGGTTGATGTGCTCGAAGCATTTTGAGTTTTATATAACATGTATTTTTTTTTAAATTTGAAATATGCCATAAGGCAAAACGGTGCTAGTTTTCGTGAGGCAGGGGTGTCTAGTTTGTCTTAAAAGTAGGAAAATTGTTAAGAATTGATTTGGTCTTGATCAAGGTTCTCACTTAACATCAGTCATAGTGCAGCAAAAAGAATTCACTTCTAGCTTGCATAGTACTTTTTCTTGCAGTACCCTTTTATGATTCTTTAAACCTTCCTTTTATTGTAACTCTCTTGCTATTTTTTTTCACAGGCTTCATACCAGCTTGGGAGCAGCCAACACCACAGGGTTACGGGAAGCCCTTCTAATCTGCAAGGAATGCTAGTTGGTATGCTTACTATTGATCGTTGGGTTTCTTTTGTTATTGACTAGCTTAATCCAAATTCAAACCTGCTTTGGTTTTTATTTTGAAGTTTGCTCGTAAATAGTGCAAGCAACCGTCTCTTGTAGCAATTTCAGGATTCATGTATGCTTTTCCTTTTGTTGGCCTGCCCACTCATTTAACATATCAGTAAAGTGTTTATCATATTGATTAGAAATGGTACAGAAATCCATCTGTATTTGCATTTTCCAACCGATTACTTGACTTCACATTCTTTTCATAGTATAAGGTTTCGACCATCAGACGCCTGAGGCATACTGTTAAGAAAGTCTGTGAACAGAATTTAGAGAGAAACAGAAGAAGTTGAGATGAGAAGTAGAAGATTAGAATGAGATGAGAGACAGAATCAGATTAGATGAGAAGATAAAAGGATATATAGAGAGAGAATATCTGTACAGTTATGTATTTTTATTTTAAAAAATTATATTTTTAAAATTTTTTAATATAATAAAAAAATATGCAAAATAATTATTTTAATATTTTTTAATTTTTTTATAAAATTTAGAAAACATAAATTTCGTTTTATCTTTTCTCATAAAAGAGTTAAAAATGAACATATTTTTTAAATTTTTTTGAAAAATAAGAAAATTAATTTTATAAAACATGCATGTTAATTATAATTAAACACATTCTTAACCTTTGTTTAGAATTTTTTTAGAGGAAAAATAAAAATAGGAGTGAAAAATAATATAGAAAATAAAATAAGTAAAAAAAAGTTATTTTCTAGGAAAACTAATTTTTTTAATATGAAAATAACTATTTTACCTTTTGTAATGTAATTATATTTATTTTTCACTCCATAGTGAAAAATAATTTTTATTTTTTTTTCATATTTTCCTTTAATTAACATAAAATAAGTGAAAATATTCCTCCCTCTTCAATTTTTTTTCTTCCCATGCAAATGCTTATTATATCTATTAATTATTAATTCTATATTTGTAGATATAAAGAAAATAAAATACTTATTTCATCCTAATTAAATTAAATACTTTATTGCTATTCTCTTTATTGGTACTTCTAATATTTGGGCTTTTTACTTTTTTGGGCTAAAAAAAATAATTTATCAATTTAGACTGAGGATAAACTTATTTATCAAATATGAATTTTAGCGGGTTCGTAAAATGCGCTGAGTCAAAAGATAATTTTTTTTTTAATTATTATTAAGGAAAACATATAGATCGGCAAAGGCCAGCCGACAATAACAAAAATATTTAACGACTGAACTTTTGACGTGGCGCCCGTATGAGCGGGGCTAGACCAATAATTACTTATTTTTTATTTTTTATTTTTTATATTATTATAATATATTTATATTATAATATAATTTTTTTAATTATTCTTTATAATTTTTAATATATTAATATTAAATATATTTTATTATTAATATTTAAATAAAAAATTATTTGTATTATATAATTCAGTATTATAAAATTAATATTATTTTACAATTAAATATGTATAATAATAGGAAAATAAATTATATTTATATTTATTTATTTATTTTTATGAATTATAAATAATTTATTATTAATATTTAAATAAAATTATTAATTTATATAATTTTAATATTATAAAACTAATATTATTGTGCAATTAAATATGTAATTTTAATTTTATAATTTTAAATATTTATATTAATTTATTTATTTTTCATTTGAATTATAAATAATTCAATAATTTTGTACATATTTAATTGCAATCTAATATCATTTCATAACTTTAAATATTTTCTGAGTAGTTTATTTTATTATCGATTTTTATGGTACTTTTATATATTAATATCAATATTAATACATTAATGTATTAAAAATAATATTAAAATATTTATTTTTATAAAATATTATATTATAAATAATATTAAAATATTTTAAATTTTAAATTTAAATTTAATTCTTATAACTTTAAATGTACATATTAATTAATTAATTTATAAATTATAAAATATTATACAATTTAATAATAGAATAATATTTTTTATAAAAAAATCTAATAATATCGTACAAGTGTGATAAAATCTTTTTAATTATTTTTTATAATATATTTTAATCTGTTACATGTTTAGTCATAAAATAATATTATTTTATAATTATAAATATTTTTAGTATAATTTTATTTATTATCGACTTTTATACTATTTTTATATATTAAAAATAATAAAATATATTAAATATCAATAAATTTATAATTGATATTATTTTAAATTACAGTGTCACTACTTTAATATATTAAAAATAATATATTTTTTTGAATCAAATATTAAAAATAATATTAAAATATTTATTATATTACATAAATATCTAAACTTGTAATAAAATTATTACGTTATAAATATATATTTCATTTTTTATAATATTGTGTAGTTTTTTAATACTTATATTTAATAAATTTTAATAAATATAATTTTACGATCATTAGAAAAATTAATTAATTTAAAAAGTGATACTGCAAAATAATAAGGGTAATAAATATAATTTCATTTAAATTGTAAAAATTAAATATTTTATATTGCTAGATTATTATTAAAATTAATAAAATTTTAAAGTATAATCTTTAAAAAATACCATAATTAAGATAAAAAAATGAAAATAAACCATAAATATTAGGGAGATTACATAGCTTTTTATTTGAGTTTATATATAGTAATCAAAATTAATTTATTGAATACTTTATTAAATATTTGAAACTATAAAATTTAAAATAATTAAATAAAAATTAAGTTTTTTTTATTGATTATTAATAATATTCTAAAATTTTATAAAATATATTTTATAAAAATTAAAGCATATTGTAATCATGAATAATTTTTAAAATTTTTTTTATATAAATCTAAGAATAATATTATTAATCTATAATTAATTATCATGATTATTATAAATTTAATTTTTATAAATTTAAATATTTAATAAGTTTTATTAGACTTGATGTGTTAAAACATCTCTTTCCTGACCTGCAAGTTCTCTCTCTCTTGCAGCGGAATTATCAAAACCCCTAATAGCCTGACACGTGTCAACTTTTTAGCGAAAAACCGGCGATCCCCATGGTGGCAATTTCGTAATTCCATCCATGCCACAACCCATTTCATATTCGAAGCTCGGCTCTCTTCCTCTTCTTCTTCAGACTCAGTACTTTCCTTGCTGTGAGATAGATAGCGAAAAGTCACTCTGAGACCTAAACCGAAACTCTACAGACGACGTTGCTTAATACACTTCTGTCTCCACTGGACCTGGTTTCGCCGGAAATTCAACTCCTCAAACCTCAATTTAGGTGGATATCTGGGATCAATTGCGAAATGGGTGTTGATACAAAGCTGTACAGGAATGGAGTGGAAGGAGAGTTTATTATCGAACAAAATCAAATTGAAGTGAGATGGTGAGTTGGGTAGGAGGAGGAGGAATCTCAGAATTAACATAATCCAATAACTGGAATTGTCATTGTTCTTATCCAATTGCGAACAGAAGACGATTCGATGGTCTCGTGCACTGAAGCTCTCTAGTTGTGTTGATTTGTTTTGTTTTCTTCTCGCTTTTACCAAAAAAGAGGTGTTGGGGTTTTGTGCAACTGGAATTTACAGGTTACCGGTACATTTTCTGTTGAAAAAAGCCACGAGTAATCTTATTTTAGGGCCAAGTCGAGGTTTGTCAGCTACTGTAACGGCCATGGATGGATGTTATGGTACTGTTTAGTATTCCTTGTCTGCTTGGCTGCAGAAAGCATCAAACTTTCTGATTGCTGCAAGATTTTTTCCTTTTGACCTAAAGCAATTACCTTTGCATCGTGGAAGATTTTAATAAGTCTTCAATTGGAAAATTTAGGGCTTCTTTTAGGTTTGATGTAGATGATGAAGTGTTGAGGTAGGTAGAGGGGGTGGCCATAAATCTGGCCTACTTGGATCTGGCACACTAACATGACCAGAGCTGAATTTTCTTTTCTTCTTGGTCGACAAACATAAAAAACGAATAGACAGCCTCAGGTGAAGACCCAAAAACAGAGAACGAAGGAAAGGTCAGATATTTACTGTCCTTGGAGCCAAGATCACCTCTGATTTCTGTCTATCTCATTTCTTGGTTTTTTACTCTTGGATTGGTTGATTTTGACTCTTTGATTCCTTGACCTCAAAAGTGCGCAAAAGAATTAGATTACTACATGTATTGATTGTTAAGCACCAGTTAGCTGCCATTTTGGCTCTACAATTTATTGCTGGGTTAATTTGCTCGTCTTTAACCGGATAAAACCTTATTATTTAATTTATGAGTACCTAATTGAAAGCTTTACTTGATCGCAATTTCTTATTTCTGTGCAACCTGTCCTCGATGTATGGGAGCTACAAGGACCTGCTATTTTCTCTTAAACTTTGATTGATTGTTGTAGTTTTGAGAATAATCAGGAAGCCAAAGATGCATGCTAGGCACCGAAGTCCTGGAAATGGGTACAGGTCTAGTTCGATGGGGATGGGTGCCTCGAGGATATCCCCAGATACCTCAGCCAGAGGCTATGGCTTTTACAATTCTGAATACAGAAGCTTCAATAATCGGGGCTTTGGCCGTGGCCAGGTTCAGCCCAAATCTTTTCAACAGCCACCTCAGCCACCAACACGCAAAGGAGATATTTTGATGGAAGCGGGTAGACTTGCAGCTGAATATTTAGTGTCCAAGGGATTGTTACCTGAGAATGCACTTTCTGGTAAGTGGCAGAATGGTAGTTTAAGGAAGCAAGCTGGAGACTATCAGGATTTTAGGGTACAAGAGGACTTTGCACAGGAGGGCCGAACATCTGCCCGTTTCCGCCTAGGAAGTGTTGTTTCTGATGCTGGAACAGGTAGGAGAAGGCATTCTGATGACTTCAATTCGAGAAATCATGTAAAAGGTAGGAGGAGAGGAGAGAATTATCATCGGAATTATAGCTCGGATTGGGGCAGAGAATATGGGAGGAGCGGGTGGTGGTCAGATCGAAATCAGATGTCACTTGATACGGAGGGGGATGATGATTCAATTTCTGAACATTATGAAGAGCATCAAGTTGGTGAAGATGTTGATGGGAAGTTTGGTCAGTGTGGGTCAGCACCAGAAAGTGAGGAAGCAACTGAAATTGAATCAGGAGAAGAGTTCAAAGATGACATGGGTTCCAAGGAAAATTCTTTTATCATTGAGAAAGATGAGACTGATGCGGAACCTTCCAAGGCGTCTGTTGATTTGGCAAAATTGAATTCTGGGAAGGAGATGGATTACAATCATAGGCATGAAACTGAGAAACTAATTATTTCTGAGGACTCACATATCCAGTCCTTTGCAGTGGATGGTGATCTCTCTAGCAAGCATGGATCTGATTTACTAACATTCTGCAAATTTGTGAAGGTCCCTACTAAAACACGGTCTTCATTGACGTACAGGGTCCCCAAGGTTGAACAAGTTCCTAACAAGGAAGAGGAAAATCCATCTGATGTTGAGCCTCCCAAAGGATCTGAAGTCTCAGTTCCAGATGGCACTCTTGATTTCTCAATGGGTGATTCACTGCCAAATACAACTAACGATGCAAAATGTGATGTTGAAATGTCTAAAGTAGTAGTGCCTGTACATTCTGATGGGGATATTGGAGAAATAGGCCCCCCATTTGTTTCTGGCAAGGGTAAATGCATGAGGTCTCAATCCTTTCCAGCTAGGGCTTTTATGTGTGACAGCAAGCAAGAATTAAGTCAGGGGATGGCGAGCTTTGGAAGGTCCATGTCAGTTAAGGAGAGAGGTGAGAAACGAACTGCTGAAGATTCTGATATGAATGAGGCAACCAAGAAGCCTAGAGAATGTTTTCCATCATTGGTTAGTACAGCCAATGACCAGCTTCATCTCTCTAATTTTAGTCAAGACCAAGATAGCTCACAAGCGGGGAAGCCTTCACCTGATCATCCAGTAAGTATTGCTGTCACTCGAGACCGCTCGTTTCATAGTCATCAATTTCAAAACGCAGGTAGTGAACCAAGTTTCGGGTACACACAAGAGAAACAACTTTTTCCGAGTTCGTTTAAGATCTGTGACCTCAATTTAATGGAGGCTGCTGATATGAATGATTATCATTGTAATGATCCAATCCTCGTGTACCCGTCTATTCCAGCAAGCAAAAAGGAAGCAGCACAGGTTGACATTGATTTGTCAATAAGCAATGCAAATAATGGCAAACATATTGAAGTCATTGATTTGGAGAATGATTCCAACTCAGGAGATAAGGCTTTTGATAATTCACAGCAAGAGTATGTCCCTCTTATCATTATTTTCTTATTCTATATGTTTCTCAACTTCTCAAATGAAAATATATAGTCTATTACTCTTCTCCTGTGTTGGTTCTAGTTCGTAAGTGAGACGCAATTGTTAGTTTCTGCAAAGTTTGCATTTCTGTTTTTGGTCTAAGTATTTTAGTTATTCAGGGAAACAACATTTACTGGCACAGAGGTGCTTCCCAATAATGCACAGAACGCTGGAGATATAACCGAGGTTCCAGATGGCTATGATGGTCTTATGATTTCGGAGTTCCTTACCACTTTTTCAAACTGTCCTTCTGCAGCAGAGGACATCAACCCACTGCAGAATGAGATGAGTCTTCATAATGGAGAGGTACTATAGAAATAGTCTTCTTTACGACATGATTTTTGTTACTGAATTTCATTATCTCGAACCCTAATTTCAGGAGTGAAATTTGATATTTTCCTTAAGAAAATTCCAAGTGCCGACAAGTAGATTAAATTTTAGTTTGTCCTTGAATTAACCCTCTGCTTTCTTATTTAACTATTCATCTTATATGCACTGATGCTTACTGGGTTCTGTTTTTGATGCTTGTCAAATTTTGTTCTTAAATGGTTAATTCTATAAATACTATCATTTAGTGCAATATTGCAATGCATTACTCTGCATTTCTTAATGCAGTTCTTGATTAACTTATTTTTTCTTATCCTGGTTGTTTCAGGGGACTCTTGGTGATGATGACTCGATTTACATGTCTCTGGGAGAAATACCATTAAGTATGCCAGATATTTAATTTCATGGTTTGTTTTCTTAATAAAAAGTCTAGATTGCATGTGGTAGACATGCCTAATATGATTTTGCAATAGCAAGTTAGAGTCTATTGGCACTGCAATTGAAAGTGATGTTGAGTAGAACACTTTTTTTTTTAAAAAAAAATGTTGGTTAGAGTGTATTAAAAGTTGATTTAGAGTTGAATTTGACATATTTTAGATATGAGAACTCTAAAAATAACAACTTTTTCCACGGTATCTGAAATGACACTTTTTTTGAATAGCACTTTTTTTGCCCAGAACCTCAATGCCAAGCAGGACTTAATGGACTGTATGCACAGAATGTCAATATGGTGATGGTATGCATGTTTATGGAATATATTTTTTGCTAATATAATGGAAAGCTAACAACTTTAATTTCTAACCATTTTTTCGTCCTTTTTCTATTACGGAGATTCAATTAATGGTTAAAGGACTTATTTCGAGGTCTGCTATTGTAGTAGATACATATAGTATAAGATGGGGATTGGTGATGTTTGGGAGTTGCATTGAATATAGACCCAGCCAAGTGCTGTTTCTGACTGTAAACTTGGGCAAATTGGATTGGCCAAAACTGGCCTTGAACCAGATCAGAACTGGCTGGTTCAGTTTTGGGCCAAACCATATTTCTTTCCTTTTTTTCAAAGAAAGGATTAAGCCTCAACGGTTAACTTAGCTTCTCTTCTATAGCCATGGCTACTTGGTTAGTATCCTTCATAATATGTATGTCTAAGTACCTTATATTTGATAAAGCATCTTTTGATAGCCATGCATAATGCTGCAAGCGTACATGACTTAGCAACATTCTTGAATTGAATATGATCTGATTGATCCAGCACAATATCATCATAAAAGTTATGTCTTTGGTTATCTCTTCCAAATTTATTTTATATTTTGATATGCAGCTCTGATAATTGTCCTTATTTTGTAAGTGCTTTACTTAGATGCGTACAATGAGGTCAGAGAGCTATTCTGTGTTTTTACCTTTTCCCTCCTGGAATTCTATGGAGGGAGTAAATTGTCTTTGGTTTGGATTGCTCTCCTTAGTTATTAAATTTTGGAAAAGGGGGGAGGGTGGCGGAGAGCGAGAGAGATTTATTTTATGTTTGGATATAGTTGTCTAACATGGATGCATACAATGAGGTCAGAGAGCTGTTCTGCAATTTTACCTTTTCCCTCCTGTATTTCTATGGCGGGAGTAAACTGTCTTTGGTTTGTATTTTCTTTCCTTAGTTATTAAATTTTGAGAGGGAGAGAGGGAGAGGAAATGCAGCAAAAATATCCTCATTTTTCATAAAGAACTGTTATCTAGTGCACGAAGAATCCCACAGTTGTGGGCTATGGAGAGGGTTGATGTGCATGAAGCACTCTGAGCTGTATATAAAAAGTATCTTTTTAATTTGAGATGTGCATAAGAGAAGAGAAGAGGAGAGAGAGAGAGAGAGAGAGAGAGAACCATATCCTGACATTTCTTAGAAAAATGGTTGCCTAGTGCATGAAGCATCCCACAGTTGTGGGCTATGGAGAGGGTTGATGTGCATGAAGCATTGGGTATTTGGGTTCGGGGATAGGATCTCCCCATTATTGGATAGCTGTTGTTAAACCAGGTAGAATACTTTATGAAATAGGCGGAGTGAGGGTTGATGTGCACGAAGCATTCGGAGTGTTATATAAAAAGTTATTTTGTTTTTGAAATGTGCCACAGGACGAGAGAGAGAGAGAGGAAATGCAGAAATCATATCCTGAGTTCTCATAAAAAAAAAGTGTTATCTAGTGCACGAAGCATCTCACAATTGTGGACTATGGAGAGGTTGATGTGCACAAGGCATTTTTGAGGTTTTTTTTTATAACATGTAGCTTTTTTTGTTTTTTATAATTTGAAACATGCCATAAGACAAAGTGGTGGGTGTCTAGTTTGCCTTCAGAGTAGGGAAATTTTGTTCAGTTAAGAACTGAATAGCATCTTTTGGTCATGATCATGGTTCTCACTTATCATCAGTCACACGGCAGTGTAAAGAATTCAATTTTAGCTTGCATGGTACTTTTTCTTACCTGAGTCAATATATAGCTTATTTCTCATGAGTTTAAGTTTGCAATACCTTTTTATGATTCTTTAAACCTACCTTCCTTCTTTGGTAACTTTCTTACTTTTTTTTTTTTCATAGGCTTCATACCAGCCTGGGAGCAGCCAACACCACAGGGGTACGGGAAGCCCTTTTAATCTGCAAGGGAATGCTAGTTGGTATGCTTACTGTTGGTATTGACTAGCTTAATCCAAATTCAACCCTGCTTTGTTTTTTATTTTGAAGTTGCTCGTAAATGGTGCAAGCAACCGTCTCTTATAGCAATTTTAGTAATGGTGTATGCTTTCCCACTCATTTAACATATTAGTGAAGTTGTTTACCATATTGATTAGAAATGGCCTGGGGCATGCCTTTTACAGAATTGAAATGGGATGATAATGATAATCTAAAGCTTGTAAGCTAATGTAAATTCAAGTAGTAATCTCAACAGGGCTGCAGACAGATTAATTCAAGTACTACTTAAGAATTAAGGGTAGACATGCAGCAGCATAGGAGACTATGCGAAGCTCTCTACTGCCTGCAGATTAACTGGCTGCGTTGTAGACAAACTATTAATTTAACGGTCAAAATTGTCATTGAATTTCTTTTTTCACGACAATGAAAGTTTGATATAATTTGATTTAATGCAAAATTTTATCCATAGGCCAAAAATTTTGTTGCATAATTTTAAAAAATAAAAATTATACTGAATTATATTGTTAAACTAAAATAATAAAAAAATTTTATAAAAACGACAGAGAGAACTGACACGTGTCAAGAAATCCAGCTGCGGGCACGCAAATTGATGAGATGATAGGGCCAGGAATCCATGAGTAAAGATCTTCGGCAGCGTCAACGTGGCTTCTCTCCAGTAAAAGAAAAGCCTCTGCTCTTGCATTAATCTCCGTATACGGTATGCGTGGTCCATTTCTGTACGTCAATCTTGATGTTCTTGTTATTATTATTATTATTTAATTTTCACTCACAGCGTTTAACTTTGAATTTTTTAATTGCATCACATAAAATATTATTTTATTATTTTTATATTATTAAATTTAACTTAATTTTATCTGTATTACTCTTTTTATCCATCTATATTTTTTATAAAGTTAAATTATATTAAAAATAAATAAAATAAATATTGACATCAACGAAATTATAATATCATATTTTTAAATATTACTATTAAATCGAATACTATTCGTTCTTATACAAGATTTTTTTATAGTTAAAATTTTTTTAAAAAATATATATATTTTTATATATTTTAAAAAAATAGATAATAATTTTATTTAAAAAATAAATAAATAATTATAATTTAATAATTCTATCGAAAACTTTTTTTTCTTAACACTAATTTAATTGTCCCCAGTTATTTTTTTTTAATTTAATATCTTTGCCATGTAAAATTTTCTAATAAATAAATTAAGCAGTAATTTAATATAACATTTAAATTAAATACTCTAACCTCTAATAATAAATAATTATATTTTGAAAATTCTTCAATCCAATAGAAACAATAGAAGCCATATTTATATTAATATTGATTCCATGAGTCAAATTAGTACAAATCAAAATAAAAACTTTAAAAATATACATGTTCTGAATTTAAAAAAAAAATCAAAAATCAACATAATATGGAATTGAAGTATTTAATGTCTTTTAGAAAAAGAAAGTTATTTTCCACATTTTAATATTTTTATTATGATTTCTATATAAATTTTTTAATAAATTTTATTTTTAAAATTAAAATTAAAATTAAAATTAAAATTAAAATTAAATAATAAAAAATAATTTTTTTAAATATAAATTATTTTTCACAAATAAATGGAAGTTTAAGTACCTCATTATACTTACATGGCAAATATATTAATTTTAACGTATTAATTTAACAATAGGTGGAAATAAATTCAGTTTTGTAGTTTAGGTATATTAATTAAATTTTTTTATTTAGAATATAATTATTAAAACCTAAAAATTTTATTTTTTTTATGATCCCTTTATAATTTTATAACAAAAAATTAAACTTTAATCAATAAGGAGTAAAGTAAATTCACTTATTAAATTAATATATAAATAAACTTTAAACAAATATTAAAGGTTTGGCTGCCAATAAAAACTAATGAAAAATTTCATAATTAAGTACACATGTCATGAAATATCACTTTTATCTTAAAAATAAGAAAAAAATTATTATTTAATTTTTTAATATAAAAAAATTCATTAATTAATTTTTTAATTTTAAAAATTATATTAAAATATCTCAAAAAATTATTAATTTATCTCTTAATTAATTTTTAGACTTCAAATGGTATGAAAAAAATAAAATAAATAGATTAATTAGTAGATGGTGTGCTCAAAATGAAATTGTGTTGAAATTGAGTAATTTACGAGAAAGTGAAATGATTGATCGATAGTCATTTTGGCGCTTAAATCAATAAATTGGAGAGTATGACATATGTAATATAATTAATTAAAATTCATGAGTGATTTTTGTAGAAATTGTATACGTTTATGTTTGTAATCAATAGTTTTATATCATAAAAAAAAAACTAATAAGAAAAGAGAGTTAATTATAATATTTTTTTATAAATCTAACGATGTGAGCAGTTTCTTAATAAAGAATTTGGCCAACTAATTAATCAGAAATTTCGCGATTACAGAATTCTGTTGGATTATAACTGTTAACGATAATTTTTTGTAAAGAGCCAATCTCTTCAGAAAATGGCGAGTCGTGATGAAAAATAGAGATCTGAAATGTGTGAATTATTTTTTTTTTTCGGTATAATTGAATATCATCATATCAAACTCTTAACACATGGTCTTGTCTTTTAGGATTAGGATATAGAATTATTATTATTATTATTATTATTATTATTATTATTATTATTATGTAATATTAGGAGATTTTTTAAAAATTTTATGAATTAATTAATGAGTTGTTTTAAAATATTTAAATTAAATAATAAATATTTAATGGTTTAAATTAATAAAATAATTAATAATTTTTAAAATTATGAACCAATTAATATATTTTTTATAAATTAAGTCATAAAATTTTTTGAAAATTGGCTGACATTGGGGACATCCCCATGACAACCAATCTTGGTATTTGGTAGCTAATGCCAACTTTTTGTGATATATGCATGCACACTCCCACAATACACCTCCTTTTATGACTCAACTGAGCCCAATAGCCAGCTTTTCTTTTTCTTTATCAGCCATTTTGCTGTTAGGGAAAAATAATACAAAAAATAAAGATCAACGATTAATTAATTAATGGGATATTTATAATATAATTTATAAAGTTTAGCAAAATTTTAAATAATTTAGTTTTTCAGTTTTTATTTATTAATAAAATAGTATTTCTCTTAAATCTATTATTAGATATCTGTTAATAAAAAATTTTAACTCAAATTAAATTATTATAAATATTAAAATTTAAAAAATTAAATTATTATTAAAATTTATGAAAATTGAAATATTAAATTATTATAATTTAACAAAAAATTTTAACAGAACCATTATTTTACTAATAAAATGAAAGTTTAGAAATTTAAATTTTTTTTTGAGAAAATTTAGGAATGAAAAGTATTTGAATTTTTTTTAAGATTATAGATTTTTAATTTGAGAAATTACAACAGTATTCTTGTATTCTTTATTAAAAATAAAATTATCAAAATATTTGAAAATTTTGCTAATAAATTAAAATTTTAGATTAGATTGCAAAATAGCCTAAATGTTTGGATTTTTTATATCAATTGATGATTGCTGGGCCTCACTACTCCGGTACGAGGTCTAGCCCATGATAGTGGCTCTAAGCCAAAGGTTTTGGCGCCTCCTTCACGAGCCGGCCTGAACCCCTCGGCTAGGAGGACGGGCCTCTCGCAGACCTCAGCCCTTCCACGCTAAGCCCGGCTCGGGACGTGATAGGAGAAAGGACAGCAGCCCAATCACCTCACAACCCTGTCTGCACGTGCGCCAAGGGAATTAAATGGCCGCTTGCCATGGAGAGGGCTTCCGACAGTTTCGTACATACGGATTTACGTAACAGAGACAAGCTACACTGTAGCAGAGAGACCGCTAGCAGGCAAAAAGAAAGGAATAAAGAGGAGAGAGCACCTTCCCCTCACCCAGACTGACTCAACCATTGTAAACCATATACTCTCCGGATCTTAGTTGATCATCAATAATAAGTCAATTTTCTGAAAATCAGCTGTCCCATATGATATGTGGACCCTATAAGAAAATGATAAAAAAATGACATTTGTTATGCCACATCAGCATAAACACACTCCTCCTAACTTTAATTTTGAATTTGAATAAAATTATCAAAATATTTGAGAATTTAATCTATGATACCAAAAATTAAAAATTTGAATTAAATTGTCAAAATTTATAAAAATTTAGCTTTTTCATGCCAATAACTTTTAAAAAATATACATAAGTAAATATTCAATGATTGTGATAAGCTTGATCTATTTTCTTTCAATTAAGAAAGACACTGATAGATGATTGTCTTGCCTCTATAAGTTAGTTTTTGAATTTGTATTTCCTTAATCTTATGTTAGCTACTTTCATGTGTGATGGCTTCTTCATCGTGTGAGGCTGATATGGATATTGGTATTGCTACTATGCATCTTAAAGATTCAGAAGATGTTGGGGTGGTTATCGAAAAGGATGCAATTATGCTTGCTCTCTGTGATCTCCATTTCTGTTTACTTGGTCGTTTTCTTACGGATAGTGAATAATTTTCCTGTAAGGAAGCATACCACAGCTTCCTTGTGGTGACTACTAGGTAAGGGTGTTTGTTTTAAGGATCTTGGGGATTCCTTGTACTTATTTCAATTTTTTTATGAAGTTGATATTGAACATGTGATTGACATGAGTCCTAGACTTTTGATCAACATCTCCTTTTATTGAAGGGGCTCGAATTGCATGAACTAACCTACATGATTTAATTTTTTATTTTTTATACTTTATTTTTAATATTTTAAGATTTAATTAAAATATTTTAATCTTAATATGATTTAATTTCTCTATATTATTAAAAATAATATATTATTATCACTAATTGGTTCGGTTCGATTTTTTTATGTTTTATCAAAATTAAATCGAACTGAAATAATTAAAATTTCTGAAATTAAAAATCGAATCGAATCGAATTAAATAAAAAATCGAACTAAATTTTTAAATTAATTCAAGTCAATCGATTTTTTCAGTTTGAATAGAATGATGACACCTAAAATTTACACCTTCTTAATCCAGCTATGCTTGGCAAGCGAATGTGGAATTTATTATCCAATCTAGATTCGTTGGTTTCAAGAGTATTGAAGGCTTGGTATTATTCACGTTGTTCTATCTTGAAAGCTCCATTTGATAATAATCGGCATAGTTTAATTTTTATGTGAATTAAAATATTAAATTTTTAATATTTTTTTTTTGAAATAACAAGAAAACTTCATTAATTCAAAGAGAACAAAGAAAAAATGTGAGGAGGAGGGATATCAATCCAAACTCCTTGACCTGACTCAGAATGAGCCGATATTGTTAGAACATGAGCGACATCATTCGCAAATCTATGAACAAAAACACACTTTGCTTCCTCATAACTAGATAGAAGCAGTTTACAATCTTGAACCAAAAGGCCAAAAGACGATAAATCATCTAACAAAATACAATTAATTGACATCACAAGTACCTGAGCATCCAATTCGAAAAGAACTCGATTCCATCCACACTCTCTAATCCAGCTCAATACTTCCCGGAATGCTATAGCTTCAGCACACTTTGCATCCATCTGGCTATAAAAAGAGCATGCTCTAGCAGCCACAAAACTCCCATCATCCTTCCGGATTACACAACCGAAACCTACCGAACCTCGTTGCAAGCTTAAAGAGGCGTCAATGTTCGCCTTGATCCAACCGTGCGGCGGAGGAGACCAGATCGGGCGAGCCGGGTCGACAATGGTGCTTACTGAGGACACGACCGGGGCTGCTTTCCATTGCTGCAAAAAATTCAGAGCCATGAAGAACACACCACTCGCAGTCTGACCCTGGCCCTTCCATACAACATTGTTCCTATTTTGCCACAAATCCCATAAGATCATTAGCATAAGGAAGGCATTTTCCACAGAAGCAGAAGAGAAGGCTAAAGAAAACCACTCATTTAAAGAAGATGCAGAAGGCGCAGGCCAACCCAACGGCGAGCTTAACCAGCAGCTACGGGCAAAAGGGCACATTGCTGCAAAAAATTCAGAGCCATGAAGAACACACCACTCGCAGTCTGACCCTGGCCCTTCCATACAACATTGTTCCTATTTTGCCACAAAGCCCATAAGATCATTAGCATAAGGAAGGCATTTTCCACAGAAGCAGAAGAGAAGGCTAAAGAAAACCACTCATTTAAAGAAGATGCAGAAGGCGCAGGCCAACCCAACGGCGAGCTTAACCAGCAGCTGCGGGCAAAAGGGCACATTGCTGCAAAAAATTCAGAGCCATGAAGAACACACCACTCGCAGTTTGACCCTGGCCCTTCCATACAACATTGTTCCTATTTTGCCACAAAGCCCATAAGATCATTAGCACAAGGAAGGCATTTTCCACAGAAGCAGAAGAGAAGGCTAAAGAAAACCACTCATTTAAAGAAGATGCAGAAGGCGCAGGCCAACCCAACGGCGAGCTTAACCAGCAGCTGCGGGCAAAAGGGCACTGAATCAGAATATGCAAGACATTCTCAAGGGCTACATGACACAACGGGCATGAAGGATCAACTGGGACTCTCTAGGACTGAAGTGACGAGAGGCAAGGGACAACATTAACTAGAGCCCGCCAGCAGAAATTGAGCACTTTTGGAGGAACTTTAGCTTTCCAGAACCTTTTCCATATCTCGCTCCCTTCCATATGTCGAAAGCCATCAACCAGGAACCTATATGCACTCTTAACCGAATAGTGACCTTTGGACTCGAATTTCCAGCACCATGTATCAGAACACGATGAGAGACTAAGAGGGATGTTCAAAATACAACTTCTATCTCTTTCGTTGAACATCTGTGCAATTAAACTCTCGTTCCATCTGTGGTTAATTATGAGATCTGAAACAACAACTCTAGCACAGTTCAAAGGAGGGATTGTGGAAACCAGAGACTCAGGCAGCTCTCTCAACCAGGGTTGTCCCCAAACTGAAACTGACTGACCATTCCCAATCCTCCAGTAAGCCCCAGCTCGAATTAGACCCCGAGTTTCCCATATGCTGCGCCACAAAAAACTAGGGTTACTTCCCAAAGGAGTTTCAAAGAAAGATTGTGTCGAAAAATAATAAAAAATTAAAAATAATATTATATTATATCAAAATTTATTTGATTTTTATTACAAGTATAAGGGTTTAATTAGTCAAAAAATTTTAAATTAAATTTATTTAGCTATTGAATAAAGTATTGGAATTTATTTAGATTTATTTCCAATTTTTTTATAAATAGGTTGATAAATTTATATACAGCTTTGGCCTTTGTTGCTTACATCAATGAAATAATGTATCCAAAATATATATATATATATATATAATCTTAGTATAAACTAAAAATTTTTTATTTTAAGAAAAAAATATATACATAAACCGCTTTTTAACCTGCTAACTTATTCCGTCTTACATGGACAGAATACAGTAAATTCAAATTATTTATAATAATTAGCAATGAAATTATTAAATAATTTAGATTAATTATTTTAGATCAAGTAAAAAGTATATCTAAAAATTATTTGAATCAGTTCGAATCGAGTTTGATCTTAAAACTTGTGAGTTACGTTTACCTGCTAACTTGTGAATTTCGTCCTCCTAAAATCTGAGTCTAAAAATTATTTAAATTAGCCTATAGATTTTGCCCTACATAGAACGTGAGTCTAAAAATTATTTAGATCATTTCGATTTAAATTAAAAATGAATTTACAAGTTATTTGAATCACTTTCGGTTGAGCTATTTAAAAGCTCAACTTCTATATTTTAGAATCTATACAGAAATATCATAATAACAATTACCATATTATTATTTTAAAGTAATAATTAGGCAGATAATTTATAAATAGATTTAAGTTTAATAAAATATATAATTTAATTTCTATCATTTTAATAATAAATAATTTAATTTTAAACTTTTATTGATAAAATAGTTTTATCTGTAAACATTCACCATTAAATAATAATAATTTAATTTTTCAAAATTCACTTTTTGTAATAGTTTTTAGTTTTTTTAGTTTTAATAATTTATAATAATTTAATATTTATATTTTTAATATTTACAATAATTTAATAAACGATAAATTTAAATGAAATATTTTATTAATAAAAAAATTTAAAGACTAAATTTGACTAAAATTATAGATTTTGTTAAAATTTAAAAATTATACTGCATATTACTTAATTTGGCAACCGTTTAAATTGTGCTAAAAATTTTAATATATATAATAAATATTTTAATAAATGATCTAATTTATATTTTAATAAGATTATATTTTATCTGTTATTTTGATCAGTTGTAAAAAATATGTAAATTATTCTATTCTATTATAAATAGAATATCAGATATAACGATTTTTAAACTATTATTATTGTTAATTTATAATTACAGTTTTATATAAGGTAATGTTTAAAAAAATTCATTATTTTCTATTTTTATAATTACACTATATTTTTTATTATTTATTAATTAAACTCTATACTTTTATATTTGTTCTAATTATATTTTATAGTTAAATTTTTTATTAAAAATTAATGAAAGTGCTACGTCACTTTGCCACGTAATTAAAATTTAGGATATAATTGGTTACAATTTAAAAGATTAGGGTTTAATGGATAAATTTTTAAAGTTTAGAGTGGAATGAAAATTTTTTTAAAGGTTAGAATTCTTTTATTATTTTTCTTAAAATTAAAATTTATAATATTAAAAAAATAATTTATATTATTATTATTATTATTTTAGTTTTATCAATGGTTTTAGTATATCAATTTACTTTAATTTAATTTAAATTAATTTTAATTTTAATTTTTTTAAATTCGTACTGATTATTATTTTAATTTAAAAAAATATATGATTAATAATATATATTAATTATATTTCATAACATGTAATATTATACTAAACTTGAAAAAAGAAATATAAGGTGGTGATGGATGGATCAACAATTATTCTAAAATTCAAGTTACTATAGTGAGAGAAGGGTGAATATAATGAATTATTTAAAATTTTAGTATGAAATATAAAATTAATTTAAAATTATATTTTATATAATTTTTTTAAAATATAAAATAAGAAAATAATTATAATTATTTTTTAATATATATTTTAAAATAATATTTTTATATTTTCAACCATATTGGTAATTATATTTTTTTAAAATTACAATAATAAATAATATGGTTTAATTCAAAATTAAATTAAAATTAATATATTAAATTATTGGTAAAATGAAAAAATTTATAATCATAATAATAATAATATAAATTATTTTTTTAATATTATAAATTTTAATTTTGGGAGAAATACCAAAAAACTGTAACTTTAAAAAAGTTTTTCAATTTGCACAATAAATTTTAAAAATTTATCAATTAAACCTTACCTTTTAAATTGTAATTAATTGTACATTGTTGACGTGGTGATGATATGCCACTTCCGTTAGTTTCTAACAGAAAATTTAAGGTAAGATGTAATTTATTTTTTAAAGAAAATGTAGAGAATCTTTATTAGTCATTTAAAGAAAATATAGAGAAATTTTATTAGTCATTATCAAGTTTCAACAGAGGGAAAATACGAATAGGAGATAAAACAGTCAATTTCACCTAATTTGTTAAAAAATAGACCATTCTAACCAATACATGTGCTACGAATTAGCAGATCGAGTAATATAACGAACCCTAACACTATTCCACTCATCAAGTAGAGACTTACAATCATAAATAACTGAAGCATCTACTGAGTACTCCATGTAATTGGAATCAGTAATAGCCGGACGCTAAGTGGAGCATCTGACTCCACAATCACTTTGGATCACCCCTCATTTTTTAATTCAGCTAAGAGCTTCTCTGATGGTTAAAACTTCAGCAATCTTTGCTCCAACATCACCAAAAATCACCATTTTCTTAGCACGAATAAATTCTCGCAGACTATTACGAGTCACCATACCCAACCCAATATGAAATGACAAAAAGTGGTTGCATCAACATTTATTTTTAAAACACCTCCATAAGGCTTTTCCCAACCCAGCATTAACGTCACGTCTCCATTTAGACTTGCTGGCTCTTCTCTTGCAGCAGTCCAATCTTGAAGAAAATGTCGATCCAAGGAGATGATCACTTATAGAGGAGACTTCCATACTTGTTTCGAAACCAACTGGTTACGTTATATCCAAATAGTTCAAAGGGTGATCAAAATCACACCAGCATGCAGAAACTAATACAAGAAAAAGCCACTCAGATATAGTGTTGACATGATGATAAACCCATCAGTATGCAGCCAACAATCCCGTGCAAATGGACATGAGACCAAAACATGCATTATAGTTTTAGGTGCATTATGACAGAAACAAAAATAACAGATATTATGCACATGGATGTGTCGTCATTGTAGTAGCTCCAAACAAGGGACAGCTGCGTTACACATACGCCAAGCGAAGTTCAATACCTTGGCTGGAACATGAAGATGTCATAACTTCTTTCACATTTTACTATAATCAGCAGCACCTACAACATTAACTTGTGCTGTCAGAAAATGATAAAAACTTTTCACATAAAAATTACCTTTGGCCTCCCATTTCCATGCCCAACAATCTGAGATAAACCGTCTATTTAAAAGAATTGCAGCAATAGCATTAACATCCTCTTCAAAAAACATGAACCGAATTAAGGACAAGTTCCATTTATGATCCTGAATTAAATCCGATACTAGAAGTGGTATGTAACCAGTAGACATATCAATAGCCACTTTCGACGATGTCATGGAAGGCAGCCATGCATCCATCCATATGGAGATAGTAGCACCAGTACCAACTCTTTTATATGCAACATGAGAAATTAAGGACTTACATTCCTAAAGGCTCCTCCAAGTATAGCTTGGATTGTTCCCCAACATCGAATCCAAGTACGAGCAGTCCAAAAAATATCGAGCTTTTAATAATTTAGCCACCAACGAGTTAGGTTTAGTTAATAGACTCCATGCATTACGGCTTAACATAGAAAGATTAAAGTCATGAAGATTCTTAAATTCAAGACCACCCAAGTGTTTAGGTCGACACAACCTTTTCCAACTGACCCAATGTATTCCCTTTTCATTGTTCATACCCTTAGACCACCAGTATCGAGTCATAAGCGGTTGGAATTCATTACAAAATGTCTTGGGCAATAAAATTAGGTTCATGACATAATTGGGAAGGGCTTGCAAAATCATATTGAGTAGTACTTCTCTGCCTGCTCTAGAAAGAATCTGGCGCTTCCAAGAATTAAGTTTCTACCACATACGGTCTTTTATAAATTAAAACACTTCCTTTTTGTTGATACCAATACCAGTTGGCAGCCCCAAATATGATCCCAAATCTGGCTGTTCCTGGACATCAAGGATAGATAAATTTGGCTACGGATAGCCGAATTAGTATTTCTAGAGAAACACACAGAGGACTTAGCATAATTAATTTCTTGGCCCGATGCATAAGCATAAGTAGCAAGAACATCACAAATAACAATAGCTTCATCAGTAGATGCTTTAAAAAAAAGTAAACTACATCCGCAAAAAAGAGATGTGAGATGCTCGGAGCCCGCTTATTCATACTGCAGCCATGTAAAACACCTTGATAAATTTTATGCATAATTAATCTGGACAATCCTTCAACACACAAAATAAAGATATAGGGAGAGATCGGGTCTCCTTGCCTCAACCCTCTGGTCGGAATAATAGGCCTTAAGCACCCACCATTAAACAGAACAGAATACTTAACCGTCGTCACACAATTCATAATTAGATTCACCCACCGAGGATGAAATCCAAACTGTAAAAGAACATCAGAAATATATCTCCACTCTAATCTATTGTATGCCTTGCTAATATCAATCTTAAGAGCAGCATACACATCAATTCCTCTATGATGGTTAAAGAAAAAATGCATAAGTTCATAAGCAATGAGGGAGTTGTCATGGATACACCTACCAGGCACAAAAGCCGTTTGAAATGGTGAAATTAATTGAGGAAGGAGGGTTCTCAATCTGTTAAAAACTATCTTGCTCATGACTTTATAAATGACGTTACATAATGCAATGAGTCTAAGGTGATTAAGTTTAGCCAGAAAAGAGTCCTCTGCCAGGTACTAGGTGCACACTCGACTCACATCTTCCCCAATCAAATGCCAATGATTTTGATAAAACCACGGGTTAAAGCCATCGAGGCCTGGCGATTTGTCCGCTTTCATGCTAAACATAGCTGCCCGAACCTCTTCCATACAATACGGAGCAAGCAGCATATCATTCATAGCCGAAGTAAAATAGGGAGGAATAAGATTTACCACAGCCCCTGAATCTCCATGAACCGAAGTGAAAAGGTTATGAAAATAATCAATAATCAAGGAATCTAAATCATTACCTTTATCACACCAAACCCCAGTAGCAGATTTCAGCCTAGAAAAATTATTTTTTTTTTATGCTGATTTATAGCCATAGAGTGGAAAAAACGTGTGTTCGAGTCTCCTTCCCTTAGCCAAAATACTTTGGCTTGTTGCTTCCACTGCACCTCGTGGTCCTGGAAAAGAGTTAGAAACTGCTATTTTGCTTCATGAAATTTGGCAGCATCAGCATGATTCCTAGACTCCTGAAGCTATTTCATGGTATCCTTGCAATGATCCAACTCCCTCTTGTGCAAACTTTTTAAATCTGAATCGCAACGGCTGCCATAGGGACAATTTTTGAAAAATATCAGCCTGAGGATTAGCTTGCCAAATCCCAGCAACAATATCCTTGCATGTCGATTCACGTAACTATGAGTTCTCGAAACGTAACTACTTAGCCTGGGTCCTTGGCACATGAATTCTAGCCTCCAAGAATATAGGGAGATGATCTAGGTAGATGTGTCCAGGGAATAATAAGCTGTAGCAAGAGGAAATTGATTTCGCCAGGCAGGATTCCTAATAACTCTATCCAGCTTTTCTTCAATCCATAACTCATAATCTCTTCCATGTTCCCAGGTGTAATGGTATCCCCCCATAGGATAGTCAATTAAATTAGCATCAGTGAGGGCACTACGAAAATCATTGATCAAATGCATAGGTTGTGGCCGACCCCACGCTTCTCATGTTGTGCTAAAATATCATTAAAGTCACGAATAAGCACCCAAGGAAGGGAGCTCCGACTAGCAAGATTTTGAAGTAAATTTCATGACTCAGAGTGACGAGAGTGATTCGGTTGGTCATAAAAACCAGTAAGTCTCCAAGCGCCAATGGTCGAAATAGTAACAGCCACATCAATACAACTATTACTAGAATAGATAGGGTTCACAATAGATTTCCACATTAAGGCTAAACCACCATTATGTCTAATATAATCAACCACAAGACAATCATCATAACCCAATAAAACTTTTATTTGATTAATTTTATTCAAGTCACACAGAGTTTCAATAAGAAATATAAAAATATGCCTTTTCTCCTCAATAATGTACTGGAGATATTGAATTGCTCGTGAGTTACCTAGCCCACGGCAATTCCAGCTTAGACAACTCATTTCTTGTGGCGGCCCTGGACCCTAGAGCTCATCGATGACAATTTTGATGGATCAGTAAACATGCCTTCAGAACTAGCAAAATCTTGGGCCCCCATTTTTAGCTGATCCGAGCCCACCCGTTTTCTTTTAGGGTCACCAACAATTAAATCATCATCCTTAACTGCCAAATCCTTCTCCATATTTTTATGATTAGTACCTTGAGTTTTCATATTTGTGAGATTTTCAAAAATCCATTGACTGCTTACATTAGTGCCACTGTCTTCTTCTGGAATAAGATTTGAAGTTTTAAATAAAAGATTGTACGACCTGCCAATCTTGCTCTTTCCATATCGGTTAATATCCTTGCCACCAGCACCATGTTTTTCGATTGTCGTGCGAAGCTACTAAGACTCAAGGATAGTTTTCTGCCACCGGTAGAAAGCTCTACTTTCTGCAGAAAAAGATCGAACAGCTTGTCCTGGAGGAAACTCCATAAGTTTGTGGCAAAACCTATGGCAATGGCCAATCACACTGCACACAAAACAGAAGCTAGATAGTCGCTAATAGGCAAAACGAACCCAAAGTCATTATCCACCTTCTTTCTTCAGCCTAATTCCCTTCCAAATGCACTTACGAACATCTTGCTTAATCCTTATATGCAAAAACTCCATATTAGGATCAGAAAAATAGTCAAGGTCTGCCGTCAGAAACTCGCCAATTTTGTTTTCAATATCCTTCGCAACCTTCTCTGAACGAAAACCAGTCTCAAGACTATAGATTTGAACCCAAATATAGATGTGATTGAGAGGGACCATTGAAGGATGAAAATGCCCCTCCATTGATTCCAGCATTAAAGTTTGATTGTCAAATGTCCATGGGTTTATAACCATAACACGGTAAAGATCCACAGGATGAAAAAAGGCGGAATAGGTATAGGCCACCATTCACTTCTTGAATATTAAATCCTTCTTCAGGTCCTTCTTCAGGTCTCCGTATCTCAGACAGAGAAAAGGAGACATAGCATTGTAGTTTATTTTTTGATCTGAGGCAAATCGACCCACCAGGCATAGAGTATAGTCCGTTTTCTCCTCAAGTTCCCCTTGTGCAAAATTGATTCCCTCCTTTGCATCCCAATCTTCGGAGATTTACCATGTCAATTGAAATTTCATCTTCTTCCATGATGCCAAAGCAAGAAAAAAAAATAAAAAAGAAAGAGAAAAAGGAAGAAACATGTCAATGATAAGACAAACTTCTTATGGAGAAGACACACCTCACATCTAATTTATTTTGCAACCTCAGATAATTAAATTGGTTATTTTAAAATTTAATTAATGAAATATAAAATAATAAATATAAAAGTGTGAAATTTAATTAATAAAATATAAAAAAATAAAATGTAATCATGAAAATGAAAAATAATAAAAAAATTTTAATTATTAACTCTATATAAAATAATAATTTAAAGTCGGTACTTTAGATTTATTATTCTGTCGTGGGAGAATTCTATTGTGTCCCAGGAGAATTAATGTATATAAAAAATTTGTTATCTTTGTTTCCCAAGAAAATTAAGTCCAAACACACCAATCAATCAATCACTATATCCTTTTCTACCGTCATTTTCGGATGACAAATGCATAAAAAAACAAAATCCAAAAGAATGTAAGAAATTACCCAACACTAAAAAATAAACCCTAACCCTAAGATTTTTGGCATCATCAGAATCGTCTTTGGATTCGACCTATTAGACAGGATCATCAAGCATGCATGTTCATGGCATTTGCACAACGGTTGTCGCCCAATGATAGGATGAATGAAGACATCAATTATTGATTTTAATCTTTTTCCTGCCTTTCCACTTGGATTTTTGTCTCCAACAGATTGTTGTGTTCTTCTTCGAGCAATTGCTATATATTTTTCCTAAATTGCTAAGGATTATTTAAATAGAAGGGAGTCGAGAGAGTTGCATGCGAAAGAAAAAAATTAATTGATAAAAAAATTAAATATTTAAGTCATTTTATATTTTAATTTAAAGTAGTCCAACGCTTATATTTAGATGAAATTTTAATTAATTTATAAAAATTAAAATGTAAAATGAATTTAGATATTAATTAAATTTAAAATAAATTCAATTAAAAAAAAAAAAACTACCGCAAATTCATGATTGAAAACTTAACATCATTTTGTGTAAAAAGTTTCAAAATATGTCTTCCCTAATTTGTTTTTGAAACCCTATATTCTTTAATATTAAGTCATTAACATTACAAGATTTTTCCGGATTAATAACGAATTTTTTCGTTACTAATCAATGAAAAATCCGTTACTAATCTGTTTAGTAACGGATTGGAAATGGATTTATATCCGTTACTATGAACCTCATTGCTAATGCAATAATAATGGATTAGCAATCCATTACTAATTTTATAACGGATTTAGTAACGGATTTGTAATGAAATTTAGTAATGGATTCAAAATCCGTTACTAATTTAATAAAAATTTTAAAATATATATATATATATATACATATAAATTAAATCCGTTACTAAATTTAGTAACGAATAGAAATTTGTTACTAATCCGTTACTAATTTGATAAAATAAAAAATAAAAAAATATATTAAATTTATATTCCATTATTAAATTTGTAGTTAATTTTTAAAAAATTATATTAAATTATTAATTTATTTCATTATATTTTACATTAAATAATAATTTAATTATGATAAACTATTAATTTTTTCATTGTATTTTACATTAAATATTAACTTTAATATTTTAAATTTTATTAATTTTATAAGAAAATTCTTATAAAATTACATGAGAAAAATCTAAAAAATGAAAAAATGAGAGAGAATGGAAAAAAAAAGAGATATAAAAGAAAAAATAAGAAAAAAGAGAAAATAGAAAAAAAATAATAATAAAAATGAAGAGAAAATAAGGAAAAAGGGGAAATTAAAGAAAATGAGAAAAAAGGAAGAAAAAAGAGAAAAAAAGAAAAGAAAATGAGAGAAAGATGAAGAAAAATAAATAGAAAATGAAGATATAGAAAAGAATGAAAGAAAAAAGTTAGAGTATATATATGAGAGAAAAGAAAGTAAATGAATGAATAATCAAAGAAAAAGGAATGGAAAATGATAGAATGTGGAAGAGAAAATATAAAAAAATAGAAGAAAGAAAATAGAAGAAAATGAAAGAAAAAAATATGAGAGAAAATAAAGAAAATGAAACAAAAATTAAGAGATAAAAGGAAGATTAAAAATGAAAGAAAATTGAAGAGAAAACGGAAGAAAATAATTGAGAGAAGAAAATAAGATAAGAGAAAAATGAAGGAATGAGGAGAGAAGAAATGAATAAAATGAAGGGAGAAGAGAGAAGAAAATAAGATAAGGGGAAAATGAAGGAATGAGGAGAGAAGAGGAGAAAGAAAGTGAATGAAATGGAGGGAGATAAAATGGGTGAGTGTATAAATACGCGAATTAGTAACGGATTTAGTAACGGATTGAATCCGTTACTAAATTTTAAAAAAAATGCGGGCAAATTAAAAGAAAAATGCGGTATTATTCTTTAAATTTTAGTAACGGATTTCTTAATCCGTTACTAATTTAAATTAGTAACGAATTCAGTAACAGATGTTTTCCGTTACTAAATTAGAAATAAAAAAGGCGAAATTTTATAATAAAAGCGCGGCATTTTAATCTCTAAAATTTAGTAACGGATTATAAAATTTGTTACTAATTTTCGAATAGTAACAGATTTAGTAACAGATTATATCCATTACTAACTTAAAAAGAAAATATGAAATTTCAAAAAATAAAAAGTCGATTTTTTGTTAAAAAAATAGTAACGGATTTAATCCGTTATTAAATCCATTATTAAATCCGTTACTAATTATATTATAGATTGCATTCCGTTATTAAATTCGTTACTATTTTATTTATTTAATTTATTTATTTAGTAACCGATTTAGTAATAAATTTAGTAACGGATTAAGATCCGTTACTAATTTTTATCCAATTTAGTAACAATTTATAACGGGTTTCAAAATTAGTTATTAAATTTATAAATAATTTTATTAAGTAACAGATTTAGTAACGGATTTGTTAATCCTTTACTAAATAATAAAAATTAGTAACGGAATACAAAATCCATTACTAATTCGTTATAAATTTGTAATGAATTTAAATTCGTTATTAATATCCGTTACTATTCCGACAGATTTTTGTAGTGTAAATATTTGTATTAAAATTTTAATTTATTAAACAATAAAAATAAAAATTATAGCTACTAAAGTATTAGCTATATCACCATTTTTCAAATATTTCTGAATCTGCTCTGATACTTTTATAAAAATTATAAAGTTATTGATATTTAGAGTACCATAAGTTATATATTTTTATATTTTTTATAAGTTATTAATTATATAATTAATTTGTAATTAATTATTATATTTTTTATAAATTTAAATATTTATTAAATTTTAATTTTAATTTTAGGTGTTTAATAGATAAATTTTAAATATACAAAGTGATATGACATAATATTCGCTCAAAATATGTTACAAGCTATTACTATATGACTGAGTCACGTAGTAAGACTCCACTGAGTTATGATATTTGATTACAAAAGTCTAATTTGGAAGAAAGGAGACTCGAACATTATAATGTTTGATACTCTGAACAACAAAAGACTTAGTTGTTTATCCTCTCTTAAACCGGTTGAGTCATTCATGATATAAAGTTACCATTAGAGAATAGAATCCAGCAGATTGTCATTACGTCTATAATCACAGGATCTTTTATTCACTAGCCGGTACCAATCAAATTTTCAGGAGATTCACCAACTAACTCTATCTTCTTACAGTATAAAAGCAAAATATACACAGAATTCAAGGTACGCATTCTTATACACTTTTTCTAAACTCAGGCTACTTTCTTACACTCGCTTCTTTGTGATAGCTTATTAATTTGAGCGTCGGAGTAGTTGCCCATAGGTGCCAACCACCTCACCTTCTCCCTTTTGTAGATTGACCAATTATTCTTCAGTTTATTTTCGACCACATCATTTAGTTCTATTGCCGGGATCTCCTGCTAAATTCTTCTTGTTCATTTGGGATAAAATTCGGCTTAGCTTTCTATTCATCTCCTCACTAAAAAAAAACTTTTCCAACTCCCTTTACTCTTAAAATAGCTAAAATCTTACGAGTTGTTGCTAAATCCGCTGCGAACAAAGGAGCCATTGTCTCCTCTACCCCTGGCAGTGAATAAAACACTCCTTCTATAGTCAATGTGGTAGATCTCAACAATCTGAATAATGAAAAATACTATAATATATCAAAAAGCTGCAGGCAACTCTTGAGTAATACAAAACTTGGAAAGAGGCCTCATTCATGGCTCGCAGAATAAGGGAGAAAGCTTCCTTCGAGATCCCAAAGACTCGGACTGAAGCAATTCAAACATAGTCCAAGGAAAGGCCAAGCTGGAGAATGAGGAATTATCGGACGAGACCCCAAAAAAACGTCGACCGGAAGCTAGTTTGTGCTATACAAAGATACCAAAAGGAGCAAGAGGAAAACTATGGTTTAGACAATACTTCACCCCTGTCAGAGGAAATTCTTACAAAGACTTTTTTTAAGAAGTTCAAGCTGTCTAGTTTAAACAAATATGACGGGATGATATATCCCAGGAGCCATTTGGCTATCTTCTGGATTATGATGCAGCTCTAGGATGTCAACAACTTTATGTTGTGCAGAGTTTTCCCATTTACACTCGTAGGTTTGGCCTAGAAATGGTATCAGCATCTGAGTTTAGGTTCTATCCATAATTTTAAATAACTTGATAAGTTATTTAAATCTAAGTTTGTTACCCATATACCTCCTAAAAAGCTCTCTTCAGACTTGTGAAAAATCTGATTAGGAAAGGGCAAGTCTTTAAGGAGTTTAATCTCACGTTTTAATGCTGAAGTGATACAAATTGAAGAATTGAATCACGAGATAGCATGCGAAGCATTAAAGAAAGGGACTCACAATATAAAGTTCATGGATTCTTTGATTAAGAACCCAGCAACCACCTATCAAGAGTTGATGGATAAGGATTAAAAATACATACAGCTGGATGATGAAATTCAAACGTTGAGAGATGACACGAAGCTAGGCAAGAATAAGACTTAGAAGTCAGATAAGCAAAGCTATAAAAGTGAAAGGAGTTATCCAGCGTCCCGCAGTAGGAATGACCGAGGTAAGTTTTGAAACTATACTCCACTAAATGACTCATGAATACAGATACTTATATGGATCAGAAAAAATGACAAAGAGGTCAAATGGCCTACCAAGATTAAATCGGACAAAGCAGGCATGCGAGACAGAATAAAGTATTGCTGATTTCATAAGGATCATAGGCACACTACAAAAGAATGCAGGTAAATAAAGGACGAGAGAAAGACTCATTAGGGATGGAATCCTTAGGAAATTTGCTATAAAAGATAAAGAAGAAAAGAGGTCAAAACCTAAGGTAAGAGCACTAGTCAATCCTGATGAAAATGAACCCGTAGGGGTTATTCACGTAATTGCAGGGGCACCAAGTGGCAACAAGGCCCTACAGAAATAGAATGTCATAGATATTTAGCTCTTGAATTAAACCCCGAGTCTTTAATGTAGAGGATAGTAACAAGGAAATGCTAGGTTTGGTGAGCTGGATGAGAATTGAAAGGGATTATATCAGGCCTCTAAAGTTATTCGTCTAGGTATTTATAAGTTAGTCAAGTTAGATGGTCGAGTTATTTTACATTCTTGGAGTACTTTGTAATTCATAGAAATATTATCAAATAAAATTATGATATATTTTTCAATTCTTTTGGTGTTTAAATCAGAATTATCATAAACGATGGATTGGTGAAAGCGTTGGGATAAGAAAAAAATGCCATAAGGCGGGTAACCACCAAGCGAGCCACGAGGTAGGTAATCGCTAGGGGAATCCTCGGGTGTTAGTCCTCTTTGCTAAAAAATACCATAAGGCGGGTAACTGCAAGGCGAGTCACGAGGCGGGTAACTGCCAGGCACATAACTGGGTTTAGTCCCATTAGAAAGGCATTTTATGGCAAAGCCACGATGCGAATAACCGCCAGGCTCATGATCGAATGTTAGTGCCTTAATAAAATTATCCAAGGAATTTTATGCCAAAACCACGAGGCGGGTAACTATCAGGCTCATAATTGGGTGTTAGTCCTATTAAAAAAATTATGTAAAGCATTTTTTATTATAGAGTCACGAGGTGGGTAACTGCTAGGTACATAACTAGGTGTTAGTCCCATTAAAAGTCTGAATGTTAAAATTAGTTTATTAAGTCAAGAGGCGGGTTAAAACCCGCTAGGCAAAGACTCAACAATTAAACTCCATTGAAATATATTTTATTTATCAGTTAAGTTAAAAAATCTGACATAAAAGTTAGTTCTGATTGTTGAGTTGGGTCGAATACCGACCCTAAAATACTTAGATAAAAATAAAAGATGAAAGGAATTTTTTTCATTGAAGGAAATATTACAAGGCAGGAGGGACATCATTAATCCCCTCCTCCCGAGCATTTATTACATTGTCTACTACAACTATTATACTTTTATCAGAAGTTGATTTAGAGAGATTGTCTTCGATTGGTCTCTCCTCATCTTGCCCATCCTCGTCCTCGTCCTTGTCCTCATCCTCGAGGAGAATATCATCGATCTAATAAAATTCTTATAAAGGATAATGCTTGAACAGCTCCTTCTTGATATAGTCTTGGCTCTTGACGAACATCTCACCACCCTACGCCATTGTGTCCTGATGCTCCACCTCCAACTCTGCAATCCTGTCCGAGGAGGCTCAGCTTTCTTGAACTTAAGACTGTAGTTGCATTGAAGATTGGCCACCTGATCCTCGATAGCCTTGGCTAGAGCCTCAACAATGGCTTTTACAATGTTGGTCTCGTCCAGGTCTACTTGGAGCTTATCTATGGACTCTAGGGTCTTCTTCATTATACTCTCCATCTCGGTTACTCGAGCCTTCAGCTGCGAGCATTCCTCGTGAAGGAGGTTTTTATCCATTTCTTGGGCACCAAACTCTCTCCTTAAGTCTTTGCTCCACTCTTTTGCCAGGTATGCATACACACATGGCGCTTTCCATGGCCAAATGAATCCATATAGCTTGTCCGTCTCAATGGTTCCCAGACGATGTCGATCACTAGGCCTCAAGGAATTCTTGGCTATAAGGACTGACAACCGAGGTTCCTTAAGAAGTGAGTCCACCTGGGTCAGTGCCATTGCCAAATATTGAATACCTCGGGGCCACGGGGCTCTAATTCTATCCTCATCATTTTGTGTGCTAGATTGGATGGTTGGCATTAGAGGAGCAACCCTGGAGGAAGACTCGGGTTGAATGATAGACGGCTCATTTGTGGTTGAATGTGGAAGTGGAGGAGGAGGCAAAGTGATAATCTCTTCCACCCATCATGCCCTTTTTGGAGGAGGGGCCAAGATGCCAGCAACGACGTTCCCTTTTCAAGGAGCACGGGCTACTTTAGCGAACTTGTTCCTTCCCTTTCCAACCATATCTGAACGAAATAAAGAGCAAGTAAGTGGGGCAGTTAAAGGCAAAGAGATCTTAAAAAATAAAATACCTTATTTTGTGGAAGAGGGTAAGAATATCTAAAGGTTCTATTGATTGGATGGCCGAGGTAACTGAGCTTGTTCTACTTGGTAATGACTCAGCTATGACAAAATGACATTCCTCATCAGCACATTTATATGTGTAATACCCGGCTAAGTTCTGGTGTTGGAATTCCAATCTTCCTACAGAATCTCCATTGGGGACCGGAATCTCAAAGCTAGAATCTCTCTAGAAAGGTAAAATAAAGTTTTCATAAAATAAATTTTATGGTTTTATTGTTTGGATTTTGGGTTAAGGAAAGAAAAAAAGGAAAATGTTTTAAGCAAACCCCAGGTTCGGCCGCCGAACTTTCAAGTTCGACCACCGAAGGGAGGTTCCCCCAGACCGCCGAAGGTGGTTCCTGTTCGGCTGCCGAAGGTGGCTCCTCCAGCCACCTATAAGAGGCCTTCAGTCTGAAAATGAGAGTTTTCTCTCTATTTTCGGGCAGAGGTGAGTCATTGCCCTCCCTTTGATGCTCCTGTTGTTTTTCCTTCAAATCTTTCAAAAAATTCATGAGTTTTCTCTTGTTTTTGAAGATTTGAGTTCAAATCCCAAGTTTTAAATCTTGGAAACCTCCGGAGACCGTTTTACCTCATCTCCAAGTTGGGGTTGCTGTCACCTTTAGATCTTCAAGAGGTAAGTTTAGATCTTTGTTTTTCCTATATTTTAAATAAGTTTTAAGAAGGGTTAAGGATTTTTAATGCATGAAATGGTTAGATCTAAAGTTTTAGGGTTCGAGTTAGGTTAATAATGAATGTGTTCTCTTGTAGTGTTTTTGTTGTTGCTTGTTGGGGATTAGGCTAGCTTTTATGTCCCTTATACATGTTGAGTGGGTATGGTTGTTTTTGAGTTATTGGGTGTGAGGATTGGAGTGTTTTGGTGGCTGTGTACATAGGGCAGAATTGGATTCTGCCTTGCTGGAGAACCCAGGTTCGACCGTCGAACCTGCTTGTGGAGGCAGCCTTTTGGCCGCCTAACCTGCCCTCGAAAGCATGGACTTTTGGATCTGTGAGGGGGTTTAGGCCGCCGAACCTACCACTGAAAGTCCCTGACTTTCGGATCTGTGTGGAGTTTAGGCTGCCGAACCTGCCGCCGAAAGTCCCCTGCCCAGCCTTCTTCTGCTTGTTTTCTATGCATGCTTTGGTATGTTTTAGGGGTTTTTTAGGGAGTTGTTTAGAGTCTTGTAATAGTTATGTTTGGTTCCTAATTTGAATCCATCTGTGTAGGATCAGACCTAGGAGACCGTAGAGGCCTTTAGTAAGATAACTTCGTCAGTTTAGGCGAGCGTCAGCCAGAGGTGAGTAGAACTAAACTGAATTATTATTTTAAGAAATTAAACCTTTTAAGCATGCTCATGCATCACAAATTCCATGTATATATATTAGGTTATTTTGCATTAGAATTCACGAATATGATGTTATAGAAAGGCAAGCACATTAGAAAAAATCATGTCCACTAGGATAGGATGTAGAGTCATGTCTGATGAAAGTATGATGATGTGTAATGCCATGATAGTATGCATGTGCATTGATGATATGTTATGTATATGATATGGGTTCATGTGTGACCACATGAACCATATGATACTAATGTTTATGTGATATATGTTGTTTTTCAGAAGACAGGATGCGAGGCTCATGTCGATCTGCACGATTGACCGGAGTTCCACCTGAAAATGAGGGCATGGGTGCCCTTCCTCCTACTGCTCCATCAAGAGCATGGTCGAGTAGGACTAATATAGGTGAAATGTCAAGGGACCCTAGAAGGTCTTTTGATATAAACAGAAGAAGAATAGATCCGTGAAGGATGTCAGCAGATATTAGGGAAACGGTGGAGGATGATAAAAAAAGAGACAGAAGTCTGGATGTGAGTTTTTCAGGAGAGGATATGGGAGAATCTGAAGGAGGCGCTCAGGCTTTGGGTTTTATTTACCCACCTCAGTACCAACCCTACCCACAGGGACCTGGGTATCCGATGGGAGGCACATCGGACTACTCTACCTACCACCCGTACCCCTCATTCATGCCCTATCCTCCCTACTACCCACCGTATCCACCTCACCCTATGTTTTCACCTCCACCCTTTTATTACCAGAATCCAGCAAACTCTAATGCAGGGAATGCCACACCACCTTCTCCTTAAGCAGAACCAGAAATTCCTGAAACCCAACAACCCAAACCTAACCCATCAGTAGGGAGCAAGGTGAAAATGATGGATTATCTGAAGTTGGATGCTCCTAAGTATAAAACGGGTGATGACCCATTTGAATATATCAAGGCAGTGAAGATGATAGCAGATGAGTTAGGGGCCAATGATAGCAGAGCCATTCATATGGCAGGGTTCACTCTAAAATGTAAGAAGGCGAAGGAATGGTTCAAGAACTACGTGGACCCGAAACTGGATAGCCTATCTTGGGAACAGTTTACAAATGAGTTTGCAGGGTGGGATTTTTCAGATAGTTCGAGGGAGTTGAAGGTGATAGAATTTGAGCAGTTGAGACAGACTGAAGAAATGAGTGTGGATGAGTATACATACAAGTTCCTGGAGTTGCTTTAGTTTATAGGTCAGGTTTATGACACTGACCAGAAGAAGGCTAGGAGGTATACCATGAGACTCCACTCTAGGTACTCCTCCTTGATTTTAGCAGCAGAGAAAGAGAGTTTCCACACTATTGTGGATGCAGCTAGAAAAATGGAGGCTAGTGCCATCATTCAAGGAACAGTAAAACAACAGGTGGCACAGTCCTCAGGTTCCAAAACCCCGAGTTCAGAAAAATTTGACCTCTCTTCTCTAAATGCAGCTGCCACAGGAAGTAAAAAATGGAACAAATCCACTAGGAAGCCAAAGAAAAATAAGTTCTGGAGCAGATTGAAGTCTGGTCTAGGAATGGGTAGTGGTTCAAGCTCTGGTTCAGATAGCTCTGGATGTGTGAGGTGCGGTAAGCCACACAAAGGGCTTTGTCGATTTGGGACTACAGCTTGTTTTAGATGTGGGCAGGAGGGACACATGGCACGTGAGTGTCCCAATGCAGCTATGATGGCACAGTCCCAGCAGACAGCTTCTGGCAGTATGGCTCAGCCAGCAGCTTTAGCCACATCTCAGGGCAGAGGGTGAGGTCGAGGGAGAGGGACAACCTCTTATTCAGCAGGTTCCCAAAGGGAAGGTCCTTCAGCTCCAGCACGGATCTTCACCATGACATAGCAGGAGGCCAACACATCAAACACAGTGGTGTCAGGTAAACTCACTATTGGGTGTTCTGATGTGTATGCTCTTATGGACCTAATGCCTCTCATTCTTTTGTTTCTCCGAGAGCCGTAGATAGTTTGGGCTTGATAGTTTCTGGGCTAGAGTGTCCTCTTTGGGTCAGTGGGCCCAAGTGTGATCCATCTGTGGCAGAGTCAGTCTGCCGGTTCAGTCCAGTCTTTGTTGAGGATAAGTGCCTTCCAACTGACCTTGTGGTTCTAGATTTGACTGGTTTTGACGTTATTCTAGGGATGGATTGGCTCTCTACTCATAGTGCTACTTTGGACTGCAGAGACAAGGTAGTCAGGTTCAGAGAACAAGATGGATTAGAGGTCGTCTTTCGAGGAGACGAGATAGGTATTCCTAGAGGTTTGATATCTGCTCTGCAGGCTCATAGGTTGCTTAGGAGGGGTTGTCAGGGGTTTCTTGCTCATGTCAGAGAGGTCAATGGTCAGGTTAGGGAACTACCTTCAGTGTCCGTGGTCAGAGAATTTTTTGACGTTTTCCCAGACGAGCTACCAGGTTTACCACCTGTTAGGGAAATAGAGTTTGAAATTGAAGTAATGCCAGGAACCAGACCTATCTCTATTCCTCCCCACAGGATGGCACCTGCCGAGTTGAAGGAGCTAAAAGATCAGTTGCAAAAATTGGTAGATAAGGGTTTCATTTGACCTAGTACCTCACCTTGGGGTGCTCCAGTTTTGTTCGTGAAAAAGAAGGATGGATCCCTAAGACTTTGTATTGACTTTAGACAGTTGAACAAAGTCACTACCAAGAACAAGTATCCATTATCCAGGATCGATGATCAGTTTGACCAGCTAGCAGGAGCCGGTTGTTTCTCCAAAATAGATTTGAGATGCGGGTATCATCAGCTGAGAGTGAGATCCGGATATACAAATGCCATGTATATGTATTAGATTGTTTTGTATTAGAATTCACGAATATAATGCATTGCATAATTTACTGTTGATGTGGATGGATATTGGATGACCCACTAGCCCTCCAGTATGATATGATATGATATGATACGGAAGTCCAGGTCGAGGCCCATTCTACGCCCTTGGCATTATAGATATGTTATGTTATGTTTAAGAGGAAGTCTTGAGGAGCTCTCATTGAGGGCCGGACATTATTGGAATATGTAGAGGGTTACTGGTGACAAGTCCATCTTGATGTGTAATGTTTGTGTTGTGACGCATTTCATACGAGCATATGTTTACTAAACTATTTTTATGTTTTGCTCACTAGACTCTTGTAGCTTATCCCTTTCCCCTAACCCCAGGTTTGCAAGGTCAAAGATAGTTTAGGAAGTCGGCATAGTTGCTGGTATAGCTTTTGTAATAGCATAGATGTGGACATGTATTTATGAGTTATGTTTAAACTAAGCTTGAGGCATGTAATGTTCACCATACTGGAGCATTTGATGAGGGCTCTAGTATGGGATTATGTTTTCAGTTTTGATGCATGCACAGGTCGAGTTTTAGTTCATGGGATGTTTAAGTTTTTGTTATAATGTATGATCATGTATGGAATTTTATCAGGTACACAGGATGTATAGTAGGCTTGCTACGGGCTCCGACGACCTTAAGTCGATCTGGACCCTAGCGCCGGTAGCGGTTTGATTTTCAGATCGTTACACGATGGGTCGAGGCCATCTTTTGAAGGAAGTCTAAAGCCTTTGCCTCATCCCTGTGTAGTCAGACATCATCCTTCTAAAGTTCTACATATATGTTCCAGTTGGTCCATAGTTATCCAAAACCGCCGATCACCTTGTGGCGGAGGATAAAAAACTTGTTCTTCCAGCGCTTCAAGGAGGAGGGTATCCGGTCAAAAAGGGTCTAGAATTTTTTCCCACTGAAGAACCATAACCCTTCATTTTTTCAGGTACCCAACTGGTACAACTAGGAGAAAAGGACTACGCTCGGCTCAATATTATTGTTGAAGCAGACGAAAAGAAAAGCCACCAAAATCCTCTAGCTGTTCGGGTGCAATTGGGCGATTGATAACTTGTGGAAACAGAGGACTTCAATGAAGAATGACGTTCCTTTTTCGAGGAGCACGAGATGCTTTAACAAACTTTTTCATTCCCTTTCCAACCATATCTGCACAAAATAAAGAGTGAGTAAGTGGGGCAGTTAAAGGCAAAGAGATCTTAAAAAATAAAATACCCTATTTTGCGGAAGAGGGTAAGATCATTCAAAGATTCTATTGATTGGATGACTGAGGCAACTAAGCCTGTTCTGCTTTGTACTGACTCAGCCATGACAGAATGACATTCCTTACCGCTACATTTATATCCATTCGATGGGTCGATGCCATCTTCTGAAGGAAGTCTAAAGCCTTTGCCTTATTCCTGTACGGTCAAACCCCATCCTTCTAAAGTTCTACATATACGTTCTACACGTTCTAGTTGATCCGTAGTTGTCCAAAACCCCCGATCACCCTGTGGAGGAGGATGAAAAACTTGTTCTTCCAGTACTTCAAGGAGGAGGGTATTCGGTTGAAGAGGGTCTAGAGTTTTTTCCCGCTGAAGAACCATAACACTTCATTTTTCCAAGTACCCAGCTGGTACAACTGGGAGAAGAGGGCTACGCTCGGCTCAATGTTATTATTGAAGCAGACAAAGCGAAAAGCCACCAAAATCCCCCAAATGTTCGGGTGTAGTTAGGCAACTGATAGCTTGTGAAAATGGAGGATTTCAATGAAGAATGAGTCAATTAGGAACCGAAGACCCACCTTCAATTGTTCCTCGTACACCATGATAGTATCTTCGATAGGAATCTGATCGTCAGCACGAACATTCGAATTAGGAGCGCAAATTCGATAGACGTATCGGGAGATCCGATAATGGTCATGAAGACGGTCTATGTCCTTTTTAGTAAGCACCGAGGGGATGTCTATGACTAGTAGGTGTCGTTATCATGGACTGCCCTCAATGGAACGATAGGAGCTGGAGCACAGATGAGGCCACTGAAGACAAAGCTCAAGGTTGAACCTCCACCAGAAGTAATTGATGAAGAAGAAAAAGTAATATTCATCTCGTGAAATAGGAAAAAGGAGCGGAAGTAGGAGTTACCTTTTAGAGAGCGAAAGAATCAGAGCCGACTTAGTGATCGAATCTTTCATAAGTAGAATAAAATAGTTGAAAGCGAAAGTGGTAATTGTAGGAGAAAGGGAGATTTTATACTATGGTTTCGACTGCAGGTTTAAATGCGGTTCGAGAAGTAAGGCAGTTAGCATTCATGGTCAGAACAGGCGAAAGAGACGTGGGTATGTGGGGCCAATTCATGTATGCCACGTGTCCAAGATCGTGAAGACAGCTACAATCATCGAATCTAAAGAGTCGAAAATCAATGTAGGGACCTCTAATATGATATAATATTCGCCCAAAATATGCCATAAACTGTCACCATATGACTGAGCCATGTGGCAAGACCCACTGAGCTATGATATTCAGTCATGGAAGTGTCATTTGAAAGAAAGGAGACTCGGACATCATGATGGTCGATACTCCGAACAACAGAAGACTTGGTTGCTTGTCCTCTTCTAAGCCAGTTGAGTCCTTTATGATATAAAGTTGCCGTTAGAGGATAAAATCAAATAGATCGCCAATACGCCTATAATCGTGGGATCTCTTATCCACGGGCCAATACTAGTCGAATTTTTAAAAAATTCACTAATTAACCCTTTTTTTACAATATAAAAGTAAACCATATACAAAGTTCAAGGTACGCATTTTAAATTCAGAATACTTTCTTACACTCGCCTCTTTGTGATAGTTTATTGACTTGAGCATCGAAATTGTTGTCCATAGATACCAACCATCTCGCCCTCTCTTTTTGCAGTTTGACCAATTATTTTTAGTTTCATTTTCGACCACACCACAGAGTAAAAATATGAATTTAGCTAATATATAATCACCATTTGCAAACCATGTCTGTTTCAAATTTTATGTTATATTAATTTATTCAAAAATATGTATTTAGCTAATATATAATCACCATTTGCAAACCATGTCTGCTTCAAATTTTATGTTATGTTAATTTATTTGTAGGCTTAAGCTCAGTTTCATCCTTTTATTTATTGAGAAAACTTAGAACATTCTTAATTTTTATCTAAATTGGCTGCTAAGGTTCAATTTAACACAAAAACTCAAGAAATGCTTCTTGATTTTTCTTGATTTTGGACTAAATCAAAAAATCAAAAAATTTTATTAAAAAAATCATGAGATTTTGATCTAAACCAATAAACTAAGAAATTCAAAAATTTTTATTTTAGGTTTAGATTGAGTTTAAACTAAAATCTATAGGTCAATTTTATTAGTATTAAATTTATTTTTATCAAACAAATAGGGATATATCTTAAATAGAAAAATAATTATATCTAATAGATTTTCTAACCAAAATATAAGCAGTTAGAATAATATTACGAAGAATTTATCTAATAGAAATATCAGTTCTACAGTCTACTAAAAATTTATAATCATTCAAAATTAAATTTTTATATAAAATAATTTAATAAAAATACTCTTCAAATATTTATTTAAATTTCTACATAAGATAATTTGATAAAAATGATTCTCTTATATTTTTTATCTCTCAAATATAAATTATTAAAATCTTTCGAATAAATCATTAAAATTTTGACATTGAAGTTAATTAGATTGTATATATACTTTTTACCGTTTAAAAGTAAATTTATTCTTTTGAAAACTTATTTTCCAAAAATTATATTTTTAAAGAAGTAAATATTTTAAATAATTAATGTTAAAAAATTATAATTTAATTTTGAGATAGGATCAAAGAAGGTAATAAAATATGTGAACAAGAAAAAGATAGAGAAAGGTATTTACGTTTTTGTCGTGTAGTTACGCAACAAGCCAACATGGAGGGTTGTGGGGTTTATAATTTGTGAAGAAAGGAAGGGTTAAAAAGGAGAATTCATGCATGGGCCCACTGCATTGATAAAAATCAAGAAATAAATAAATGAGAGAATAGGACAATTTTGTATTTGTAATCCCCCGCCTCATCCCTCTATGTAAAGTTTGTTTCCTTGCTCTGTAAAAGCTTATTAAATTTTGGCATTATTTTTTTAAAAATTATTTTAAAAAAAAATAATATTTAAATTCTATTATTTTATAAAAAATAACTTATATTAAAAAATATTTTTTTAAAAAAATTTCAGGATAAAAAATTGATAAAATCAGGTAATATTATTTATATTTTTTTATTAGTAATTTCAAAATTAATTTAATTTACATTATTTAAACAATAACTCCAGAATTGTGGCGTTAAAAATTGTAGAAATTTGCTTTTTATTGAGAGCAGAGAGAGAGAGGAGAACCTGATGCACTTTTGACTTGATGTTCGAGTGGGTGGAGCTCTTTTTTCCTCCTCTCTCCGTAGCGCTCCCTCTCATTCTCTCTCCTCTCTTTATTATTATTATTATTTTTTCTAGGGGTTTCCCTTCTCCTAAGTTCTCATTCTCCTTCCGTTTCTTGCCAAAACCAACCTTCAAAAAAGTTTCTGAAGGTTTGTCTTACCAGAAGCTGCTCTTCAATTTCCGTGATTTTCGATATTTTTTCTTTTTTACTTCCTTCTTGACTGGGTTTTGTCTGTAGAGATCCATTTTTGGTTAAGAAGAAGAAAATTTTGGTGTGATTTCATGATCTCTGTGTTTGAGTTTGTGGGTAGTTTCAATACTTTGAAAATTCTTGCCCTTTGATTGTGAGTCTGGTCTCTAGTCATGGTTCTCTCTCGGAATTTCTTTTGGTCAGTTTTGTTACGATTCACTTACTATGTGAATATTGAGACCTGAAAATTCTTTGGGTTTTCTTTGGTTTCTTTCAGCTGTCGTTAAAGCCTGGGGTTTTGGTGCTTTGATTTTTGAGTTCAATTCTTTTTGGGTTATTGTCTTTCATGGACTGGTATAGCTTCGTTGATTAGCTCTTTCATTCCTTTGCTAGTTCTGTTTATGACGATAAATTCTTGCGTCTAATCTCTATTATCATATACTAAGCTTTTTGTAGATTTGATTGCTGGTGGTATCGTTGTGGATTGTGGTTGCTCAAAGTCTTAATTTTGAGCACTTTTCCTGGGTTTGCCACATAAAATAACAGTTATCCAGGATACTTTTAGGGGTTTCTACATCATCTTTTCATGTGGGTTTTATTCTTTTGCTTATTTTGTGGTTTGCTTGATCAATCAAAACGCAGATACTTCAATTTCACTCAATCTTATCACATAAAATAACGGTTGTAGAATCTGCTAGTTAGTCCACCGTATTCTTCTGGGTCTGTTCATCTCATGTTGTTTTTTAATATATCTGTTTCAGGAAGGCTGATGGATGAAGATTGTAGTTGGGTTCTTGATCTTAATGCTAGCTCCTTTAATTGTTGTTAGCTGACGGCTGTGCATGGTGTGAATGCTTTGTGGTGGGGTTTGGATTAGAAAGAGAAAGATAAAAGGAGAGTGAGAGGCCTGTAGTAGTGTTTATATATGCTGAAGTCTAAGAGGTTAAAGATAAGGCCCAGTGGAAGTGGAAGAGATAATAGTAGTACGAGTAGTTGCCGTGAAGCTTGTGACTGTTGCAAGAACAGCACAAGAAGAGAGAAGCTTAGCATCAGATGTTATCCATTGAAAACCCTCCACCAGATCCCTCATGTGTTTGCCAATTTCCACAACTGAATAGTAGTAGTGATGAGAGGGCTTCTCATAAACTTCCCTTGACAGAGTTAGATCTACCAAACCCACACCTTGATCATCATAACCCACTTCCCAATTTCTCTATAAGGTAAAAATTCCTGCTTTCTGGTTATTGTCTTCTTTGAGGATGAACAGTGCTACTTTTTTTTTTTTTTCTTTTCCCCCTTTTTCAATTTCCTTTGTTTTTGTCATGGCTCTCTGGCTATGCTAACTGCTTCCTTCTATTTCTTTGCTGATCTCAAAGTTAAGATCTTTTGTTGGGTCAGATCCAGAGATGCATGTTCCTTGTGGCTCAGATGGAGATGGGGCCTGTTTAGTGACACCCCATCTTGTCTCTATTTTGGTCCTTGATGAAGCTTTCTCTTGCTTTGCCTGATGATCTCATTCACGGCTCTTAAAGCACAAGCACCAAGCTTAGCATACGCTTCTTTGGTGTATATTCATGTCTTGAAGGATTTAGTCAATATTCACCTGCTCTCTCTTTTTTGATGCCTGTGATTTCATGTCACTTTGTGCAGTCCCTCTCGTTTTCTGTACTTGTTCTTAATAGACTCCAGACTTTTCTCCTCTCTTCACCAGATCTCAAATCTAGTTGTCTTGCGTGTTTCTTGGCTCTTTATCTACTCACTCACTGTTCGTAGGATTCTCTCGGAGTTCCATGAACCATATGTTACTTCTCATAAGTTTATCATATGTATGAAGGGTCTCATGCTTATCATGGTTTCAACTTTTTTACATGCTGAGTTGTAGCTTATTATTGCTTATGTCTTTTTTTGTTGCACATATTAATACCACTAAATAACGAGTACTTTGATATTTGCTGCAGAGATTATGTATTTACAGCCCGGAATAAAGATATCAAGAAGAGTTGGCCTTTTTCTCTGAAAAACTTGCAGCTTTGTTTGAAACATGGCGTGAAGGATGTGTTACCACCATTTCAGCCTCTTGATTCAGCAAGGAACCAGTCTCTTAGAATATGTACGGTAGAGACCACTCCACTTGAGAAGCAAAACACTAAAGATTTTGTTAAGGAGCCCTCTAGGCCAGAAAATTATGTGGTACTAGACTCATCTGATGATGCCCAGTTGAATAATAAGATAGCAGAATCTTGCATAGATACTAGTTCATGTAGATCTGGAGAAGAAAATGATTTTCCATCCACAACCACAAGTGTTTCTCAATCTGAAATAGAGTCACTTCCTGATAACAGACAATCTAGCTCACTTTTACAAACTAAGATTCGCAGGAAAAAATCAATTGCACAGGCTGTGGGACCTTCTGAGAGTAACAAGACCGAGAGCACCTTCCGGCCTTTGAACAGGAAGTGCAGGTTGATAGTGAAATTTGGTGGCAACTCTGGTCGTAACTCAGCTGAAGATATAGCTTCCAATTCTACTGCTGTGTCAGAAACCATGGCTTCCAAAGTTTGCCCTGTTTGCAAAACTTTCTCATCCACATCAAATACTACCTTGAATGCTCACATTGATCAGTGCCTTTCTGTGGAGTCAACACCCAAACTGACAGCTAATTCTAAGCTAACAAGATATAGGATTAAGCCGGGGAAGACAAAGTTGATGGTAGATATTTATAGGACAGCTCCAGCATGCACATTAGAAGAACTTGATAGAAGAAATGGTACAAGTTGGGCCACAGTTCCTAGTTTTCCTACTGAGGAAACTGAGAAAACTGAGACTACTAATGAAGGGAAAAAGCAAACGGTGTCACAGATTCATCCTGAAGATGTTGGTGATGTAGGTCCCGTCTATATTGATGCAAATGGCACCAAACTTCGGATTTTATCCAAGCTTAGTGACCAACCTTCAGTTTCAAAAGTAGGGAAGGATACTGGAGCTAGGGAACCTTTTAAAGAAGAGAAAGGAATCAAACACATTTTAAAGAAGAAGCTGGCACAAAAACATCATAAGTTTCTGAAACCTGCTCCTCAAAGCAAGAAAATTTTCTCTCACAAGGCCTATGGCTCCCAGGTACACTTCTCTTGCTTCCTACATTTGTTTTAGTTGCATCTTCTAGATTTAATGACGTTAACGTTTCCTGAGAACAAGGAATTTGAGGATTTGTTAGACCAGTTATTTTTCTTTCTTTGGTATATTAGTATGTGATACTTTATGGTATTTTATTTTGGGGGTGCAATATATATGTTAGACGCCTCCAGCTATTTTGGATTGACTCCATTATGCATGGGCCTTAGCGCTTCATTGTTGGGAATTGGTTTCATACTAATTTCTAATCATGCACAAAGGAGCTAGAACAATATAATTTGGACTTCTTTTTCCCTTCAAGTCCATATACATAGTGCTTACTACTGATGCACTCTGCACTTTGAATTACTTCTTTATGTGGATTCAGTTGACTTGAATATTCAGTTTATTTATTGTTGTCAAAATTACTGTTATCAGATTTCTATTTCTGGAGGGCGAGAAGAATGTAAAGGAGAGGCTAGAAGTTGTGAGAAAGAACATGTAATGTCAAAACAAACCAAATCCGGTGATTCTGGAACTTTAAGACCATGGGTTTGCTCAAAACGAAGAGGTTTTACCAAGAAGCTTACTAGTCAAGGGGACCGTCAACCTGTCAGATGTACTTGGCATTTGCCTCAGGATTTTCTGATCGACGATAGTAAATCAACTTCAGGTGATTCTCTTGCTGAGAGGAATCACGTTCAGCAATTTACCAATCAGTCTGAGAATCCTATATCTTCTTCAGAAAAAAGTGGGAAGATGGAGGAGTCCTTTCATAAAGTTGAAGTTAGCAACAAGAATGAGGAGTCTCTTGGTAGAAAAAGAGTGGGTCATCTCTTGGGGGAAGGCAAGACCAGTGACAACATGGAGAGCTTTTCTCCATCGATGAAAGCAAATTACAATCAATTGGGAAAAAATGGCAATTCAGTTCATGTAGGCTGCAAGCTCAGGCCTGCGAACTCTTCTGCGAATTATGCATCTTTGCTGAGCAAGAAGACAGTTAGTACTCGTGAAGATACAACCATTAATCCTGATGTTCCTTGCACTGGTAGTGCAAAATCTACACGGAATGATCATGTAATTGTAACTAAAGCAATGGAATTCTCCTCCTTTAGGAAAAACATTTTGTCCGATAATGGTCATTCTTCTGAGACTATATCTGTGCCTCGTAAAATTAAGAATTGGTCAGCCACTGAAAAGTCTCAAAGGTGTTTCCTGAAAAAAAGGAATGAAGGGGCAGTGACTTGGTATTCTGAAGTTGATCAAGAAGGTGATTTGATGCATGGAGATGCAGAAAATCATGTTGAAAATGAAGAAATAGCTGATGAGGAGTCTCATGAGAGAAGCATTGTCCTACACATTAGACAAGGAAGAGGGTTGTCAAGTATTTCTCAAGGGGAGGAAGCGTTGGCTTTGAGGAGCTCAAAAACTGCAACTTCGTGTTTTCATCATAATGTTCAGGTAAATGCAGATTCTTCATCTGGAATTGGTGATGATTTGCTACAGAAAGCCGATTATGTGGACAATGGTAGAAAACAGGTCCATATCTATAAGGATGGCATTGTTGTTGAACTGTCTTCCAAGACTTCTAATGACAGGAGCTCAAGAAGCTTAATTAAGTCAGTAGACTCAGAATTTTACAAGCTCGGTGATTCCTTGAAGGTCCAATCTAACTCTCTCCGATCTGTTGAAGATTATAGAGGGCTTTGGTGTAGGAATGAAGCACCAAGGGGTCCAACTGAGTCTGATTTTGTGAATGACCAAGAGATATTTTCTGCTGATGAAGTTGGCAACTGCATGGTGGGACAAGATGCTGATGTAGGGTTGGAGTTGGATTCAGTAGCTGGGCAAGGGAGCTCTTTTCCAGAGGTTGATCCAATACCTATTCCAGGACCACCAGGGTCATTTTTGCCAAGTCCCAGGGATATGGGATCAGAAGATTTTCAAGGAAACTTCTCCCTTACCACAAGCCAGGTTCATTCTTCTCCAGATCAACATGATGTGATTGATGGAGATTTGTCTGATTCGCCAGTGTCTGCAGCATCCAGTATATCTAACTCCATGACAGATAGATCTGTTTTTAATTTTTCTGAACCATCTTTTTCAGTAGGACCTCATATTTTTCAAGAGAAGATTAAGTCAATGGGTACTAGTGTTCAGCCTTCAGTACAAAGTGCTGGTGCTCAGGCAACACCTGCAGAAATTGAAAGAACTACTTTTGATGGTGAATATTTGAAACTTGATAAGCTCTATATTGAGAAGGGCTCTCCTTTCAAGAATGATCAGCCATGCTGTTGCCAGAGGAAGGAGAGATTTTCTCTGGGTGTTGCTTTAAATTTTCAAGATTCCCAACTATTAAAACGACGGAGAATGGCTTCAATCTCTGTGCCTGCTAATGGAAAGCATATGGATTTCAACTCCAATCTAAGGCCTGCAAATTTGGATGGGAGGCCTGAGGTAGCTCCTCCAATTAGTTGTGCAAATTCAGGCCCCAAGAAGGTGATTCTCCCAGTCATTAAGCCCCTTGCAGGTTCTGTTCCTTTTAAGGATTCCCCAAATTCAGGAGTGAGGGTTTTAGGTCGAGCTGATACTGATTCTGCTAGTCCATCTGCTTCCAATCCTATCCTTCGTCTGATGGGAAAGAACTTAATGGTGGTTAACAAAGATGAAGATATGTCTGAGCCACTTGGGGGAGTCCAACCATTTGTTCAGAATAACCATCAAACGTCTCCTTTTCTGGCTTTCTTCAGAGCCTCTCCTGGCAATATTCAGAATCATGACTGCCATCCCTTACCACATACGAGCCAAGCTTCTATCAACTGTGGTCAGAACTCACATAAATTAGGTCAATGCTTTGATGAGGGGTTGTCAAATGGTTTTAGAAGCAAATCTGATTCAAGGTTACCTCTACGCACCTGACTACCGGCAGCAATATTTCACGACCAACTTACAGATTGCAGTTTTGGAACATCCATGGAGTGTCATGAGTATAAAGGTGATTACAACATTTCAAGCCAACGTGATAGGCTAAAGAACAGACTAAATGACCTACATATAAAATGGAGAAAGTTAAAACAACTCTTGACTGCCATTGTCAACGTAAGGATTCCTCCACAAATCCAGTAAAAGAAATTATCATCATTGATGACGTCCCTGGAACTGAAAATGTTGTGAAGGTGGGAGAGGAGGCCAGGTTGCTTCTGGCATCTTGATTCTAGCAGCTCCAAATTGCAACCCAAGTTGTGTGCATCCTTTTCTTGTTACGAGTCCCATGAACGTCCTCTCCTTCGTGAATCACCTATTGTGCGGACTGCTGGCTTCCACGGAACCGCAACAAAGCTAAGCAACTCAGGCCCTGTAAGGCGGGGATGTACTTCAGAATGTCCTGGTGCGCTGCAACAGAGTCCCTTTACTGCTGCATCATCCTCAACTGGTCATCTAAGATCTGCAGCACTGCATTTCTCCAGGATTTTCATAGTCAAAGTACTTCAACTCGTATGGTCGTTTCTGCAACATTGTGCTTTACTACGTTGTTCATCAATCAATCAAGAAGCAGACTTTAGCATCTACCACCTGACTACTGGATGCAAGAAACTTCTACAGCTGAAATCATGGCAGTTCGATCAAAGACAGCCTGCATAAGTTTAGCATTTGGGAACTCAGAGAAACATTTGTATTCATTTCTAATGCCCTGGATGTTGAGTCAGATTTTAAGCAGTTGTTTAGGTTTCTGCTTAGGCAATCTCCAATTTGTCCGAAAGACTAGATAATGTATAAGGAATCCTTGAATAACAGTTGACAAGGAAACTTGGCTGAAAGACAAGAAGTCAAATTTTCCTACAAAGTTCTCGCCCTCATTTTTCTTTTTATATCATTTCATTTTATCTTCTACCTTTCACCTGAGGTAAAGCCAAGTGTTCTCATAAAGAATTATCATTTTTTTTTTTTACGTGAGCTGTGTTTTCCAATATGTTTATCATTTTATGCATGCTATACAGGGAATGCATTTATTATCTTTATATATGCATGTTGGTCGTAAAACAACAACCTTCACTGTGAACTCTTTTCCTTTTTGGGTCTTAAATTGAACTGTTAAACTGTTTTCCATTTACTGTGTAATGGGATTCCCATGCAAGGATTGCAGCCTTGCTATTGAAGTGAAAGGGAAGAAACTGTACAGAGAAATGGAAATACCACTGTTGATAGAAAATAAATGTTGAAGTCACTTTCTTTGATTTTTTAGCTAGCAAAATTTGAATATGGATGCATGCATGGAAGCCTTCTATGATGAATGCCATTGCCCAAAACTCACCAGAATATTGGAAGAAGCCGTCCAACACAGACCATTCTGGTATATATGTATGTGTGGAACAAAAAAAAAATTGCATAAGCAATGTAGGACCCTTTGAGAGGGAGAGGTAAAAAGAGAGATGGAGAGAGAAAAGAAAAAAAAAATCTCAAATGACAGTCACCGTAGATTGTTTTGGTCATTCTCACCAGCCTTTTCTTTTCTTTTCTTTTCTTTTCTTTCCTTTTCTTTGTTTCAATTGTTTCTGTTTGCTTCGGTGCTTATATTTCGAAGCAAGAAGCCAGATGCATATGTGGAAGCCATGAAATATAGCCGTTGTATGATAAAAGGAAGAAAGTGTACGAACTTGATAATAAGAGAGAGAAGAGAAAATATAGTCAAAGGCACTTAGCATTATCTAGCACTAGCAATATATTTTATTATTGTGGGGCCACTACTAAAAAAGCTGGATGCAGTACTGTACTTCATTGTTTTATTCATTAATGATTTATTTTTTTAAGAAAATTATTTTATAATTTTGAAAGTAATTTTCTTGCTTTTATAGTAGTTTATATTTAAATTTAATATTATTTAATATATTTTAAAAAATTTATTAATTTACTTTCTCAATTAATTTTTTTATTAAATATTTTATTATTTATTTTTTATAATTTTAAAAATTTTATTAATTGATTTTTTATTTTTATTTTTTAAAATATGACTAACGAAAAGTCTAACGGTCATTAATAAATCATGTCTGATATTTGGTTATACGAGCCGCAACATATGACTTGATTTATTTTTTTTCTTTATTTTTTTTATTTTTTTCCAGTAATAAAAGTTTTTTGATTGATGGTTGGCAGCTCATTGCAATTTTTTTTCATATTATTGTATGACAATGGATGTCGTTTTGGAAAAAAAAAACTCTTAATTTACTAATTTTAATTCATAATTTAGAAATAAAAGGGTTGAAATTTTTTAATAAATCAGTCTAATATTGATTTAGACTTTAAATTATTTATTAAAATTAAAATTTTTTTAATTTAAGTTAATTTTAATTAATTTAATCTGATGCATTTTAAATTTTAAATTAATTTCAAACTAAATACAGCGAGAATGAGTTTAATTAAGTATGAAGTATGAAATTTAATACTCTTTGCACCAATTTCTACTCTCTCAATTTCCATTCCTCCTGTTCAAAAAAAAAAACTTAATACTTTTTATAACAATTTGTAAATTAGTACTATTATGTTTAAAAATTAAATTAATTTAAAATTTTAATTTAATTTTTTATTCATTTTGATTCAATTCCGTTTTTAATTTCAAAAATTTCAATTATTTTAATTTGATATTAGTTAAAAAAAAAATTAAATCAAATCAATTAGTGATAATAATATATTATTTTTTATAATATAGAGATTAAATCGTAATTATTGAAATATTTTAATCAAATTTTAAAATATAAAAAATAAAAAATCTATTAAAAATTTAACCAAATTAAATTAAATCAGATCGGTTCGATTCAAATTAATTTATACTTAAAATCAATTCAGTTCGATTTTCATAAATACTCAAATTTTAAATTTTAATTTATTCAAATCGATTCGATTTTAAATTAAACCAACTGATTACTATCCTATTTAATTTAAAATTTTAAAATAAAATATAATCAATTTGGTATATTTATCCAAATTTTAAATTTGTGTTCTAATTTTTTTCAAATAGATATTTTAATTTGGGAGACTTTTTCCTATTTCATATGGCATATACATTTGATAAGTTTATGTGGTATATGAATTTTATAAAATAATAATTAAGAGATCCAATGATTCTAAAAATTTAAATTTCTTTTGCTCTTTTAACAATTTAATCCAATTAATTAAAAATTATGTCACATCCAGTATTACAGTCCACGTGACTTTTTTTTATTGCAGATTAGTGGTTCAGCTGACATAAAAATAATCAAATTTAAAAATATATATTTTTAATCATTATGTGTTATATAATAAATTAATTATTTATATTTATTTATTAATATAATAAATTAATATATACTCTTATTAATTATTTTATATATTAATAATAACCAATAAATATAATTTATTAAATAACGAATATATATTAACTATAATTAATTATCACCTACTAATTATTATTAGATATATTTATTAGCTAAATTAAACGACCTTTAAAATTGAGTATTATATGTTAAGGGAGTGAATGAAATAGATTTTTTTTTTCTAATTTGAGTATTATATGAAAAAGAATAGTTTTTTTTTAATTTGACTAAATTAATAGTGCTTTATTTTAAGGGTATTTATTTGGCTAAATTAGAATGTAGTCTTTTCATTTTTTAATTTAAATTTTAATAATTAGTTTTATTTTTTAAAAGGATATGTATTTTTGCGTTTGCTTTTAATTTTTTTCCTTAAAACAAGTAGGCTTCTAATTATCAAAAGACCTATTGGCTAGAAAATGCCATAATTTTACTTTTATTTTTAAAAATTATAGTCAAAAGTTACAATATTAGATCATAAAGTTCTAATTTATATTTTTGTTGTACTTGTAGTAATTTGACCATTTAATTTTGAGCAGATATGAAATCAGCCACGTGGCATACCAGATGGTATTAATTTAAAATTTTTTATTTTTACCTAAATGTCACATAAACACTTAATTCTACTTTAATTCATATTCACTCACACATTCTCTAGAAACTCATTAACTAATAGAATGATAATTTTACAATTATATGCGTAATAGATATATATCGGACTCTCCTTGCTTAACAGTAATTTTATAATGAGACTCGTCTTAAAATATGCTAACTAATAGATTGATAATTTTGCAGTTATAAGCGTAATAGATATACGTCGGACTGTTCCTACTTAACGGTAACTTTTAATGAAACTCGTCGTATGTAGGGAAGAACGAGTCTTCATGACGAATCGAGTGTTTGAAATGTTTGAATCTTCCTTCTTTTGTGCATAACCGGCATTACTTACTTAGCAAATTCTGACCATGTAAACCTATCTTGTGGTGACAGCTTTAGATGATTGTAATATGGTATCATCAAGATATCTTATTTTTCACTTGAATCTGGTTTAATTTATTTATTTAATTAATAATTTAATTTTAATTAATAAATTTAGAGTAAATAATCCTAAAATAATATTTATTTCTTAATTCATTCTAAAATGTTCCCTCATATTATTAATTTTAAGATAAAGTCATTTGAGTATCCTATAGGCTCTGAAAAACATTAATATCAAGAATTAAATTACAAATATGTAAACAAAATCAATTCAAATAAATTAAAAAAATTAATAATTCAACGTATATCAAGTCTCCTAGTAAAAAAAATGTAGTTACTTATATTCAAGAATTTAAGAATAAACTCAATTTGAAAAATTATCCAAAATCATTCTAAAATAATTATGAATAACAAATCAAAAGAATTAGAAAAAAAAAAAGTAAAAACTTTATATGTGGATTTCTCTTTGTACATTTTTCAATTATTTCTCTTTGAATTCTTCGTAATTTTCAATATAGGTGTTTAAAAATGGATAAAAATTCCTTTAATTACTCAACTGCGATATATTATGATATATTTATATTCTTTTGAAACTCCTAATTTGTAGTCTAGAATAAAAAATAAAAAATTAAGATTTCTAATAAAAACATATGGTGTTTTGCGTAAAATCAAAGGAAATACGGTATTTTACTATGTAATTTGGATTTCAAAATTTCATCCAAACATTGGAAACATGGCTAGCTTAAAAAACACTACTCCATATTGTTTTAGTCAAACACTCTCTAAATTTTTTTGAATTTTTCCTTAAAATACCTCCTTCACGTGTTTTGATCTATCAAAAAATTAAAAATAAAGTAAAAATATCAAATAGCAAATAAAACTAAGAATCGTAAAATAAATATAAAAATCTAATAAAACTAAAAAATCAATTAAATTAAGTAGATATAATTTTAAAAATATATAAATAATTGTATAAAATTTCATTGTGTATCACGAGGCAAGTAGGTTGAAAAAATCAAATAGATCCAAACTGTAGTAGAAGATATTGTTCTCATCAACGAAAAAGAAAGGCTTACTAGCCACGTAAGGGTGACAGGGAATGTAACAATGGTTGAAAATTGGAATCAAAAGTGGGACTCCCTTTAGCGCATTTCTCGTCACCCTCCATTCCTTTCTCATCTAAGATGGTCTCAAATCCCACGACTTGGATAACATAGTATGGTGTGCAATTTGAAATGAGATAGCAATGAAAAGAAGATTGAGTGAGGCACGTAGATGGAGGTAAGCATCGAATGATTACCGGTCTTGGAAGCCAAGATCGACATGCAAATCCATAAAGAGTACAACACAAAAATTAGGAGAAAAAGAAGTAGTTGAAGGAGCAGCAACTCAAGAAGAAAGATTGAGTGAGAATAACCTAAATGCAAGAAATTACAATTTATTTTAAATTTGATTTAATTTATATTTTAATTAAATTTAACAATAAATATTTTGAAATTTTTTAAGAAATATATTATTTTAATTTAAAAATAAATTAATGAATTTAATTTAAATCTAAATTATCTTTAAATGAATTTAATTTTGACCAAAAACCACTTAAATTTACTAATGGAATAGTAATAAATAAAATTAAAACGTTTATGAAGTTAAAAAATTGATTAGTATTTATATTAATTTTAACCTTTAAATATTATAAAAAAATTTAAAATACTCTTGATACAGAGGACTAATTAGTAAAATTTTTAAAAAATTTGAGGGATCAATTAATAAATTTTTTAAAATAATAGAGACTAAATAGTAAAATATTTAATAATAAATAAAGGTTAGATATAAATGTTATTTTTTATAAATAATTAAATTATTTTATTCAATAAACTTAAATAATATATTTGAAATAGAAAGTTTTATTGTTAATATTTGATGATCTGACATCCAGAAAATAGGATTTTATAAGGGTTCCGTGAAACTGGAAAAAGTTTAGACCTAGAGGAGAGTATTTCTCCTTTTATATGTTTTCTTTTGTCTGCCAGTGACGTGTAACAGAATGTATGTCATTAGGCCATCTGTCCTGTCACATTGATATGGACGTACGAGGAAATCAGATCGCTGCCCCATGCGTAACGGTCCTGATTCTTCCGGACGCGCGTACGGATGGTCCCAAGTGAAGGATGAGTAGGTCTTCTTCCTGATTATGGGCCGGACCGGATGATATGATATGTTCTAAACCCAGAGAGGATTTTATTCATCGGGCCCAAAGGGCTAGGCCGGCCTGATTGAAGAGATTGATGGGAGTCCGATCTCCAGACTGAGTGGACCGGACTTGATGCATATGATGAGGCTTGAGGGCCTCTAGATGATGGGTTGGTGTCGTGGACCTGGCCCCAGACCGGGGTGAGGAAATCCAGCGATCATCAATATTATATTTTTTTTTTATTTTTAATAAATATAACAATCTATCAAATATTTTTTATTATTTTATTTATTTTTATTAATAAATAACTTAAATTTTGTATTTTAAAATTATACTATGTACTTTTATATTTTAATAGATGTACTCCCAAAATTAACGTTAGTAATAGTATGGTAAAAATAAATATTGATCAAAGTATATTAATAAAATTTTAATAAGTTTTAATAATATGCTTTTAAAATTTTATTTTCAACAAACTTTATAATAATTTTATCTGGTGATTAATATGATATATAATTTATGATTTGAGTTTTACTGAGAGGCCAATAAAAGAGAAGGGGAGAATGTTTTACATTCATCTTCCTCGAAACCTTCATTTACATTTGATTGCCGAGAAAAATTCCCGTTGATGGATTGATTTTGCCTTGAAACATTGCAGGACTTCTTACTAACCTCTGATTTAGAATCTGAACTAAAGTTAGGAGCTTTCCGATTGAACAATTTACAACAAGTAACCAGAGAAGAAGATTCACTAATTTCTTCAAAAGCTACAATATGAAATCTGGAATTACCAATTTCTACAGCCAATGTTTTATTTATATGATCAAAGCTATCAGTGATAACATTAACTCTGGCGCAATCCACAAAAGCTCCTAATTTCTTCCCTAATCATTCAAAAAATGAGGAGACCAGACATGTAAAGGAGTTTCATAAAGCTGGACCCAAACTGATTTCTTTGAATTTGCTAAGGAAAGCCTCCATGATCTGCAATAGAGAAGACTCCTTCTCGAGTGAAGGAAGCATGCAAAGTGTGTATGAGGTCAGGATCGATAATAGTTGCCACTGATCGAGCAAGCCATTCTTCGTTTGAAGCTTTCAACTTTTCTAGAATCTGGTAACATCCACACGAGGTATATTTTTGGTTCACATCATCTATACCATGGGCATATATCAAAAGGAGCTGTTGATTTAGGTTTCTTTTTACAGGAACGGGACTTGGGGATAATGAAAATGCAAATGTTTCTCAAGTTTTGAAGCAGCCTAGTCTTGCACAAGCTTTGGTGAGAAAGCTGATTTTGATTTCTGCCATTGTGATTTTTCATAAACCTTGACTTGAAAGCTTTTAATTTGTATGTACCGATCCAAAGGAGATTCAAAGTTTTGAGAAGGAAAAGCATATCAGAGATTGAGAAGACCCACAAGAAAGCGAAACACTTACCTTTCTTGTTGAGCTTTCTTGCCACATAAACGTCTGAAATCTTCACATAATTGGATTTTATCTTCAGCAGGAAGGCATCGTCACACGAGGTTGGGAAATTTTCTAGGTATATGGTGTGCAAGGTTAAGGGTAGAGGTTTAGGGAGAATACCAGAGGTGGATATGGGTATGGAGTTGAGAGAGCCAGGGTTGCTAGGTAAGATGGGTTGAGGGTTTTGGGTTTGAGGTTGAGAGGACGAAGGAAAGGACATTGATGGGTTTTTCTTGTTTGTTTTGGGAAGCAAGTTTTTTCTTTTTTTTACATTTTGCTTTCAAAAAGATTTTCTATTGAATGCTAACTTTTAGAATTAATTTTGTAACTGTGAAACTTTAAAATTATGGTAACATTGACTAGAAAAGATAATTATAATTAAAAAGATGTGTAAAGGTTTAGCCTTTTATTACTTTTTCTATTAGTGATAATTTTTAGAGTATTTGACATCGGCCTCGAGGCTAATTACCTGCAATATCGGCTGGATTAATTTGACAATCTCCAAGTATTCAAACTCAAAATTTAAATAAATAATTAAATTAATTATAAAAAATAATATTTTTAATTATAAAAATTATGAGCTCCTTATATAATTTATTAAATAGAATTTAAATATAATTAGAAATCTATTATGAGATGTAGAAATTCTATATAAAATAAGATAATGAATTATATTTAAACTGGATATAGAAATCTTATATAAAATAGAATAATGAATTATATTTAAATTAAGGTGCAGGAATTCTAATAAAATAGAATAAAAAAATTTCAAGTAAGATAAGATAAAAAATTTTAAATAAGATAAAATAAAAAATTTTAAATAAGAGAAAAAAAATTTAAATAAAATAAGTTATAGAATTTTATCATACAAAAGTAATATTTTAATATGAATTATATTTTATTGTGATTATAATTTTATTATTTTTTGAAATATAAGATTTGAAATTTGAGGTTTGAATTAGAACTAGTAACTTTTTTTTTTTTTGAAATGGTAGTAAATTTTGTTTTAGACGGCGGAGGACAAGAAAAATTAATAAAACTAGTGAGATTTTAGTCACCGCTTGTCCATAGAGAATAACTTTTTAAAGAAAAATATTTTCTATAAAAAATATTTAAGAAATTATTTTTTTATTTTTAGTTTTAAATTAAAAAATAAAATATTAATAAAATCTTCAAAATGAAGAAAACAATTTTTTCTTTTCAAGAAATTCAAGAAAACAACACAAACAAGAAACGGAGAAGAAGAGAAGAAAGCGAAGCGACGGTGAAAAGCTGAGGAAGAAGAAAAGGTGGGCTGCTAGGGATTTATTAAAGATGTATTGATATGCGGATTGATTCAATTTTTTTATTGATTTCGGTTAACTAATTGAATTAATTGAAAATCCAACAACCGCAAATACTGCATAGGGCCAGTATACGCATTGCGAGGAACATCCGAAATTTCAGGAATTATTGACGAGTTCGTTGGGGGTCTTCATCCTGCATTAAGTGGGGCCCACGCTGACCAATGAATGGCCTACACGTGCCACGAATTTTTTTCTTTTACTCGATAACTCGAGAATTTTGCTGTTTGCCCATCAATTCAATCCGTGAATTGAAGGGTTGTTGTGGTCAAACCGGTCGGTCAAACTTCCAAAAGAAGAGTCTGAATAAAAAAAATGTCGCAATCCCCTGCAACAACCGCTACTCCCGCCGTTGCGACCACCTATACGACCATTCTCATCTCTCCCGCCGACGTCATTTCTCGTTCACTTCAGAATCTCAACGCTACCGTCTCCCGCCTTCGCCCCTGGCCTGAACTCATAGCATCCGGAACCTTCAACCGCCCTGATTCCTTCGCTTCTGGACTGAGCCGCCTCCGCATTAACCTTCGCTATTTTCACATCAACTACGCCATCGTCGTCTCCATCTGTGGTGCTCTGGCTCTCATCGGTTCCCCATTTGCACTGATCTTATTCAGTTTCATCTTCGCTCTCTGGTTGCTCCTATACTTCTTCAGAGAAGACCCGTTAGTCTTGTGGGGCTATCAATTGAGTGATCGTCTGGTTTTTATAGGTTTGCTTCTGATTTCTTTATTGGCGATTTGGTTGAGCGGCGGCTTTTGGAGTTTGGTGTTGGGGTTTGCTATAGGGGTTTTGATATGTGTGGTTCATGCTGTTTTGAAGAACTCAGATGGGTTATTTCCTGATGAACAAGAGGCTCCATCAAGATCTTTGATCGGTTCAGATTTTGGAACTAGATATGGAACTCTTCCTGCATCTGATCGTGGTGAATTTACAGTATAGGACTGACCCGCTTCTAAAATTGCGCCATTGTTTGATTCTTTCGTGATCCTTTGAAGTGTTTGCGTGTTTCATCGGAGGTGTGAAATTTTCTGATACTGTTTTCTTTTGTGTGTATAGTTCTTGGGATGGATCTGGAGGATTGTTTTTCTCTCGAAGTCTTCCTTTATTTCTTGGTTCACATCAGTAACTGTAATTATATTTTATCTGAAGTTGTATAATGTTTGAGTTTTAGTTTTTGGTGCATTAGCTGGCTAATTCCTAAGTTTGCACTTACATTTGTTGTTGTCCTTTTGGTTTCAAACACATAAAATGCTGAAAATAATGGAGCTGTCATTTTTAGACCAGACATCCCTCAATGTACTTGTCATCATACATGGGACCTTTTGCATCATTGATCATTCAGATTCAGACAAAGAAAACTATTCTCAACTATCAATTTCCTGTGTTTTTACTGCCTGTCCTTCTCAGCTACCAACTTTGAATGGTTGGTAATATGTATTTTTGTTTGTGTCAATATCTAATCTAGCTTTAGAGTACAAAGGATCAAGGACTTGTATAATTCCACATTGATCTTGTCGTAGAAGTATCAGAAATTTTATCATTCGAAGCTTTTGAACTTGAAGTGGTAATTTGCAAAGGAAAGGGATAACTAAATGGTGAGCTAATTTATGGCTATATTTCTAACTAGAATGATTGCAAAGTAAACAAAACTGAGCCTCTCCATTCTATTAAGAGAATGCCATATTTTGCTTCTCTTTCTTACTAACTTTGCTAGTGTTCCTTGCGCAGCCAAGGTATGAGCATGGCTGTGGCCAATATATAAGTCGTACATAAATTTTCACTGCTAAGCTAACAAAATGCCCACCTCGCAGCAGGAACTTTGCTCTAGTTTCAAGTAAGGTAGCCTGTAACAAAATCACGTCTTGCCCCACATATTCATCCTCTTTTTGAAGACCTTGTATTTTCTTCTTGCAACAATTGAATCGTGGCATTGGACTTCTGTTTGTGACTTAAATTACTTCTATACTTCTTCAAGCACATTAGCGCATGCTTTCAGAAGCTCTAGTGCTGAATTACACCTTGAGAAGGTTGTGAAGGCTCTAATTGCTAGTGGGAGTGCTGTCTTCTTTATGTACAAAACCATATCAATTGCCTTCAGCTGGACAAGTGGTGGTTCAGATTCGAATCTGCAAGGAATGCAGATGCACATAAATTATCAAAGTACTGGGTTGCCAATTTCTTTACTCCCTGCCCTGCAACCTTGCCAGCTGATAAACCTTCTTTCCTTCTTGTGAACACTTGAGTTATTGTTTGCAACTGAATCCAGCAACCAGATTGTCTGTTAGCTTTTCGTGTTAGTCCTAGTTTAACAAGAAGAATGGCTGAATGTTCTTCACTTTGGGGATGGGTGCTAATCCACAATTAGAGCAGGAGGCAAATGCAGGGCCTAGGCATTTGGTCCTTTTTTTTTTTTTTAATTCTAATTCCAAGAGCAGTCATGTTCTTGGCTACTGTTGCTATCAAAGTTGCTGAAATGGGTGCTGAAGGAAACCAAGCACCAACAAAAAGCATTCTTGAGACAAGAAGGTTCTCTGTCCCGTTGGCTTGATGCATGACACTGAAACAACAATGTAGAAGCTTCATTAGAAAAGGATTGGTTTAGAGTACTGTTCATCATTTATGCTCATATAGGTGTGTGTAGAACCATCTTCTATTGATTAACAGCTTAAAAAAGTGCAGATGGAGAAATTGAAAGCTGTGGAAGAAGTGTTACAATCAAGCTCTATTGCGTAACATCTTCTATTGCACTTGTCTGACAGTTGCAAATTAATATATCTCCCTCTTTGGGTGGTGACAGTCTCACTTTCAATCCAAGGCCCTCAGATTGCCCACTGGCTTCTCCTTCTACGACTGGAATAGAGTGCCTTTCTTCAGGAACATCTGCACATCCAAATAATGCAGTTTCAATCTCCATGTCTCTTTTTGTTTTATTCACAAAAAAGATTTATTACATGGGAATGGAAGCTTGTCAAATCCTTCTAATTTCATCTTTCTCAGCCACCCTTTTTTGTCCTAGTTTAGCTTTTAATATCCCAGCAGCTTTTCCTACACAGCACCACCAACTACCATCATTGGCTTCCAGCTTCAGCTCGTGAGACTTAATAGTCCATGAATTGCTTCTTTACACTCTTTATCAATTGAATTGCGGTAGAGAAGGATCATGCTTTCTGCAAGCTCTGTTGCCAAAGAAATTTGGAATCTGATCGAAAAATCTACAACTCGGATGGTTAAGGAAGCTAGAGACTGTCACCATGATGATTCCATAAGCAAATGAGCAGATAACTCTGTCTGCAATCTCATGGTTTGGATGTGAGTATTTGGCTCTATCCACAAAAAAGCAAGCAATTTCCTGAAGCTATAGCTTGGATTTAAGCCATTCTGGCCATGGAAGCCAATGTAAACATCACAGCTCTGGAGTTTGGCATTTGGAGCTGGGGAAAAACCTTTGAAGAAAATATGAGGGATGGGAAATGAGAAGGAGATGCATGGTGGGTAAGATCTGAGACTGGATGGCAGGTCACATACTTTAGATAAGCATCAGCTGCGTCATCAGAATATCTATATTGGTCTGATGGAGTGGGGGAGGAGCTGCTTGGTATGTAATATGATTGTGAATAAGACTGGTTGTGATGGTTGTGTGACCTTGTATGCTCTTGAACTTATGACCCTTGGTTATGTATAGTGGAGCTGAAACAATTGCTGATGATGGTGGAGATACAATTGAAGGAGAGTTGTAAGGGGTGGATTCAATTTATTTCTTCAAGTTTGAAGAAGGCAAATCTAAATTTGACGAAGCAAGGTATTTAAGATGCATTTACCAGTTTTACTGCAAGAAATTGAAGTCTTGATGTCCAGCCCAGTTGGAGTTACCTGAGGATGTTGACCAGAGAGTGATCAACTTGCCATCCTTGGCCATGAAGGAAGCTTCTTAAATCTTTAGATGTCTGCAGTAGATCTCACTTTTTAGACAAAAAAACTGTAGAAAATTCTCATCTACAAAACGTAGTATGTCCATGTGGATTTACTTTGAATGGTGTTGCAGACTGGAAGGGTGATAACTATACAAAGCCTCTCCGGTTGAATATGACAGATACATACAATTAGGTGAGTGGTTCTGACTAAAGACCAGGGGCAGAAGTAGATGAAGGCAACAGTAAGTTGTTCTTGTACAAGACAAATCTGCATGTTATGCATACCTGTTTCATCTCTCAGAGTGGGCCTCTTAGTCAGACTTGTATCTGTAATTTTCTTCCTCTGAAGATGGATGACACTAACACTTTTGGCATATGAGGGAATAGCTCTTTGTCCACACATGAATGCTTGGAGTTTTAGAGACAGGAAGCATTCAGCTTTGCACTGAAACAATAGATTATCTTAAAATGATTGCTCATCGCATGAAATAGAGAAGAGCTATAAAATCTTTAAACCCCAATCAGTGTATACAGCCCAAACTAGAGAATCAAGTTGCCTTTGTTTTGTTCTTTCTTAGAGGCATGGGAAAAATATGGGAAAAAGAAAAGAGGCCCTCCTTTTACTGCAACTCATAAAAAATCATAAGCTACCACTCTATCTATTATAGCAAGCTGTTGTACATAAGAGGGAATCTGATATATGGGATGGATCTGCAAGGTTTTGAATTTACAATGCTTATAATAAGCAAGTACTTTAAAATAAGATGCAGAGTGACTGGGGAAAAAATATTATCAGTACTATTGTTTAATACTTGCATTGATCTTGTTCATTTCTTTTTGTTTTATGTGCTCTACAGTTTAATCTAACAATTTTTAATCTGCAGGGGCTCTTATTGTCACAGATGCCAAAATTTATCTGAAAGAACTCAGAGATTGGGAGAGGAACCATTGCTCAGAAGAATAGTTCCACTCAAGGTACAGTCCGGGCCCATGACCCAACGTTTTAATTCAGATATGTCTCCACCGTGAGTCCGTGACTTTCATTCCAAGCTGAATTATGGCCAGGTCTTCTCGACAACTCGTTGATAATGGATCTTTTTTCACATTGATATCGGTATAAATTAAGAGATGTTTGGTTTCACTATATTTTACCTTTAAGTTTTGATTTGAAATATCCACTTTTTTAAATTGATAAATAATTTAGTTTAGTGTTTGATAATTACTTAATATTATTTTTAAATAGTTTTATAAAATTATTTAACCTGTACATTATTAATGAGTTTTAATTGTTTTTAAATAAATTTTAAATTATAAATAAATCAAACACTATTTTAGTTATATTTTTTACTTATTTTAAATTTTAGAGACCCAAAATAACAACTGTTCTTGATAAACAACAGATGAGATTTCAACTATCATCTATTCAGATTTCATATCCTATGGCTTCCCTTTTCTCATTTGGATTTAAGACTTAATATTTTTCTCAATTTTTGGTATTTGGAAAACTTAAAAAATAAAAATTAAGTATTTTAAGGAAGATAAGAAGTTATTTTTTACAATTTTAAAAATTTTATTAGAGCCTTTATATATAAATTTATTAATATATTTTACTTTAAAATTATAATTAAATAATAAAAAATAAATTATTTTGATAGAAAATCTTTTCTATTGAAAGAAATTGTTTATAAATATTTTCTAAATAGAAATTATTTTCTGAAACAAACGGTATCTTAGAAAGAGAAGTTATGTCATTCTGCAGTCCTTTTTCTTGTTGCTAGCTATATCCCAAGTGCTTTTAGGTGTTGCTATAATCCGATATATTTCGTGGATGACATGCAAAATTCACGAACCACTAGAAAAGAAATCCAACAACCAAAAGAGGAATAGTTCCATTGAATCTGACGGAAAATATCTTAGAAACCATTTCAAAACACAAAGCATAGAATCATACTGGGTCATTGGCCTGGGCGTCACTGACAATGAGTCCATAGACCGACGCGATGGCAATAACAGTCTCATTTGGCCATGGTGGGGCATTAATGATGCATCTCTTAGTCTGGTGCCTATTCCACCGATTCCCACCAAACCATTCGATGTTACTGACTATATTGAGAGGAGATCCACCAAGGACACTCAGAAATAGCATATCACAGACTCATGAGCCAAATTCCTATCAGCAGTTTTCTTCTCCTCCAGTTGAGGTATCAAATTTAGACATATGATCTCCTGACTCGTCTAGTTTGTCCTACTAGTTAGGATCTTTTAGGATTACCCCTTTGTATAAAAAAAAAGGCTTATATTAGTTGTGGTGCCTATATCAACTATGGGTAAAATGGTATCCTGTATATATATATCTATATACATATTTATATATATATATAAAATCAATGCCCCCATCAACAAAAAAAATCTGAGCAATAATGTTTGTATCACCACCCAAAAAATTGCATGGTGCTGAATTTCCATCTCAAAATTGAACCAAGAAAAACCAATGTCTTTCCCAGCAAAAAAATTTGAACCAATACTCTGTATTATCTCTACCCTACAAAAATTTGAATTAATACCCTGTATTACCACTACCCTATGGATTAAGCACTCTACGCCAACTCATCTGGAGGGGCATTCAAATCTCAAATTTTAAATCTGCATCTTTTGCAGGGACAGTTCCTTCGCCGGAGACCTCTTGAACTTCACCACAGGCCGTTTTCCGGTGATAAGATTTATGACCTCCAAGCGCCTGCCCTGTTGAAAACCTCCTTGAACACATGCCACACTCATATCTCTTCCCTTTGTTATCAACTGCTAGTTCTGCCAAACTTGAACCTCTGTCTAAATCTCCTCCTCCCGTCCCTAATTCCTCCGACGGCGCATTCTCCGCCTTCTTGTTCCTGTTGTGAGAAGCTGTATGGCCACCAAGTGCACGGAAATCATCAAACACTTTGTTGCATTCTTTGCATACGTAAGAACCCTTGGAATCAACCAATTCTGATAGGCTTTTTAACTTGATATCCATCTTCTTTTTCTTCTTCATGGACTTCTTAAGGACTCCCATATCAGTACATCTCTTCTTCCTCCTATCAGTAGGAGTAGCAGCCGGTTCCTCCGAGATAGTGTCGGAGTTATTCGTTGAACACCACTGCTGCACCGTCTCTTCAATATTTTGCTTCATCTTCTCGTTCCCCATGTCTCGCAAAACATCTGATATATTCTTTTCGGCAAAACCCATAGATTTAAGAAGAATCATGGTAGGAATTCTTTCAAGAATCTTTTGATTCACATGATTCAAACAAGAAGAGTCACAGAAACAGAACGTTCTCTTCCGAGTAGTGGACCAACTTCCTGCATTGAGAGAGTCTATGAGATTGATCACCGTAGCCTCAGAGTGGGTAGTTTCTTTAGGGTGTTCTTGATCACCATCATCCTGATGATGATATTGTTCTTGATGTCGATCTTGATCATAATAATCTTGAGTAGAAACAGAAGAGCAGCTACTATTCATGGAGCCTTTGGTCAGCAGTAGCAGAATCCAATAATTTACAGAGATTGAGAGAGAGCAGTTCTTGCAATAGGAGACGTGGGGGCGCATTTATATAAGAAGCTGGATATAAGCAAGGACTGGGAGACGTGGCCTTACAAGTAAGCGACCTATTACTATTAAAGAAATATAAAAATTATATCACAATTTATTAATTTAACTGAACCACAAACGTTATTTACTTTTTTATTTTTTTAATTAATAATTATATTTTATTTATTACGTTAAAATTTTTTAATAAAATAAGTTATAGAATTTTAATATGAATTAACAGCTTAAAAAAGTGCAGATGGAGAAATTGAAAGCTGTGGAAGAAGTGTTACAATCAAGCTCTATTGCGTAACATCTTCTATTGCACTTGTCTGACAGTTGCAAATTAATATATCTCCCTCTTTGGGTGGTGACAGTCTCACTTTCAATCCAAGGCCCTCAGATTGCCCACTGGCTTCTCCTTCTACGACTGGAATAGAGTGCCTTTCTTCAGGAACATCTGCACATCCAAATAATGCAGTTTCAATCTCCATGTCTCTTTTTGTTTTATTCACAAAAAAGATTTATTACATGGGAATGGAAGCTTGTCAAATCCTTCTAATTTCATCTTTCTCAGCCACCCTTTTTTGTCCTAGTTTAGCTTTTAATATCCCAGCAGCTTTTCCTACACAGCTCCACCAACTACCATCATTGGCTTCCAGCTTCAGCTCGTGAGACTTAATAGTCCATGAATTGCTTCTTTACACTCTTTATCAATTGAATTGCGGTAGAGAAGGATCATGCTTTCTGCAAGCTCTGTTGCCAAAGAAATTTGGAATCTGATCGAAAAATCTACAACTCGGATGGTTAAGGAAGCTAGAGACTGTCACCATGATGATTCCATAAGCAAATGAGCAGATAACTCTGTCTGCAATCTCATGGTTTGGATGTGAGTATTTGGCTCTATCCACAAAAAAGCAAGCAATTTCCTGAAGCTATAGCTTGGATTTAAGCCATTCTGGCCATGGAAGCCAATGTAAACATCACAGCTCTGGAGTTTGGCATTTGGAGCTGGGGAAAAACCTTTGAAGAAAATATGAGGGATGGGAAATGAGAAGGAGATGCATGGTGGGTAAGATCTGAGACTGGATGGCAGGTCACATACTTTAGATAAGCATCAGCTGCGTCATCAGAATATCTATATTGGTCTGATGGAGTGGGGGAGGAGCTGCTTGGTATGTAATATGATTGTGAATAAGACTGGTTGTGATGGTTGTGTGACCTTGTATGCTCTTGAACTTATGACTCTTGGTTATGTATAGTGGAGCTGAAACAATTGCTGATGATGGTGGAGATACAATTGAAGGAGAGTTGTAAGGGGTGGATTCAATTTATTTCTTCAAGTTTGAAGAAGGCAAATCTAAATTTGACGAAGCAAGGTATTTAAGATGCATTTACCAGTTTTACTGCAAGAAATTGAAGTCTTGATGTCCAGCCCAGTTGGAGTTACCTGAGGATGTTGACCAGAGAGTGATCAACTTGCCATCCTTGGCCATGAAGGAAGCTTCTTAAATCTTTAGATGTCTGCAGTAGATCTCACTTTTTAGACAAAAAAACTGTAGAAAATTCTCATCTACAAAACGTAGTATGTCCATGTGGATTTACTTTGAATGGTGTTGCAGACTGGAAGGGTGATAACTATACAAAGCCTCTCCGGTTGAATATGACAGATACATACAATTAGGTGAGTGGTTCTGACTAAAGACCAGGGGCAGAAGTAGATGAAGGCAACAGTAAGTTGTTCTTGTACAAGACAAATCTGCATGTTATGCATACCTGTTTCATCTCTCAGAGTGGGCCTCTTAGTCAGACTTGTATCTGTAATTTTCTTCCTCTGAAGATGGATGACACTAACACTTTTGGCATATGAGGGAATAGCTCTTTGTCCACACATGAATGCTTGGAGTTTTAGAGACAGGAAGCATTCAGCTTTGCACTGTTGAAAACCTCCAAGCGCCTGCCCTGTTGAAAACCTCCTTGAACACATGCCACACTCATATCTCTTCCCTTTGTTATCAACTGCTAGTTCTGCCAAACTTGAACCTCTGTCTAAATCTCCTCCTCCCGTCCCTAATTCCTCCGACGGCGCATTCTCCGCCTTCTTGTTCCTGTTGTGAGAAGCTGTATGGCCACCAAGTGCACGGAAATCATCAAACACTTTGTTGCATTCTTTGCATACATAAGAACCCTTGGAATCAACCAATTCTGATAGGCTTTTTAACTTGATATCCATCTTCTTTTTCTTCTTCATGGACTTCTTAAGGACTCCCATATCAGTACATCTCTTCTTCCTCCTATCAGTAGGAGTAGCAGCCGATTCCTCCGAGATAGTGTCGGAGTTATTCGTTGAACACCACTGCTGCACCGTCTCTTCAATATTTTGCTTCATCTTCTCGTTCCCCATGTCTCGCAAAACATCCGATATATTCTTTTTGGCAAAACCCATAGATTTAAGAAGAATCATGGTAGGAATTCTTTCAAGAATCTTTTGATTCACATGATTCAAACAAGAAGAGTCACAGAAACAGAACGTTCTCTTCCGAGTAGTGGACCAACTTCCTGCATTGAGAGAGTCTATGAGATTGATTACCGTAGCCTCAGAGTGGGTAGTTTCTTTAGGGTGTTCTTGATCACCATCATCTTGATAATGATATTGTTCTTGATGTCGATCTTGATCATAATAATCTTGAGTAGAAACAGAAGAGAAGCTACTATCCATGGAGCCTTTGGTCAGCAGTAGCAGAATCCAATAATTTACAGAGATTGAGAGAGAGCACTTCTTGCAATAGGAGACGTGGGGGCGCATTTATATAAGAAGTTGGATATAAGCAAGGACTGGGAGACGTGGCCTTACAAGTAAGCGACCTATTACTATTAAAGAAAGGGAGAAACAGGTTTTTACTTTTTCTGAAATTTTAATTTCTTGGGAGAGTTAAAATATATATATTATATCACAATTTATTAATTTAACGGAACCACAAACTTTAATTACTTTTTTATTTTTTTAATTAATAATTATATTTTATTTATTACGTTAAAATTTTTTAACAAAATAAAAAAATTATTATTATTTATTAACGGTATAATATCAATAAAATTATATGTTATATTTTTATTTTTTTTTAGTTTTGTTAACGATTTTCTTAAATTCAATGAAAAAAATCAACGAGTAAAATGTCTAGAAATTTACTATTTAATTTTTTAAATTTTATCGATAATAATGGTTTTGTTTTTATATTTCAGAAATTAAACTATTTAACTTTTTGATTTTGTTTCCGTTTCCCTGTTTGACAATAAATTAATAATTTTAAAAGTATTATTTAATATTTTGACTCAATTTTTACTATTAAAATAATTATTAGCTATTACAATAATTAATATTATTAAATAGGGCCTAAATTTTTATTTTCTATTTTGTTAGTTATAAAATTAAATTACTATTTAATTTTTTAATATTATTATTTATAAAATATATTATTTGATTTCTATATTATAGAAAAAATCATCAGTTAGTTTATATATTTTAAAAATTATATTAAAACATTCTGAACGTTTTAAAAATTTTTTAATTAGTTTATCGATTAATTTTAACCGTTAAGTATTGCAATAAAATCTAAAATACCAGACTAATTAGTAGATTTTTTATAAATTTGAAAGTCTAATTTAATGAGTTTTTTCAAACTACATAGACTAAATAGTAATATACTTAACGGTTAAAATTAATTGAGAGATTAAATAGTAAATTTTCTAAAATATTCGGTACGTCTTAATATATTTTTTAAAATCGAAAAAATCAACTAATGAGTATTCCTATTATATAGAGACTAAATAATAATTTTCTCTATAATTATTTACCATTATGTTCCTTAATTTTGAAATTAGTTATAATTTTTTCTTCATAATTATCTCTTTATTTTTTTTCTGCTCTCTTTATCCCTTTGTTTTTTTATAGATTAAAAAATAAAATTAATGAAAATTAGAATAATGGCAAAATTAATGGATGAATAATCAATAGTTATAAATTACAAGAATGGTATAGTATTTTAATTTTAAAACTAATAGAAATATGAATGGAATAGCCTTCTATGTGTGATGGAAGTAAATTAAGGACTAAATAGTCTACTTTTACAATAAAGGACTAAATTGTTATTTGTAATTAAATTTAGGGACTTTAACGGTGATATTTAAAATATAAGGATCAAATTGTTACTTGTAACAAAATTTAGGGATTAAATTGTAAATTTTCTAAAAATATTTAATAAATTATTTAGCTCGCTTGGTTTATTACTGTCTATCCTGCAAATTTTCAGATCTTCAATGCCACAAAATTCATCATAAAGTTGCCCAAAATCATCAATGAGGTTACCAAACTCCAAATCCAAGTTAAGATCTTCATCACCTGGGCAAGACCCTAGTGGCTCATTCATAAAACACAAATCGAGTAACTCAAGATGTGCAACATCTGTATCAAAACCTCCTTCTTTGATGAAATTACTAGGGTCACCATTAAGGTTTGACACAATAGAAGTATCCAATTCCAGAATCGAAGATGGAGAAGTATGTGATAACACACTGTCAGTGTCATCTGAGGCAACTGAACCATGATGGTTAGTGTTGCTCTTGTTGATGCTCTGCGACTGAGAGGCTGCTACAGAAGTAAAAATATTGTGGCTCTTCTCAGAGGCTGCCATAGTCATAGCATCATACTCCCACTTCTTTTCCTCGTAGGTCTGCGCAACCTCTTCAAGAGTATTGTAAGTATCCAACCACGTCCTGACTTAGGTGACAGGGTTCCTAATTTCTGCTGTCCAATTACCTCACTTCCTTTGCCTCACACCTACAGGTTTCTTCGATGCCACTTTTGTTTCAATTGTTGTGGTTGTTGCGGTTGTCGTAGAGGACGTAGTTTTACCCAAAACTCTTCTCCTCTTATTGGGGATTTTGCCACTACTGTTACTGTCTTGACAGGAACTCTCAGGCTCGAGGGTATTTGACCAAGGAAAAACAATGGAAGGAAGATTGATTTCGTGCACGAATCTGATTCATCATCACTTGAATTAGAATCAGTCGCATAATGATCATGGTAAATGTGCTTGAAGACAACACTTCCACTAGCAATTAGAGCCTTCACAACCTTCTCAAGGTGTAATTCAGCGCTAGAGCTTCTGAAAGCATGCGCTAATGTGCTTGAAGAGTTGAGAGTTGAGTTTTTTTTTTTTTTTTTGGAACAAGAAGCTGATTGCTGCAGTGATTTTATCTTTGATTGTTGCTATATTTTTTTTTGTTTTCAACTTCAATGGAGGATTGTCAATCCTCAGTTGCGAAGGGCAAGCTGCAGAGCTTAAAAGACTTGTCAAAAAAAAGAAAGTTTCCTCCCTGTAGTAGTTTCTGTAACAAGGCTAACCATCCTGAGAGCAAATGCCAGAAAAATAATCATATTGAAAAAGTGTGTTGGAAGAGGAAAAAGCAAACATTTGGCAATCAGCAGCAACCACAACCTGCAAAGCACTCCCTAGATAACTTTGCTGAGAATCAAGGGCAGCAAGAAAGTTATTTGTTCATGACGACTCAAAATCTTCAAATGGATGATTGTGGAAGCTCAGGGCAAAGGATCAATTCCTATAATCACTGGGCAAGGTACAAAAACTATTACTGAAGTTCTCTTTATTCCTGAATTGGATTAGAATCTGTTGAGTATTTCACAAATAGAAAGTAAGGGATATTCAATCTTGTTTTAAGATAACTATTGCTTCATTTATGATCCTACAAATGTTGAAGTAACTAGAGTCAAGAAGTTTGATAGTAACTATGTGTTGCACTTGAAACACTTAAATCAAAGAGCGTTTTCCATGAACAATGATGAAACCTAGTTGTGACATAAAAGATTTGGTCACTATCATATTGATTCCTTGATGCATATGCAAAAAAGTGGTATGGTAAGTGAGAGGCTTGCTATTTCTGGTGTTGATAGAATCGGTAGAACTTGTCAATTTGAGAAGATGTATAGGTCAAGTTTTCCTTCCATTGGTGTTAAAAGAGCTATTAGGAAACTTAGTTGATCTTGTCACACTCACTCTCTAACTTATAGAGACGGATACTACTCAAAACAAAATTGATTTACTGAATATACATATAATGGATATGCATAATATGTCATAATTTTAAAATATAAAAATGTCATAGAAGACTGGTGGCTAATCTAGTTAAATCATAATATATTTATACTACTATTCCTTCTACGAGGATCAAAAGATTATATATATAGACCAATCAAAATATATCTAACAGTCTGAACATATAATTTATATATTATCCTCGAACATTATAAAAAAGTTACAATCAATTTAAGATCGGCCCGAATTCTATTAGACTCTGAAACTTGTAAAGTGGAAGAAAGGGCAATACTAGAAAATGAAGACTTATAAGAGAAGATTACAAAAAATTTTACACCACTATTCCCTCTACGAGGATCAAAAGATAGTTCCATTAGATTCTGAAGCTCGTAAAGCAAAAGAAAGCACAATACTAGAATATGAAGACTGCTAGGAGCGGATCACGAAAAATTTTACACCACTATTCCTCTACAAGGATAAAAAAATTATAAATATAGACCAATCAAAATACATCTAGCAGTTTGAGCATATAATTTATACATTATCCTAGAAAATTATAAAAAAGTTATAATGAACTTAAGATTGACCCGACTGGCCTTCATTAAATTCTGAAACTAGTCAAATGGAAGAAAGGGCAATACTAGAAGATGAATGCAGTCTGCAGTTAGCAGCGGATCAAAAAAAGAATATATAATATTAAAAATATAAGTGGCGAGTACAATTTACTCAATAAGCAGATAAAGGAAAATAGATAAAATTTTGATAGTTAATAGTATTTATGTATCATGTTAGTATAATGTTATAAAAAAAATAATGTTATCAATTTTAATAAATAGACTTTATCTTTGTAAATTAGTATAATGTTAGAAATTAAAAATAAAATATGAATTGGGATGATTTAATTAATAATAAAATTTATTTATACTATTATTCAAAATAAATGTAAAAAATATTTTAAAAAATTTAATAATTTTATAGGGTGATTTGGCACATAATTTTGATTTTGAATTTTATAAGAGAAATTCATATCCTTTTATATTTATTACAATTTCGATCAAAAAAATTCAGAAATGTATGCTTCTCAACTACAAAAATATTTTTATTTTTTATTGTTTATCAATAAAATTAATAATTATATAATTAAAATTCAAAATAATACTAATGCTGGTGTCCATTAGTATTTTATAATTTGTATAATTTTATAATCTGTTAATATTTTTATCAAAAAAAAAAAAAATCAAGGCCTCCATGAACACAAAAAATCTGAGCAATAATATTTGCATCACCACCCAAAAGATTATACGGTACTGAATTTCTATCTCATAATTGAACAAGGAAAATGAATGTCTTTCCAGCAAAAAAATTTGAACTAATACTAAGTATGACCATTACCCTAATGGATTAACCACCCCACACCAACTCATTTGGAGGGGCATTCAAATCAAATTTTAAATCTACATCTTTTGCAGGGGCTGTCCCTTCGCCGGAGACCTCTTGAACTTCACCACGGGCCGTTTTCCGGTGATAGGATTTATGACCTCCAAGCGCCTGCCCTGTTGAAAACCTCCTTGAACAAACGTCACATTCATATCTCTTTCCTTTGTTATCAACTGCTGGTTCTGCCAAACTTGAACCTCTGTTTAAATCTCCTCCTCTGATCCCTAATTCCTCGGACGGCGCATTCTCGGCCTTCTTGTTCCTGTTGTGAGCAGCTGTATGTCCACCAAGTGCACGGAAATCATCAAACACCTTGTTGCATTGTTTGCATACATAAGAACCCTTAGGATAAACCAATTCTGATAGTCTTTTTAGCTTGATATCCATCTTCTTCTTCTTCTTCATGGGCTCCTTAAGGACTCCCTTATCAGTACATCTCTTCTTCCTCCTATCAGTAGGAGTAGCAGCCGATTCCTCCGAGATAGTGTCAAAGTTATTCGTTGAACACCAATGCTGCATCGTCTCTTCAATATTTTGCTTCATCTTCTCGTTCCCCATGTCTCCCAAAACATCCGATATATTCTTTTCGGCAAAACCCATAGATTTAAGAAGAATCATGGTAGGAATTCTTTCAAGAATCTTTTGATTCACATGATTCAAACAAGAAGAGGAAGAACAGCAACCGAAACTGAACGTTCTCTTCCCAGTAGTGGACCAACTTGCTGCAAAGAGAGAGTCCATGAGATTGATCACTGTAGCCTCAGAGTGACTAATCTCTTTAGAACGTTCTCGATCACTATGAGGTAGATCTTGCTCTTGTTCTTGATCTTGACCGTAATAATCTTCAGTAGAAACAGAAGAGCAGCTGTTATCCATGGAGGGCAGTAGCAGCTTCTTGTCTGATGAAGTAGCAGAATCTATGATATGATATGATATACAGAGACTAAGAGAGCACTCTTTGATATAGGAGACGTGGGAACTTAATATATAGGAAGTTGTATATGCTTAGGTTGGAAGCAATGACTCGGAGACGTGGCCCAAGTAGCCGACCTTATAAACCTATTCCTATAAGGAATGGGAGAAGCAGTTTTTCACTTTTTCTAAAATTTAATGATTTTTATTTTTTTAACAATTTTCCTTAAATCAAGGAAAAAATAAGAAAAAAAATTTATTGATTAATTTTTAAATAATAATAATAATAATAATAAATTTAATTTTATATTTTAAAAATTAAATTATTTTACTTTTATAACGTATTTTAGATCTTTCGTCTATTTGTTGAACCGTTTAAAATTAAATTTATTATTATAATTATATAAGTCAATTATCTTTAAATTAGAAAGTAAAATATAAAATCTCTTAGATTTACTCATATAAACTCACTATTAAATTAAATTAAATTAAATTTAATTTAATTTGTGAATGAAATTATATAAATCAATTTTAAAATTAGTTATAATTTTAATCTTTATAATTATATTTTTAGCTCTTCTGCTCTTTTTATGTATCTTCCTCCCTAAATCTCTTTTCTCCTTAGAAGAGAAATAAAAATAATTAATGGATAAATTTATAAATATGACAAAAATTGATGGGTAAATTGTCAATATTTACAAATTATAAGAACTATATAATATTTTAATTTTAAAATTAATAGAAATATGACTGGAATGACGTAAGATATGCGACGGAAGGAAAATCAAGGGACTAAACAGTTTTAGTTTTAAAATACGGGACTAAATTATTATTTATAATAAAATTTATACACTATAATTATATAATGATGATTTTTAAAATATAAGAATTAAATTGTTATTTGTAATAACATTTAGGATTAAATTATAAATTTTCTAAAAGTATATATCAAATTTTTAGAAATATATTCTACATTAACAAATATTTTAAATTAATTAATAAATTTAATTTTATGTTGGAACTATTCTTCGTTAGCCGCGGGGTAGTCGCTATCAGTCTAGGTTTTTTTTCAAAATTAGTATTTACTATTACGATTAAATTAAAATATTAATATTTAATAGCTGAGGGAGTAAATTATAAAAGAAATATATATTTTTATAATATTTAATTAATTATTATATATTTAAATAATTATTTACTGCTAAAACATCTAATAGTTACTCCAACGTTTACAGCGGAACAAGCCTAGATTAAGATATATGTAATTAAGAATAACCTACATTTGTATCTTAATTTATATCATAATTAACATTTTTATATTTAAAATATAAGCCAAAAAATAGGATTGTACAATTTATCCGTTTAATTTCAAATTAAATTTAATTAAAAAAATTAAAAATTAAATTTTAAAAATATTAAAAATCGAATTAAATTGATAATTAAAATATAATCGAATCGAATCAAATCGATAAAAATTAATTCGATTTGATTCGATTATACCAAAACTAAAATTTATAAATTTAATACGTTTAGACTTCAATTGCTGGTTAGCTGGATTGGATAAAAGAGGGGTTGTTGACTGGATTGAATAAGAGTTAATATAATAGTATATAATAAAATTGATTAGTTCGGTTAATTAATTATTTAATATATTTAAATTAAACCAAATAGAAAATTGAATAATTTAAAAAATATTAATTAAATCAAATTGAACACTACAACTAATTAAATTGTTAAATTAAAATCTAATTCAATTCAATTTGAACTGAGATATATTCTTTAAAAAGTGATATAAATTCTTACATTTCTTTTCCGTTCAATTGAACCCTTATCAAAATAAATTAAAGGAGTTGTTTAAATTTTAACAATAAATAAATAAAATAAGTTCTCTAAGGAACATACAAAATTTTAAAATTTTAAAATAAATTAAATAAGCCTTTAAACCACCTATTAAGAACCGCTAAGAAAACAATGGAGAGGCCATAAACCGAACCTTATAGGAAGAAGATTTCCAAACCAAGTGCAAACACACCTTTTCATGGATCACATGAAAAACTCACAAATCACCAAAGAAGAAATTCAGCAACAAAAGAAAAAGGAATTATTCTCTTGAATCCATCAAATAACATCTCAGAAACCATTCCAAAACACAAAGCACAGAATCATACTAGGTCATTAGCTTGGCGTCACTGACAATGAGTGCGAGACTGACACCACAGCATTAGCAGTCTAATTTAGCCATGGTGGGAATTAATGAAGCATCTCTTAGTCTGGTGCCTATTCTATCGATAATCGAACAAATAAATCAAACATGTTAACACAAACCATCAAATCTTTTATAATTTAATTTTATAATCTGTTAATATTATTATCCTAAAAAAAAAAATCAATGCCTCCATCAACACAAAAAATCTGAGCAATAATATTTGCATCACCACCCAAAAGATTAAACGGGGCTGAATTTCTATCCCCAGCAAAAAAATTGAACTAATACTATGTACTACCACTACCCTAATGGATTAACCACCCCACACCAACTCATCTGGAGGGGCATTCAAATCAATTTTTATATCTGCATATTTTGCAGGTGCAGACCTTTCGGTGGAAACCTCTTGGACTTCGCCACAGGCCATCTTCCGGTGATAGGATTTATGCCCTCCAAGAGCCTGCCCCGTGGGAAACCGCCTTGAACACAGGTTACACTCATATTTCTTTCCTCTGTTATCAACTGTTAGTTCTGCCGGAATCGGACCAGTTTTTACACCTCTTCCTCCGGTTACCAATTCCTCCGACGGCTCATTCTCCGCCGTCTTCCTGTTGTGAGCAGCTGTATGGCCGCCAAGGGCACGGAAATCATCAAACACCTTGTTGCATTGTTTGCATACATAAGAACCCTTGGAATCAACCAATTCTGATAGGCTTTTTAGCTTGATATCCATCTTCTTCTTCTTCTTCTTAACGATTCCCATATCAGTACAGCTCTTCTTCCTTCTATCAATAGGAGTAGCAACCGAGTCCTGCGAGCTAATGTTGGAGTTGTTCGCTGAACACCACTGCTGCATCGTCTCTTCAACTTTTTGCTTCACCTTATTGTTCCCCATCTCTCGCAAAACATCTGATATATTCTTTTCGGCAAAACCCATAGATTTAAGAAAAATCACGGTGGGAATTCTTTCAAGAATCTTTTGATCCACATGATTCAAACAAGAAGAGGAAGAACAGCAATCGAAACTGAATGTTCTCTTCCGAGTAGTGGACCAACTTCCTGCAATGAGAGAATCCTTGAGATTGATAGCTGTAGCCTCAGAGGGATGTTCTTGATGACTACGATGTAGAACTTGCTCTTGCTCTTGATCTTGACCATAATAATCTTCAGTAGAAACAGAAGAGCAGCTGTTATCCATGGAGAGCAGTAGCAGCTTCTTGTCTGATGAAGTAGCAGAATCCATGATATACAGAGACTAGGAGAGCACTCTTTGATATAGGAGACGTGGGGGCTTAATATACAGGAAGTTGGATACGCTTAGGTTGGAAGCTATGACTCGGAGACGTGGCCTAATAAGTAGCCGACCTTATAATCCTATTCCTATAAGGAATGGGAGAAAGCTTTTCACTTTTTGTAAAATTTAATTATTTTTTTAATTTTTTAACAATTTTCCTTCAAAGAACGTAAAAATAAGCAGAAAAAAAAGGAGAAATGTACTGTTTAATCTTTAAATTTTAATAACAATAATGATTTGGTTTTATATTTTAGAAATTAGATTATTTATTCTTTCAATTTTATTTCTGTTACACATTTGGTAATAACTTATCAATATGCTAATGCAACACAAACCACTATGATGTTGTAACTTAGTCTTTCACATTGTTCAATTCAATCCGTCCTTTGCCTCTACCATCTTCCTTGTAGTCCTTTGATATTTTACATCTCTTACTGCGTATGGGCACCCAGATCCAAACCTCAAGCAAACTCTTCCCGATCTTCAACTAATCACTTCCTTCGGAGAATGGCAAGATATTAGGAAGCATTATCTTCTTGCTGCCACGGGAGAAATCAGCGAGTTTTTGAACATCCTGTATGACAGAATGTGTGATAATGGCAACTCTTTGGGTCCTAAAGATGTTCACAGCTATTTGACCAGGTTAGGCTATAATAGATGCAATAATTGTGGAATTTACTTGTTTTTGGTGGATTTAAAGATGGACAAAAGTATCTGAGCGTGGTCAATTTGATAGGAGGTAATTTCGAGGACAACCATGTAGCAACTGGATTTGCAAAATCACCTTGTACAGCCAATACTTCATGATGAGTAGCAGGTGAATCTGAGTTTCGAAGATGAGCTTTCTTCTGTTTCAATCTCTTCATTTCCTTAATCTTAGTTTGGGCCAACATGAATAACATATGCTTGTTTCTTTAACTTCTGAAGCTGTGTTATACTGGATTAAATTTTGTTATTTCTATGATGCATATCACTTGTTTGATGAAATGATTAAGTGATGTTAAGAGATAGAGGGCATACTTTTTACAGATTTTTAAATTTAATCAAGGGGATATAATTACTTCATCATAAAGTATTAAAACATGCAATTCTCTCCTCCCCTTTAAAAAAATTTATCCCATTTATGTACCCAAACAGAATCTAATTATTTCATTTTCAAAAATTAATTTTTCTATGAAAATGAGTCAAATTAATAAAAATATACTCGATGATTGATTTCAGTGACTATTTTTTTAACTAAGTAATAATTAATTCATAATGAATAATAAAGAAGCCATTGAAAGGTTTGAAGCTTCAACAGAACATGAAGAAAAATATACAAAGTAGGAAGGAAACTAGAAGAACTTAGGATCATAGCCATTGCTGGTGGTGGCCAAGATATAGTAAGCAACGATGTGGCCAATCGAGCCCCATGCAAGAACATCAACGATATTGAACCCAACCGGATCGTTTGATTTCAAGAGGCTAACATACTCCTTGGCACGCACATCTCCGGCCTCAAAATGGGTCACTCCGTTCTGCTCCGGCAACCCTTGCTTTGCCACGTTCTCTCTCTGGAAGTTGAAGAACACAAATCTTCCCAGGAACAGAGACAGTCCTGTGCTCAGGCTGATCACTAGTGGGGCGCTTAGCTCTGCTTTCACGCCGAAGCTCCTCCTTGAGTTGGTGGTGGTGGTGAACTTGAGCAGGGAGGTTTTGGCCTGGGTGATGGGTCTAAGGCCTTGAAACGGGGAGAGGTTGTGGCGGTGCTTTTGGACCGTGGGTGTGAGGAACAAGGTGGAGGTTGCCATTGGCGGTGGATTCAGAGGAAAATTAAGAGAGAGATGGTGTTGTTTGTGAAGAGGAGAAGAGGATCGAGCACCAAAACATGATATATTTGATTTGTGAGGATGGGAATGATTGGAGAAAGATATTGGAAGCGGAGTTGGCAATTTTGTATTGGTTGTTATTGGATTAGGAAAGATTTGAAAACTATCTCCTGGCCACTAAGGTGTCTCCATATATATATGATGATTTATATACACCATACATCAATTTAAACTCTTTAACAATAAAGTATATATATTTAATTTTATAATATAATATTTTAAAAAAAATTTATAATATAAAATTCTCAATTTTATCTAAATAACATAAAATATTAACTTATAATATTATATTTATAGTTGATTTTATTAATGTGACACTCATTTAAAAAAAAATTTTCATATAATACTTAATTAATTTTATTATATATATATTAATTTAACAAGTGCCATATTAGTAAAATAATATTAGTGAAATAAGGTTTTTTATTATTTAAATAGAAATTGAAAAAGTTTTATGCTTCAAAATAAAATTTATATATTTAACTATTACAAAATTTAGAGTTCTTTTAGTTAGAGTAAGTTTGCAAAGTAAGTGCAAGTCTTAATTTGTTTGGTTATTATGAATGTTGATAATCGTCGGGTCTCGCATCATTTTTGGGCTGAATCGAGGCTCACGAAAGCATATCAGACATTGAGTTCGGAACGTCTTTAGGCAGGCCTGCCCAGTGGCTTTCAACCAAGATCTAACATGAAAGATAGGCCAGATCGTCTGCGAGCCTAAGCTCCGTCCTTTCGCAGCCCTATTCGTATGTGTATTGAGAAAAATTAAATGGTCGCCTGACATAGGTATGGTAATTGATAGTACTGGTTCGCTTAACAGAGACAGACGTCACTGTAGCAGAAAGGCCGTTAGGCGCCATTGGCAAGTAAGAAGAAAAGAATAAAAGGAAAGGAGTACACCTAAAAGGATCAAGCTTACACACACAGAAATCCGATCCAAGAATAAAAAAAGTAATCTTATTATTGTATGTAGACAACATACTAATAGTTAGAAATGATAGTGAGTATATCGCAACCGCTAAAATTAAATTATCATCTTTTAAGATGAAAGGGATGAAAAATTTGTATATAATCTTAGAGTCAAGATTCAAAGGGATCATTAGAAAAACTATTATCTATGTCCAAGAACAATATATCATACAAGTCTCATTTTTCCAAAGGGAAAATTCAAATAAAAATATTCTATATAAGAGTGAGGCCAGAAGCTCGATGTATGCTATGAAGTGCATAAGACGTGATATGTTTTATACTAAGTATAGTAAATCAATATGACCCTAAGTGAGTACACTAGATGTCATGAATTGGATATAGAGATATTTTAGATGTATATTAAATTATTCATGATGTTATCAAGAAAATAGTCGGTAAGTGGGAGACTATAGGGATGCAGAAAGGAGAGGAGATTTAGATGAGTCTAAACCTATCTCAAAATAGATCTTCTTAAGAAGTAAAAAGTTATAGTTTACTGTACTAGTGATATAGATGCACATAAAATGAAAGTTTTTTCTACATATGAAATGATTTTAGGTCTTCTATTAAAAACGGATATAAAAGATATTTTGCATAGTCTTGTAAGGTGATTAAATTAGCGTAGATGATAAGATATTAAGTTAATGTATTTAAATTGTTAATTACAATCGTACAATTCATAAATACTATTTTATATTAGGGATATAATTATAAGAAGTATGTCAAACATATAATAAATACCTCCTCACACAGTATTGGTTTTATTATCTAGTGAGATAATAAAATACAAGACAATTATAAGTTTTATTTTATCTGCGGATGAAATTGAGAGCTCAAAAACTTATAATACGAGATATTATCTCAAAGAGATTGTAAACAATATTTGGGAGATCATTATATTAAAATACATTGATCTTATGTGAATAAGTCACATTATCTGTCTTAATAGCCAGATGGAGTTCTGTTTAAAATAAGCAGTTTAGAGAACTCAATTTTGAGTATAATTTGATCATTAAGTGTACTCAAACTACCATCTGTACAATGATATTTTAAATAGAGATATATGCTCCATTATGAAAGGAAGTGATATCGTAGTATGTTATTCATATCACATGTACTCGTGACCAATGATGGAATTATAAACGCTATTCTCTATTTGCTAATATATGAGACTATAAAAATTATAAGTAATCTTACTAATACCCTTAGAACTCTGATCTATTACTTGAGACTTAATTTAATATTTGTTACCTTAGAATATTGTCAGATAATTATGAATGATGCGATCTGACGAGATATTCCTATAAAAACAAATTGAATTAAGGTTGAGAGTATCGAGATGTGAGGAAATCATATCGGAAGTATCACATTAGTTTTGTATTCATTGATCGGTCAATTATGTTTATTTGTAGATAAAACATAATTATAGACATAAAATAAAATAATTGAAACTATAGATATTCAATATGATAAATGATTTAGGGTATTACATACTATAATTACTCTAAATTTCGCCAATCGAGTGGTTATATTGCCCTGACAGATATATAATATTTGAATTCTCGAAATATGCACAGATCACACAGTTTATTTATTAAGTATGAAAATTGCAGTGTATATATTATTATACTCTATCATATGTGAGTAGGAGATAAAAAAAATTATACGCCCAAGATAGATAGAGCAAAAAAAAATAAAGTCGGACTCTATATTTTATTTATAATAGTCTAATTTTAATTTATTTTATATTAATTAAAAAAATTTAATTTCAAATCTTGAGTAGTTACATGATAGTAGAGCCACTGGTAGGTAGTTACTCCTTTTCTCTCAAAGACGAGCATTAACCAAAAAAGGATTTCTCACGCTCTACTAGAAAAAAATGCACACTTTGCATTTAAGAAAATAAATTTCTCTTCTCTCTCAAAAGACTTTATCAAAACAGTTTGTTGTGAGAACATAATTTTTCTAATATTTATTTTTAATTTGGGCTATTTTTTACTATCTCAAAGTATCGATCATGTAATCTGAATATATCCAAATACTTGAATTCTTGTGAAATACACTGCAATTTCATATAATCTCTAGACTGTGAATTATATGCATAACCTCTAGATTATGAATTTCGTATAAAATATATAATTACACATAGGCTAGTTATACAAGATAAATTGGTATGTTATTTAATTATTTTAATCCTGAAAAATTTATGAATTTTTCATAAATAACTTGAATTATGTTTTTTTATAATTCTTTAAAACATATCTAAATTTTAATTTTTTTTAAACGCTTTAATCCTATCATTCATATTATAGATATATTAAGCGTATTTAAATGTTTATTTAATTCATAAATTTTATCATTATTAATAATTTTATTTCTCTATTTCTAAAATATATTAAAACTATTATATAAAGATAGTTATTCGTCTTACAAGTATTAACTGCTTAGGGGATGAAAATGTTCAACGGCATCAAAACTTAAACGATTTCCTGAACTTTTGAGAATATAGAATTAACTTGTAAATAATAACATTATTTTGAAATATTTTTATAATTCACTCATAAAGTAAATTAGTAAAAAGTGCAAATTTATGAAATTTTCATCAAAATTCAATTGAATTTCTTCAGCTGTATAAAATTATGAACATTATTGATGATGTTCTGATTTCTTCTATTGATATAATAGTTGGATATAGATTTACAAAATAAAAGAATATTAGGTAATTAGCTGTAAGCGATTTCTGAATACTCAAAAGTAGATATAAAAGAATCTATATTCAAAGATCAAAATAGATAATTAGCGTAATTGAAATGTAATTTATATAGCCTTTGTTATTTAATCTTTTTAGGACTAAAATTCTATGAGGAGTTTATCATTACCTTAGAATTATATTAATAAAGTTGAACGAGGAGTTCTTATGGACATATAATTCGAAGTAGAATTTAGTGTCTTAATGGTTATTGAATTGCATGTTCGGGATTCATCTTGGACATTCAGAACTTATGTCACACCCAATCCCAAAACTGTAGAGACGAATATGACTCGAAAAACTGACAGAACTTCCCCTGATAGTTATACATAGAAATACATGTAACCTGCTATATCTTGATAGCAATGCCTGGCATCTTAGGCCCTATGATGACAATTTTGGCCCAAGAGCAAATAAAATACTAGTCATATACATGTGCAGAGCTACCCCCAAAGGGTGACCACCTGACATACGTCTCAAAGACAGTATGAATATATATTATGCTGAAAATAAATCACCTGTCATCAAGGTGTTATCCATTCGGTGTATATATAGAGTGTAATCGGCTATTTATTCAGCTGTGCTTTGAATTCAATTTCCATTTATTCAAGAAATATAAATTAACTTTATCTTTTCTCATTTTAAATAAACAATATAACTATACACATATACATATATTTAAGAAAAGAATCAATGTTATATGTTTATCCACTCACCAGTACTGAAGATAGAATAACCTAGGTCGCAGGAGCACCCTATTGCCTATCCTGAAAGCTGGATTCTCTCCTAGAATTAGAAAGAAAAAAACATAATATATCACATAATACATAATTCTTCTAGGATAAAAATATAAAACGTAAAATACGAAATTTTAAATATCTTTTTATATATATTTTTTATAAGAAAATTCCGGCAGTATTTCAGCATAGGTAGATCTCCCAAAAATATCCAAACTCAACAGAAATACTCAATAAACTGTAAATATTATTTAAATCAACCTATGAAAATCATATACAAAATCCTATTGATTAGGTCTAACTAAAACATAACCCATTTTTATCCTCAAATCACAAAAAGTACTATTAACAGGTAGAGAAAATAAATTATATAGTAAAAATTTGAATAAAAGGGATAAAACTCACCTATCCAATTTGGAACCTCTGAAAGAAATTATTGAATTTTTGAGTAGAATATAGGTTTAATCAGGATCTAGCTGAGAATTTTAGAAGTTTATGGGTTGATTGAGTTGTGAGGAAGGAAATTTGGATTTAAAAGAGGAATATATTTTTTTTTAAATATCAGAGCTTCCTCTGTTTCGCGAGGAAGAAAGGCTTTTGGATTCGGGAATGTCCGAAACCAGAGCTTTAATGCTCACTTATCTTTTTTTTCTTATGGGCTGGGCCTGGGGCTGATAATTTCTCTATTTTATAATGGTCGGACCACCCTTCTTGCATGGTTTCATAGACTTTACTGAACTTTTGATGTTCGGTTTTAGGGTATTGGTTCATCTATTGGATAAAATATAGTGAGGGTGTGCTCCAGCATTTGGTGCCAAATCCTTATTACTCGGTCCAGTTCAGACCTTCAAAATGTTAAGTTTGTACCGGATATATTATTTATATTTCAGTTTAAAATCTCTCCAGAAAGAAGTGTGCTATTTTTTTTGTAAAATTATGCTCAATTAAATTATAACTTAATAAAATATATTTTTTATAATAAAGCTTTATTTTTTTAATTTTAAATATAATATTTAATATTTTAATTAAAATAAAATTAAAAATATAAAAACATAAGAAAAAATAAATAGTTTTAAATATTTAAGATTATAAAAATACATTCTATTTCAAAAAATATTTTATTATTAAAATTTAAAAATATTTATTAGATTATTACTTATTTAATCTTAAATATTTTAAGTTTTATTTAATAAAAAAATTAAATTGAATTTATTTAGACTTTTTTTTAAAAAATAAATTATATTTTATTTTATGAATATTAGTGGTGGATATTTGATCAGTTGGATTTAAAATCGAATTGAATAAAATAAACTAAAATTTCAGTGTTATAAAAATCGAACTCATTTTAAATAAAAATTAATTTGAATCAAAGAATTTAATTTGATTCAATCGATTTTATTTTTGAATAAATTTTTTTTATTTTTTAAATTTTATTTTTAATATTTTAAAATTTAATTAAAATATTTAAATTTTAGTTATAATTTAATATCCATATTATTAAAAATAATATATTATTATCACTTATCAGTTTGATTCGATTTTATCAATTTTCATTTACGATTTTATCAATTTTCTTTTATTAAAAATGAACCGTTCTAAAATAATTCAATTTTTTTAAAATAAAAATCAAACTAGATCGAAAAAATAAAAAATTAAATTAAAATTTTAAATTAATTTAATTCGATTTATTTTTCGATTTGAACTAAATACTAATAGTGTGTAATAAGTATTAACATAATTAATATATTAATTTTTTTAAAATTAAATATTTAAATTATTCCATAATTAATTTCTCTAAATTCTAATTCATCCATTCCTACCGATTAAAAGCGTAAAATATTTTTATTGCTCAGAAATGTTAAAAAACTAGAATTTCATCCATTTCCCTAGATTAAACACTTTAATTTATTATTTGAAAAAATACTATTTTTTTTTAAATTATTATGTTTAGCTAATTTTTAACACTTTTGACTTTTAATTTTTTTAAAAAAATGTTAAAAAAATTATATTTTCATAAATTTAAAAATTACATTTTTATAAGTTTGATTAGAATTAGTTAAAACAAATTGAATATAAATAAATTTAAGAATTTAATTTTTAAAAATATAAAAATTAATTTATTAATTACATTAAAAATTAAAAATTAAAATATAATTTATCTAAAATAAAATATTTCATTTATATTAGTAGAGATTTAAGTTTCAATAAAAATATTTTAGATATTTAAAAGAGTTATTTTAATTTACTCATTAATAAAAATACTGATGGATTATAAAAAAATTTAAATATTTAATTGTAAAATTTTAAAAATTAATTTATTAATTACCTTAAAATTCATGAATTAAAAATAAAATTTAGCACAAAATTAATTACTTTAATTAAAAGTTTAATAACTGATTTGGAAGTTTCTTGCAAAGTGAACAACTCTTGTAATAACAGTGCAGACAGCAGGAACGGCGTTTCTAGGCGCGTGGGTGACAGTGAGATATGATTGACCGAATAGGTGAGAAATTTGATTAATAAATTAGCAGAAGCAGAAACAGGAGACGCAGCAAGAGGAGAAAGAAAAAGAGCAGCTGTGAGCTGTATCTTCGGCGTTATTTGCTGTCACCCACTTCTCCATCATCACCTCCTACCCTTGCATTTCATCCTTAAAGCTTTCAACTTTCTTTTACAAGAAAAGAAAGACGAGTTGCAGAGGGCAGATCTCTCCTTTTCATATGTATATGAAATAAGCAAAGATGGCACTGAATCGGTTTTCTTTATTTCTCTTCTTTCTTCTGTTGATTGTTGCCTTTGCTCCTCCTTCTGCTTCCAGTTCTATTTCAGGTATTTTAAGGAATTTATCATGTACGCACATACTAGACTTTGATTTTTTGTTTTCTAGAACTTGATTTTGTGCTGTTGCTGATTCGGATCCAGATTCTGTTTTTCAATCCCATGATTCCACAGGCAGGAATCTGCTTCAGGCTAAGAAAGGTTTCTTTTCTTTTCTTTTCTTTCTTCTTATTCACATTTCTCTAATTATTATTTTTTGGATTGGGTTTAATCTTGGATTTCCTTTGTGGGTTTTGTTATAATACTGTTCTTATGTGATCTAAGTGCTTTGAGTTGTTTAATTATGCATCATTTTTCAGCCTAGAAATCAAGAAATTATGTTCTGAAATGAGAATTATGTTTTGTGAATTTCTATAACTTGGTTGATTTTTGTGCTCAATAATTTGTTTAAGGCTGAATTTGTTTGTTCAAGCCTCCAAAGTTACCCTGTTGCTTTAACAGTGAGATCATTGCTTCTTTTTTTTTTCTGTTGTTTATCTCTGTTCTAGCATAAATTTAATTGATTGCCTTCTAATTATAAGTTACCAACCCTACAAATAGGGATTTCTGATCAGTTACTAGCTGATAGAGCAGTTATTTTCCTTTAAAATTCATAGCGGCTTTACTCAAGATGTTGATTCATTGGAAAAATGAAAAAGAAGTTAGCCTGAGGAGGAAGGCAATTACTTAATTAATATAAAATGCCATCTGATTTCATGCAATTTTGCTTTTATCAGCCGATTTGAATTTACTAATATAATTTGTTGTCAAGTGATATTTCATTTGAACATTGCTCATCAAGTCAGCTATATGAGGTTGTGGGTTCATTGTTTCTCTTGTGCATTTATATATTGCACCATAGTGTTTGAAATTTGGTAACGTGCTTGCATAAGTTATTGATGCAGTCAAGACAATTAAATTTAGCAAGTTTTGGGTTTACTCTGTCTGCAATCCAATCTTTTTTCTAAGTTTTTATGTAGGAAGTATTGGTTTTACTATTATTTAGGAACTTAGCATTAGGAATATTTAGAAAATTGTTTGCTTCCTATCATATTTTGTATTGGTTTGGTATGATAAAATATTAAATCTCAACAAAATCTATGTAACTTAGTTATTTTCTTATGTTTTGATGTGTTAAACATTTGATTTCAAATGTTTGATTCCTACTACTACTGCTCTGCTCTCTCTCTCTCTCTCTCTCCTCCCCCTGCCCCTTTCATTCTAGTACTTCTGTCCTTCCATTCTTCAGGCTTCTGCCACCTTTTCCTCTGCTGCTAAATTAGGTCAGATAATGTTCACAGCCCCAACAATCTCTAATTTCTATTTATTTATCTCTAACAAACTGTAGTTCAATTTCCTAATACTAAATTCCCCTTTCTCATTAAATCAAAAGTTCTAAAACCCTACCAGTTGTTTGAGAATTGTTCACCATCGAAGCATTGCTGAGCCGGTTCCACAACCTGTCCTATATATGTTAGGATGAATTTTCCACTAGTATGACTGTATGACTTGAAAACCAGAATTTGCATTTGCATGTGCATGTCATTCTAAAGTTACATTGTGAATTCACAAGACTTTATAGAAACAGTTCATTATTCATCAAATAAAGCCATTTGCATGTTGATATTTGGAAGTACAATTTGGACTTCTCTAAAGTCCTTAATCTCCATGCTTTGGCAATTGTTTTTTTTTTTCCCATCAAGTACACTTAGGTCGATATGTATCCTGTGTTAATGAAGTCAAAATATAATGTAGGACGAAGCAAATATTGGCTTCTATTTAGACTATGTTTGGTTGGAGGGGAAAGAGGGTAAATAAAGGTAATGAGAGGTAAGTAATATATGTACCCCCTATCTGGAAAGAGGTGAAGGAGGTGTAAACAAAGACAAGAAATAGTAAGCTTTACCTTGCTTTACACCTCAAATGCCAATTTTTCTTACACATCAAATTGGAGTTTGAGGAGAAGGAAATAGGACAATTATTTAAATTTTAATATTTATTACCCTCTCTTATCTTCCTATTAATTTATCCCTTTCGAAACATGTAATTTATTATTATTATTATTGCAACCTTCCTTACCCTTCCTCCTCTGTACCTTCCTTTATCCCTCTATTAAATTCCCTCACCTTGTCCAAAGGCTTTTTTTGGAAGAAGAGGAAAATGAGGGGAAATGACATATGAAGAAAATAGAACATGAAATGCTTACATTTCTTTTCCTTTGTAATGTGGGTCCCTTTTTCTTTCTTCCTTCCATTTCCTTTCATTTTCACTCTATTATACATTTTCCTCCCTCTCCCAAAGATAACCTAAACGATTTGTGAGACTTGTAGGCTTTTAGAGAGTAGTGCATTACGTTCATGGTTCAAAATTATGTGGTAGATTGAAATTTTAATTTTGGAGATTTGTAGTGTAAAAAATGGATGAATTCAAAATGTTCAACTGAGGAAATCTAATTCAAAGGATGACAAATGGCAAAAGGGCCTAAATTGCCCCTGAACTGTACAGCAAGTGTCAAATGCCAAATTTTTTTTTTTTGGTCCAAATTTGTCCCTTAACTATCATCCATCACTTGTAAGGATTTAAAGAGAATGAGCTACACTCTTTACAGTCTATTTGGCTTATTCTCTGTAAATCCTTATAAGTGATGGCATTATTTCTACTTATTATGATAGTTTAAAGGCAAATTTGGGCTAAAAAAATGAAATTTAACATTTTTGGCCCCTGCAGTATGGTTCAGGGCTAAATTTGGCATTTTAGCTGATAACAAATTCTTTGCTATAGCCTTTGTGACGATAATTTCCAATGTTTTCCCAATCTTCTTGTTTTAGTGATTATTAAATTTTCTGAATTGATTAATTCCTAGTTTCATGCATACATCTACATTGATGATACAATGTTAATGAAATTATTTTATATATGCTCTTGGACATGTTGATTATACTTCCTTTCCATTCAGGCCCGTAGTCTGGTCTTGGCTTTGTAACCTGTCACAATGATTGCTCGGTTATCTACATATGCAAGTGATGGTTGTGTTTATCTTTGATGATCTTTGATCTGCATATGTACATTTTTTTATTGATTTGTCCGTTTTCGATAAAAAGATGGGTGCTGTAATCCATTTTTTTTTTGTGTTCAAAATATTCAAAAAAATCAAAGATATCATAGAAACCACTGCCAAATACCCCTAGCAATTCTGTTCCACAATTAATTATGCTTTAGCATTATATTATAGAATCACATTCTGATAATCTAATGTTATGTTACCTTCTCTGCAGCCTGCCCATTAAACTTCGAGTTTCTGAACTATACAGTCCTCACGAGCCAATGTAAAGGACCTAAGTATCCTCGTGATCCATGTTGTAAAGCATTCAAGGACTTTGCTTGTCCTTATGCTGATTATTTGAATGATTTGACCAATGATTGTGCGTCAACCATGTTCAGCTACATTAACCTAAACGGAAAATACCCACCTGGCCTTTTCGCTAGTGAATGCCGAGAAGGGAAACTGGGGCTCGCATGCCCTGCACTGGCGCCTTCACAGTTGGCTAATGATAGTGGGAGTCAGATTATTCGCTATCCATCCCTGCTGCTGATGCTCACATCTAGCTTCCTAGTGTTGTTAGTTCACTTGTTTTGAAGGCTTGAAATGTTGATTATATATTTATTCTCCAATAATTGAATTATATTCTTAACCATTATTACCTTCTTTGTTATTTCATTGTATTTGTGCTAGAGTTAAATTCATCCGTCAGGCATTGTGAAAATTTAATTTGTATATTGGTTTGTGATTTGCTGCCCAAGTGGTAGGTTTTAGTGCTTGGTTGTATTGAGTGATTAATGATTCAACACTTAGAGCTATATGTACTTCAAAATTTAAATACAACGACTCCTCCAGTTTCATTTCTTCAACTATTTTCTACATGTGTTATGTCCCTGTGTCAATTTGGCTTTTATGGTTTTGGGTATTGTTTGCATGCAGATTTGTTCGGTATTACTGTTGGAATTGTAAATTTTTTAAATATATTAGTTAGAGTATTAAAAAATTGTTATAAAATTAAATTTGACATGTTTTAGTCATAAACTTCAAAATAGTGCTTTTCTATGCCATTGTTAGAAAGGCAGAGGATGATAAAGTATGTTGGGAAAAGTAAGGATAATACCAACAAAATGGTAAGTAAATCTCCTAACTTGATTTTAAAAGAGTTGGCCATGAATAAATATAGGTGCTAAGAACACTGACATTTTGATTGAGACGTTGCATCGAACACTTGGATGTCATCACTGTTGATCAGACTGACCTTGCCACAGTTGGCAGTCTCATGGGGACCTTCAGTAGAATTTGAATGTCCTGAATCCGTTGCCCTTCAGAGTTTCTAATTATCCCTCCAAAAGCCATTCTATCTCATTTTCTCCATGGTCCGTTTATTATCCCAAAGACTGGTTTCATCCAACTTCTGCTTAAAGGGTGAAAGCAGTTCGTGTTGGAGTCGGGCATACATAATCTGGCGTGATGAAGCAGCTCTTCCACATCTCCAAGATTCCCTTTAAAAACAAAGTTATTCCTTCGCTTCCAGATGGATAATATTACCTCTTTATTAGTGATATACTTGGCTCTTGGTACCTTGATCCAAAGATCTTAGGTGTGATTCACCAAGCCTCAGGCAACCTTTAATATAAAGGTTTTGTTCATTATGCTAGAATCACGGAATCTAAGACCACCCAGCTTGTTAGGACGAGTGATCTTGCTCCAAAAGACCAATAGTCTTCCCATGATCGTCATTGTTGCCCCAGATAAAGCGCAATACTTTGATATTCCAAAATAGAATTGGATTTGTGAAGATAGTAATCAGCTAACCTCTCTTAAAATGTATATTATTGGAAATCCCAAGAACCAAAAGCTACGTTAACTTGTAGATCGCATATGCTTCTTCTTTCTCAAATACAATGAAACTATTGAGCTTCGTTGGTTCATCCCTGTGGCATCTTTCACTGCATCAGCTACTCCTTGAGCCTGAGCCATCATCTGCCCACCAGCCTACACCCATAACATAAATAAATATTTTACTTCTAAAATGTTCATATTATTGATCCTAAAAAGGAAAAATAAATAAAGATGTTGAATCTCTTGCTCTGATTCCTTAGCAGACTGAGCAGCATTGCTAGCCTTGTATATTGCTGGCCTTCTCTTGAAATCCAACAAATTCTAAACTCATTCTCCGACTCCATTTGTTTATAAACAATAATTTGTATTTATGAAATATTTTCCATTTTCATAATAATAATATTATTATTAATATTATTTGACTTTTGATCTCATGTAAATGCATGAAAACCTTAAAAATCATATGATTCCTCAAAAATTCAACTTTGATAGCATTTGGCTTAACTACTTAGTGCTGATTAAGTTATTTTAATTTTATAAATAATTAAAATTTTAAACATGATTGATAAGTTTGCTTGATAAAATTAATTTATAAACATAAAAATTATTAAAATTACTAAAAAAAAAGTTTTTAGAAACTATTAAATAATTCTAATAAAAAAGCTTCACTAGAATAATTTTATTTTTGCAAAATCTGACCAATTCTACCCAACTTGTTTAAAATAGTTAACGATCACTAAAATCGTTAGTATTGCTGAATAAGACCTTTAAGTAGAGGAGGATCATATTGAGTCCAGAGTTAGGCCGAGTATTTGAAGTAGCGACCAATTTGAACTTGCAGTTGGTTCTTAATTAGAGCAGTCCAAAGTTAGGCCTAGTTCTAGGACAATCAAGTAAGGAAAGTCAAATGCGGGTTCTTACTTAAACTGGTTGTTGAAGTTCGGTGATGGTATTGTTGAAGTTGGGTGATGGTAAAGGGCTACGTGATTCGGCGGATTGATTGGGCTGTTAGTTGTTAGGGTGAAGAGCTAAACGTTTTGCACTCGTCTTCAAATCCTTCACTCTTTGCAAGAGTTTTGACAAAGTTTCCAGACATTACTAAATTGAGTTGCAAAGTGTACTAGCCAATTTGATTATTTTGGATGTGGAATTCTCTTTCCCAACAAGTAATATCTAACTGGATAAGATTAGAAATATCCTCATTTGTCGAAGAATACTTCTACCACACATCGAAGAAAAAATGAAGGCCGTCTGGTGATTTGGTTATACCCAATACGGAATTTTATAATCAGACTTTATTTTGTTTTATGAAAAATATTTTTCAAGACATCAAAAGAATTAGTATAAAATAATTAATTTATTCTTTAAAAAAAATGATAACACATAAATTAGAAACGGATTTCAAACAACCACACGCATGGGTCTGGACTCGAAATCATAAAAACGAATTTTCCATTTCATCATCTACCCGGATGAAAATCCATCTTTACCGTGGAAAGAGAGGCCAAGGAGGAGAGGAAGAAATAAAGTAAGCATTTGGTTATAACGCATTTCATTTACTCCAAAACTTCTGTTCTCTACAACCAAGTGCTCAGCTGCACTGTAACTTCTGTAAGCACCTATTTATATAGGGAGACTGAAAGCCTAAAGGAAAATGGACTAACATAAAAAGGGAGGAAGAAGGGAGGGGGTGGTTTTACGCCTCATTCTACTCTAAAAATACAGGCGTCCACCCCTGTGATTTTGGAATTATGTTGTAGTTGCCATTGATGCCCCTCTTGGTGTCTATCTGTGCAAATCAATCTCCTCTTTATTCCCAATTTTGCCAATTCCTAGCTACTCCCACTGTTAAACTTCAAGTCCTTAACAGAATATTCTTTTTTGCTGCAAGAAGACCCCATCAATGTCACTTTTGCCCAGGAAAGCAATTCGGTGAGAACAGTAAATCAAATGTAATTAGAATGATAAATTCCAAAAACGAAATCTGATAGCCTGCTCAACCCTTAGCTTTCATGCATTGCGGTGTAACTCAACAAACAAGGCTACCAGGCTTATCAACGAGGTGGTTAGACATAACTGAAATGGAGGGTAATCATACTACAGATTTGCAAGTCATGAGGTCAAATTCATCGTGTTGGTAGATGATATTATAATATGAAATTAAAATGAATAATCCCATTTAGAGTTAAACTTTAATGCAAATATTATCAAAATATCATATACTTACACGACATCTAGACTGCCGTAAATCATCTAGTGATTTTGAAATCTCAAGTTGCTTTGTGACCGCAGAATGTAGTTCCTGTGGAAACGGCATAATTGTAAATAAAATCACCATTGATAACCACTTTCCAGATATCTAAACTAAATAGAGTAAGGCATACCCTCTTTGTTTTCTCAAGGTCCAACTCCACAGACTTGATCCTCTCCAGCGATTCCATAAGCATTTGCTCTTTTTCCAATGGGATCGCAGCAGGTTTGTTGCTAAGTTCTTCAACTACCTTTTCCAGGCTCTGCAGACGCTCCATACATGGACGGACACAGTTTTCACTCACAGTTTCAACAGCTGTTGAATGACTATCAGCATTATGTTCCACAAGATTAGATGGATGAATATTGTTTTGCCGCCTCCAAAGATCAAGTGGCAAACTGCGGAAAAATGCTACTAGTTTGACCACAAATGACATCAGTGTTCTAGCCACACATAGATTATTCCTTTTCCCAATCTTTTCCTTAACAATGTCCATCCAATGGCTGATGAGACCTCCTGAAACAAGACATGAGTTACAATTCAAGTATCAAAGCTAACAACACCAAATTATACTCCAAATATATGGGTTAGAATCCACAGAAGAAAGTTATGCCTGATAGCAAATTTCTTAAAATACAAATATTTACCAAGTTCACCACAAATTTTGGATCAGACACATGATTTAAATAATAAATCACTTGTTGTATATCAGAGTTTCAAGGTAACAATCCATTATTTACCAATTCACCTATAGTGATCTGCAATTTATGTTAAAACGCATTTGAAACAGGCAATACAGGCATGTCAGAATGATACAGGATGTTCACTGTATCATACCACCGAAGCTGAAGAGTCTTTGCAGGGATATTGTTCTGCAAAAATATTTGTCTTTTGGGCAGGGAACAACCACATTCAAAGGATAATACTTGATTTGTGGGAGCCTTGTCATGTGGTTTGGGACTAATGAAAAGATTCTCAAAGCACACAAGGGAGTTTCTAAGAGCTCTCTATATTGCGGTTATAGATGTCTATTGACTTAATATCTTGGTTGAATTACTGATTTACCTTTCATTTTAGTCATTTTGCTAATGGGTTAAAAAAAATTTGCAAAATCAGAGGACAATTCATTCTGTTTAATTTGTTCCATTTCAGCCTGATTCATTCCTTTTCCCTTTCAGTGCTCCGTTTCTGATTCCATTATTTAAATCCTTGAGGCTTGAGCTGAGATATGGTAGAGAAAAGAACCAATTCAAAGTAAGAAAGCATTAATACATACCTTCAAAATGTGGGAGCAGTTCACTAGGCAAGTCCCTCAAGTCATTGCTTTTACGTGATTGATCTTCAGAATGCCCAACTCCCTGGTTGCTTCGAACAGCCTTCTCAACCAGAGGAAAATTTTCATCACAACTGTAGTAGGCATTTGGATCTGATGCTTTGACCTTAAAAAATTGTAAGACATACAAAATCAACACAACGCTTTGCGCACAACCATTACAGTAAATTTGGCCATAAGCAACAGCCTAAACTTACCTCATGAACAGGAGCCAAAAGTGGAAGCATAGAACTCCGTTTAATTGGAGAAGGATCATCAATTTCATATCCTGATTCAGCCGCTGAAGTTGCACTACTTCCCTGTAGAACAAAAACATATTAAATATCCAGGAAAAGATGAACTAGTAACATCAATGAAGAATTAGTCAATGAGGTAGTAACTTGCCTTCTGCAGGGGAATTTGAAAATATGAGTCAAATTTCTGCTGGTGACTAGGCACTCTGGTTATTTGCCTCACAAATGCTGCTTCCGCATTATGTACAAGCTACATAATAGAATAAATTGGTTATTTCCAACTACAGGTTCCACATAAAGTTTCAAACTGTCACCTTCCTGCTCAAGGAATTCAACACTAAAAATTACAATGGGAACCTCAATACTAGGATTACCTACCTTCATGACATCTGAATCATTCCAGGGTCCTTTATTTGAGCGCAGACACCCTCCTTCAGTAGAACATGTACAAGAACCACCCAAAAAGTCTGGCAATTGACTGAAAAGAAAGAAGAAAATGCAATTTATAGATGTTGTACAATAGATGTGAGACACAGTTAACAATAGACAAACCTTGAATCAATAACTTCCAGTAGCTTGAACAGGGACTTGGGCTCCAAAACCTGCCATTTAGAAAATTAGTAGGTAATTGAAAAAAGAAAAATCAAAATCTATGTGCTTACAGTCATATCCTCTACCTGTATCTTTGCAATAGTCTTTGCATCTAGAAATTTCTGAGCCGCAGGCCAAAGCATCTTCTTAAAGCCGGGACCAGCATTAACAATATACATCCGATGCAATGTCTGTAAAATTCAGGTTAATTCAGAAATCAATTAAACAGTATAAAGGAAACATCTCCTAGAAGACTTTGATACCTCAGGGTAGTAACTGTTATCTATCTTCGTCATTGCAGCCAAGAGATTTGCAGCAGTCCGAGTGAAATTCTTAATACCCTGTTTTAAACATGAACCAATGACCTATTCAAATACTACAAATTCACTCAACTCTTCAAGGTGTGTGCAAGGATCAGAAAAAGATAGCAAAACCACATTACGCCAATGATAGCAAAACTTTTATAGAAGATGTTGTAGCTTTTGTAAAGCCAAATACAATTTGCAGGCTTATCTAGAACGCGATACAACATACCAAGCCCTGTACATCCAATATTGTTGTAGTTGAACATATCTGCTTCCTTGCAGCAATTGAACATGCAGGGAATTTCTCCAGTAGAGCCCTCTCAAACTCTTGGACATGGTATTTCAAATATTGATCTATTGTCGTGATTCGCATCAGCCTACTCGGATGAGCTTTTCCAAGCCTTTCAATGTAAACTGGCCGACCTTCCTTGTCAACTCCATGGTAACCCTGAGGGTAATATTGCAAGACTTCTTCCAGCTCTTCAAACTCAAAATCCTAAAAAGTGATCATAATTCAGTATATTGCTAGAGTCAAATGCCAAATGAACTAGCAAAAAATCATAATTTCTCAAAGGGCATCCATTATAATACATAGGTAATTATTGGAAAACAAAATGGTAGCAAGATTTTGCCCAATTAAAATTTACCTGCTAATGCAGCTCCAAGTTTGTGTTTAAATAATATTCTGTTTACATTGAGAAAATGTTCAAGAAATAAAACTAATCCTTATAACAGACCAGAGCTCCACAGTCTAAACTAAGAAGCAGCAGAAAGATTAGTGGCATAAATTAAATTCAATACCTCCAATATGGTGTCTGTTCCATACTCTTTCCTCCAATTAAGCATTTCTTCCCACATCTGGATTGTTTTTTCAATATTAAACTCCCTAGCTTTCAAAAATCTACAAGAATTAAATAATTATGAATAAGTGAATGCATCACGGAAGATTTGTGATGTCCAGCTGCAAGGCAAAGCAATGCTTTTGATACCTAAAGGGCTTAGCTGAATTGTTAAAGAAGTGCCGACTGACCTTAACAAAGTATGATAGTCATCATGCCTAGAAGGCAATAAATTTCTTTCCAGAAGCTTTTGGCGCAGTTCTAATACAACACTCTCCTCTTTTTCATCCCTGACATCCTCAATGGAAACTGAAGAAACTCTATAATCAAATTTTCTTTTCCCTCTTTTCTTAAGAGAATGAGTGAACTTATTCGAAGCATTTAAAGCCTTTTTCTTAAGGGTGCCAATTCTGGATCGCCGTCTCTCATCCTCAGAGTTATCAAAATCAGATCTTCTCTCTCTGATTTCATCATTAGCCCCCATTCCATCTAGACCTTCAATAATACAATAAGCAGTTAAACACACTCATCACTTACTTTTAAGATTATCTAAAGCATCAAAAAACAGAATTGTGCATTGTATAACTAGCACTTCCAGGATCAAACCAACGAACAGCTAACGATACCTGACATTTCTGCGAAAGATGATACCCTTATTTGCAAAGTATAAAAGCAGATTCAAAGCAACCTCAAAGACATGTATGCAGCTCTAAACTGTCAGAAACAAAACCCAAAAGTATTATTTAATACACAACAGATCTGCAAAGAAGAAGAATCAGAAGCAACTGACTGATTTTAACTAAAACCACCAAACCCCTGCTCCGGGAAAATTAAAAATAATAATAATAACAATAATACTTAAACCAATAAGCAATCAAGTACCAAAACGCAAAAGTATCAAAAGCTTTAATCATATAAACCCTATTAGTTATAGGGGGTTCTCCAGACTCCCATGGAACCAAAAATTTTACAAGAATAACAAATTGTTCAGTTCTGTCCACAAAGCTCTCGCACGTTAAGCAATCTCTAAAATGAAATTCTCAGTAGTTAAAAATTCAGTGGATCTGAATAAGCTCAATCTTGAACACAGAGGGGGGTGGGGGAGAGAGAGAGAGGTAACTGAAAGTGCACACATTTCTCTCTATTGCAAAACAAACCAAGAAAACATCAGGACTTCATTTCGAACTGAGTTTCCATGAGCGTCAATCCTTAGTTCACACAAGGGGAAGAAACAAGGTTTACAGCAGTTGATCGTGCAAAGAACCCATCAAAACAAGAAAAGAAAATTTTGCATTGAGCTCAAAAAAGAAAAACTCAAAAATCGAGAACAGTAAAAACCGTTAAAACCCATAGCATATAAACCATCACTTGTCACATTTATGCTACTGTAATCAGTAAAGCTCTCAAACCTGAAACCGCATTAAATCTCACCAATGCCGACTCTAACCGTACGGATCTCACCCATAACTCTATCATTAATGAATGAAACCAAAAGGAAAAAAGCAAAACTCGAATAGCTTCAATGAGAAACAGAAAAAAACGCACCCAATCACAAAATCTCCAAATCTGAGGAGCTACAAGACCTACACACATCGATTCACGCGAGAAAGAGAAGAAGAGGAGTAAAGGAAGCAAGCAAGCACAGAATCTCCCTCGGGAAACACGGACGAGGAGGAGGGAGAGGAGGCGAGAAAAAGAGAAATTTTCCCGAGAAAATGTACAGAATTTTCTGGAGAAAAGAGGACGGAAAAGAAAAAATCAAAAACAAAAAAGTACGGATCCGAAATATTTATGAGTGTTTGTTTTGGTTATGTTTCTCTTCTCTTTTTAATTTTCCTTTTTGCTTTTTTACTTCTTCTCTGTTGTTTCTCTATCTACACTTCTCTCGAGTCCTGAGGTGGAGTTTATTTGTTTTCTTCTCACTCTATTTTTTATTTTTTATTATTTATTATTAATATTAAATTATTTTTTAAAATAATTTTTAGTTTTAAATTAAATTAATTTGGTTAGAGCTGAAAGTAGGTACGTCCGGTTCGAGTGAGTCTCTCTCTCTCTCTCTCTCTATATCTCTGCCTTTTGCGTTTTGCTTTATTGGGTCCATTTATTCACCGCTGGCCTCTTGCGGTTTTCTGCTCACGTGTCATTTTCTTTTCTTATTTCTTATTTTTTTATTTATTAAAAAATTTTAAAATCAATTTAATCTAGTCAATAATTTAATTTTAAAAAATTAATATCTAAATCCTTAAATTTTTAATAAATTTATTAATTCATTCTTATTTAAATCATTCAATTAAAAGTCAAAACGTTTTTATATTTATAAAATCAAAATTTTTATTTTTTATAAATTTTTATTTTTTTATACCCATTTATTTTCAAATTAAATAAATTAATATTTTAATTGTAAAATTTTATGTGGAAATAACTAAAATATTTTATATTTAAATAACCATATGTATTATATTTAAATTAATTTATTACATATATTGTTTTAAAATACAAATAATATACTTTTTATTGATTGGATTAGTATAATATATATCTATAAATTTAAGTATAGATTAATTATAAAAAAATAAATTATTCTACAATTTCTGTGTTCAAGTATATAATTATGGAAAATTATTATTTAATTTTATAATAGAGAAAAATATTATTAATTAATTTTTAATTTTAAAAATTTATTAATTAGTTGTTAATTTTCACAGTTTAGTATTTACTGTCTAATTCATTTGATATTGAGAAAAATTAGCAATTAATCACTCAATTTTAAAAAATATATTAAAATATCTATAAAATTTTTAAAAAATTATAATTATTTATTTATTTATGTCGAGGGTATATTAGATTTTTTTTCAACACAATTAAAAGAGACTAATTAATAAATTTTTAAATATTTAAAAATATTTTAATATATTTTCAAAATTAAAAACTAATTAATAAATTTTTATACTATATTTTCTAAATAATTATTTTTCTATAATTATTGAGTAATGGATATCAATGTATAGAAGGTATTTTAATAAAATTATATTTATTATATTTAAAAAATAATATATAATACTATTTGAATGTAAAATGCAAATTTTAATTTTTGAAAAATAAAAGAATAATTTGTTTGATTTTAGAAATATACAAACTAAATTATCAATTTCGTTAATATGTTAAAGATTTAATTGTTTTAATTGAGATTGAGTAAGGAATATAAATGATGTTGCCCAGATTAGATTGATTACGTGATCGAAATGAAATTGTGTTATGATGGGTTAGAGCCTCCAAGAGAGAAAACGTGAGGAGGTGGTGGATGCTCACGACAGTCACTCTGACGCTTAAATCAGTATTTTAAAAAATAGAAAGAATACAATGAATTACTTAGAATTTAAGTAGTGTTAGAGAATAATGTACCTTTATCTCTGCGATTTTTCTCCTTTTATACTGTAAGAGGTAGAGATGAATATGGTATTTTTCTAATATTTCGGCAGTAATGTGGTCGTTTGCTTGATATGAGATATCACCAGTTAATAGATGAAAATTTCGCAATCATAGGCATAATAGAGATATGTTAGGTTGTATTTGACAATGGTAACTTTGTGTCAAGGCTCGCCTTGATGAGAGAAGGGCGAGTCTTTTGGGTGATGATCCGAGTGTTTGCAATGTCCGGATCTTGCTTTCTCGGGACAGACTGCCTTTCCTACGTGTCTGGTCCTTGTTACGTGACCCCACATCATAGTGACAGCTCGCAGCTTTCCTTGGACGAATGTTATGTAACATCAGAGGCCCCCTGCTAGTTTTTTATTCTTCAGATTCGAATGAGGCATCTCTTATTGAGGTCTAGGGCATGTGGCCCCTCAAGGTTGGTTTTTGACTACTCACGTCATCGTCTATCTAGCCTTTCAATGATCACCACAATATTTATCATGCCGCATTTAAAGCCTACTATCAAAACCATCTTATAAAACCCTTTCGTTTTCTCCAAAACCTATTTTTGCTTTCTGCAATCTTTTTAGAGAGTTTTGCTCCACAACTTCCTTCCCATTTTTGTTCCTTACACTCTCACCTTTCTTATGGTAATTTTGTATTCCTTTTTCTTTAACATGAACAAGAATAACTCTTCTTCCCCTAGCGGGGTTTTTGTCTCTAGTTCCTCGTTTGATGGCTCTATCCGAGTGTCAGTCCCTATTGTTCCTTTGAGGGAGGCTATAGAGAATGAGGGTGGTTTACTTAGTGATACCCCGTTTGCCTTCTTGAAGTGCGATGTGAATCGTTTACATAATACTTACCATATTCTTCAAGAGTCTTTTTGAATTTTTACTCCTTCTCCCTGCATTCGTACTAACGACTTGCTCCCTACCGAAGACACTATCATTCTCTTCAAAAAGTAGCTAAAGGCTGGCCTTCGCTTCCCCTTAGACCCTTTCTTCGTGGAGGCTCTCTAGTTTCACAAGCTTTCTATTGCTCAACTTTATCCCAATGGCTGAAGAATCTTGGTAGCTTTTTGGTTCGTTTGCCTTAACAATCACATTGAACCTAGTGTAGTATTTTTCTCTCAGCTATACCAACTGAGTACCCATAAAAATGAGAAATTCTGGTATTTAAGTAGTCGAAAGAACTTGAACATTTTTAACCGAATGTTCTCCTCTTTGAAGCGGTAGAAGAATAAATTTTTTTCCGTCATCGGACAATGGGGGGTTTTGAGCGTCTTCAAACCAGCTGGCATTATTGGGTGGAGTTGAAGAAGGAGGGGGTTCGTCCGAGGAGAGAAGAGGATGAAGTTTTAGCCTTTCTCATGGCGATGGCTAAAAGCCTAAGAAAAATTGACATTACCCAGGCGGTGACAAACACCATTTTATCCTGGCAGAGTTGTAACGACCCGAAAATCGGACCGCTACCGGCGCTAGGATCCGGGTCGACTTAAGGCCGCCGGGACCCGTAGCAAGCTTGACATAAAACCTGTAAACCTGTATAATCCCATACATGATCAACAACATGCATAAAAATTAAAACTTTTCTTTCCATGAACATCAACCAAACTCAACCTGTGCATAAACATTAACATAACATTGATCCCTCTGTGGGATCTCATTTGTGCCCTCGAAGGGTAACATAACCTGTGTTGAGCTGGTTTACATAAACATCATCAAAATCTCTAAGATCATGTATAAAGAGGGATACAACATTCTATGGTCAAGCACACACTAACATCCATAAAACTCATTACATAACTATACTGTACTTTTACGTTACAATTTGATCATGTCCATTGCTAGCTATTACATAAACATGACTTCTTTTCTCTATCCGGACTCCCGCACTATATCCTGTACCTGCAAGCCTGGGGGTAAAGGGAGAGGGGTGAGCTAAAAGCCCAGTGAGCTGAACTATAAAACGTATCAACACTATGCTTTAATGAAATGCATCATAACACAGACAATTCACATAAGGGTTGGGTGAACTTGTCACCAATTAGTCCAAGCTAACATAGTGCCAGGCCGTAGCATGGGGTCCTGGTCTTCCTGTCATACATACATTACTTACCATTATCCCAGGGCCTCCTCTGGGCTCCTGGTCTTCGAGTCCACAATCGTGCCAGGCCGTAGAATGGGGTCCTGGTCTTTCATTTCCGTGCCAGGCCGTAGAATGGGGTCCTGGTCTTCCTGTCATGGACTAATTGGGTCATCCAACATTCACCCACATCAACAACAATCGATGCAATGCGGCATATTCGTGAATACTAATGCAATCATCCTATTGCATAATCATGATGCATGAAACATGATAAAACATTTAATTTAAAGGATTAAGTTTAGTTCCACTCACCTCTGGCTGACTCTGACAACACCAAAGCAGCTGAACTCACTGCTGGGGTCCTCGGTTCCTCGGGTCCGAACCTACACAGGTGGACTCAAATGAGGGACCAAACATGCTAGAACATAACTCTAAACTACTCCCCAAAAACCCCCTAAAACATCCTGAAAATATCACATAGAGATATGCATGAAATGGCTGAACAGGGCACTTTCGGCGGCACCTTCGGCGGCCGAAAGTCCTGGACAGATCCGAAAGTCAGGCACTTTCGGCGGCACCTTCGGCGGCCGAAAGTCCTGGACAGAGACGAAAGTCTCTTTTCGGGGGCGACTTCGGCAGCCGAATGCTGCCTTCATAAAGGGGGTTCGGCGGCCGAAACTCCCTTCGGCGGCCGAACCTGGTTTCTGCCAGGAGGGCAGAAACTTGGTTCACATGAACCCCTTGCCTCCCAAAACTTCAAATCATGCATAAATCTCAACCAAAACATGCATACAAGTTCCTAGGGGTCTCAAACAGTCATATACCCCAACTACAACACTTCAAACACATAAAAATCAACATACATTGCTCAAATCATTAATATAACCCATAAACTCAACATATAACCTAACATGCATTTCTACCCATAGATTTTGCATAAAACTTACTTAAAGCACATAAGGAGCTTAAGATCGGCCCTTACCTCTTGAAGATCGAGAGGGAGACGACCTAAACTTGGAGATCCACGAAAATGAGCTCCTGAGTTCCCAAAGCTCCAAAACTTGTTTCAAAAGCTTAAATCTTTCAAACCAAGTGAAAACAAGTGAAAATCTTGAAAGATTTAGAGGAAGAACATCAAAAATGGGTGAGAGACGACGGAAAGCTCACCTTGGCCGAAAATGGGGAAAAACTCGCCCGTTTTCGGCTAAGGGACCCTTTTATAGTGGCTGGTCAGACCACGTTCGGGGGCCGAATGTGCCTCCGCATCCATGCAATGTTCGGGGGCCGAATGTGCCTCCGCATCCATGCAATGTTCGGCGGCCGAACTAGACTTTCGGCGGCCGAACCTGGACTTCCCTCACTCATGCTTTCGGGGGCCTAACGTGCCTCCAAAACGCATGCATGTTCGGCGGCCGAACTTGACTTTCGGCGGCCGAACCTGGGTTTTCCTCCAAAGACTTTTTCATGCAAAAACTCATTCAATTTCATACTCAAAACCATTAAAACATGAAAACATTTTTATAAAACATGATTCTACCCTTCTAGAGGTCTCCGACATCCGAGATTCCACCGGACGGTAGGAATTCCGATACCGGAGTCTAGCCGGGTATTACATTCTCCCCCCTTAAGAACATTCGTCCCCGAATGTTCCTCAACTAGCACATGCATAACATAAAACGTAACATACATACTAAACACATAGAACACATAGAGACTAACCTTAAAAGAGATGAGGATATTGCCGGAGCATAGACTCCCGTGTCTCCCAAGTGCATTCTTCCAGATTGTGGTGGTTCCAAAGGACCTTCACCATCGGGATTTCCTTGTTTCTTAGCTTTCTGATCTGGGTGTCTAGGATCCGTACTGGCTGCTCCTCTCCCTCTGCCTCTGCCACTGGCCTGAGTCATGGCTGGAGCTGCTGGCTGCGCTACACTGCCTGAAGCTGTCTGCTGGGACTGAGCCATCGGGACTGCTCTTGGACAATCTCGAGCCATATGCCCCTCCTGACCACATCTGAAACAGGCGTTCGTCCCAAACCGACATACTCCCCTGTGTGGCTTACCACACCTCGCACAAACTGCATTATCCGCACCAGAGCTTGAGCCACTCCCAAATCCCAGACTGGACTTGACTTTGTTCCAGAACTTGTTCTTCTTACCCTTGGGCTTACCCCATCTCTTACTGCCTGAAGTTGCTGCACTCAGGGTAGAGGGATCTAACCTTCCCCCACCCGGAGTTTTTGAACCAGAAGCTTGTGCCACTGTCTGCTTAACTGTCCCCTGAATGATGGCACTATCCTCCATTCTCCTAGCCATGTCTACTATGGCGTGAAAACTCTCTCTATCTGCTGACTGTACCAAGGAGGAATACCTGGGATGGAGCTTCATGATATACCTCCTCGACTTCTTCTGGTCTGTGCTAAGGTCTTGCCCTGCAAATGGCAGCAACTCCATAAACCTGTCAGTATATTCGTCTACACTCATGTCATTAGTTTGCCTCAACTGCTCGAATTCTATCATCTTCAATTCCCTTGAACTATCAGGAAAAGCCCATCCTGCAAACTCATTTGCAAACTCTTCCCAAGTCATGCTGTCCACTCTCGGGTTCACATAATTCTTGAACCACTCCCGTGCCTTCTTGCACTTCAGTGTGAACCCAGCCATCTGGATGGCTCTACTGTCATCCGCCCCTATCTCGTCTGTAATCGCCTTGACCCGCTCCAAGTACACGAACGGATCATCACCTGTTTCAAACTGGGGAGCACCCAGCTTCATATAGTTTGTCATCTTAACCTTGCTCCCACTGGCTGAGCTAGGTCTAGGTGGTTGAGCAACTGGGGCTGCTGGTTCTGCAGGTGGTGGAGGTGGTGCAACATTTTCTGAGGTAGGGTTTGCTGGATTTGGATAGTAGGGTGGAGGTGGATACATTGGGTACTGAGAGTACGGTGGGTAGTATGGTGGGTATGGCATCTGTGTGGGATAAGGGGTGAAACTAGGGTAATCCGATGTACCTCCCATCGAATACCCGGGATGTTATGAGAAATGTGGGTAGTGAGGTGGCTGTACAAATCCCGAGGCCTGAGTGCCTCCTTGGGACTCTCCCATCCCTTCTTCTGACATACTGACTCCCAAACTGCCATCCCTCCTCTGTTCTACGTCCATATCATCCCCCATATCCTCTGACGCTCCTCCCTGAACTGTTCCTCTGACTGATCTGCTTCTACCCAGATCCAAAGACCTTCTAGGGTCTCTTGCTACTCTATCCCTGTTGGACCTGCTAGACATTGCCCTAGGCAATGCTGGAGGACGGGCGCTCATGCCCTCATCCTCAGGTGGTACTCCAGTCAATCTTGCTGATCGACGAGTTCCTCTCATCCTGTTTTCTGAAAAACAGTGCACATCACAAGCAACATTAGCATCATATGGTTCATGTGGGCACACATGAACCCTCATCACATACATCACATATCATAGCATATCATTAATGCGCATGCATAAAGTCATGGCATTTCACATCATCATGTAAGACAGGACTCCACATCCTATCCTAGTGGACATGATCTTTTCCTATTGTGCTTGACCTTCTATGACATCTATGAGCCCGACACTCTAGGTCCGACCATATGAACCTAGGGCTCTGATACCATTCTGTAACGATCCGAAAATCGGACCGCTACCGGCGCTAGGATCCGGGTCGACTTAAGGCCGCCGGGACCCGTAGCAAGCCTGACATAAAACCTGTAAACCTGTATAATCCCATACATGATCAACAACATGCATAAAAATTAAAACTTTTCTTTCCATGAACATCAACCAAACTCAACCTGTGCATAAACATTAACATAACATTGATCCCTCTGTGGGATCTCATTTGTGCCCTCGAAGGGTAACATAACCTGTGTTGAGCTGGTTTACATAAACATCATCAAAATCTCTAAGATCATGTATAAAGAGGGATACAACATTCTATGGTCAAGCACACACTAACATCCATAAAACTCATTACATAACTATACTGTACTTTTACGTTACAATTTGATCATGTCCATTGCTAGCTATTACATAAACATGACTTCTTTTCTCTATCCGGACTCCCGCACTATATCCTGTACCTGCAAGCCTGGGGGTAAAGGGAGAGGGGTGAGCTAAAAGCCCAGTGAGCTGAACTATAAAACGTATCAACACTATGCTTTAATGAAATGCATCATAACACAGACAATTCACATAAGGGTTGGGTGAACTTGTCACCAATTAGTCCAAGCTAACATAGTGCCAGGCCGTAGCATGGGGTCCTGGTCTTCCTGTCATACATACATTACTTACCATTATCCCAGGGCCTCCTCTGGGCTCCTGGTCTTCGAGTCCACAATCGTGCCAGGCCGTAGAATGGGGTCCTGGTCTTTCATTTCCGTGCCAGGCCGTAGAATGGGGTCCTGGTCTTCCTGTCATGGACTAATTGGGTCATCCAACATTCACCCACATCAACAACAATCGATGCAATGCGGCATATTCGTGAATACTAATGCAATCATCCTATTGCATAATCATGATGCATGAAACATGATAAAACATTTAATTTAAAGGATTAAGTTTAGTTCCACTCACCTCTGGCTGACTCTGACAACACCAAAGCAGCTGAACTCACTGCTGGGGTCCTCGGTTCCTCGGGTCCGAACCTACACAGGTGGACTCAAATGAGGGACCAAACATGCTAGAACATAACTCTAAACTACTCCCCAAAAACCCCCTAAAACATCCTGAAAATATCACATAGAGATATGCATGAAATGGCTGAACAGGGCACTTTCGGCGGCACCTTCGGCGGCCGAAAGTCCTGGACAGATCCGAAAGTCAGGCACTTTCGGCGGCACCTTCGGCGGCCGAAAGTCCTGGACAGAGACGAAAGTCTCTTTTCGGGGGCGACTTCGGCAGCCGAATGCTGCCTTCATAAAGGGGGTTCGGCGGCCGAAACTCCCTTCGGCGGCCGAACCTGGTTTCTGCCAGGAGGGCAGAAACTTGGTTCACATGAACCCCTTGCCTCCCAAAACTTCAAATCATGCATAAATCTCAACCAAAACATGCATACAAGTTCCTAGGGGTCTCAAACAGTCATATACCCCAACTACAACACTTCAAACACATAAAAATCAACATACATTGCTCAAATCATTAATATAACCCATAAACTCAACATATAACCTAACATGCATTTCTACCCATAGATTTTGCATAAAACTTACTTAAAGCACATAAGGAGCTTAAGATCGGCCCTTACCTCTTGAAGATCGAGAGGGAGACGACCTAAACTTGGAGATCCACGAAAATGAGCTCCTGAGTTCCCAAAGCTCCAAAACTTGTTTCAAAAGCTTAAATCTTTCAAACCAAGTGAAAACAAGTGAAAATCTTGAAAGATTTAGAGGAAGAACATCAAAAATGGGTGAGAGACGACGGAAAGCTCACCTTGGCCGAAAATGGGGAAAAACTCGCCCGTTTTCGGCTAAGGGACCCTTTTATAGTGGCTGGCCAGACCACGTTCGGGGGCCGAATGTGCCTCCGCATCCATGCAATGTTCGGCGGCCGAACTAGACTTTCGGCGGCCGAACCTGGACTTCCCTCACTCATGCTTTCGGGGGCCTAACGTGCCTCCAAAACGCATGCATGTTCGGCGGCCGAACTTGACTTTCGGCGGCCGAACCTGGGTTTTCCTCCAAAGACTTTTTCATGCAAAAACTCATTCAATTTCATACTCAAAACCATTAAAACATGAAAACATTTTTATAAAACATGATTCTACCCTTCTAGAGGTCTCCGACATCCGAGATTCCACCGGACGGTAGGAATTCCGATACCGGAGTCTAGCCGGGTATTACAAGAGTCATCTGTCGGCAAACCAAACCTACAATCCTCACTTGCCCAATCTTCCTAACCTTTCCGAAAGAATTCCTCTGGCTCGAGATTAGGGTACTTCTATTTCCATCTCCTTTATTTTTCAAACTACCTTTCTTACTTACTTTTCCTTTTGTTTTCAAATATGGCCGGGTCAAGCAGATTCACCGAGGAGGTCTTTACTGCTCGTAAGGGCAAGGTTGTTGCTACTGGAGTTGCTAGTCCCTCTGCTAAGTATGTTCGCCCTTTGAAATCGATAATTGTACTTCCTTCTCCCCCTCCCTAGCTTGCGGTCGAGGAGTTGGCATCCCTTTAGCCCGAATCTTTAGCCCTAGGTTCTTCTGCTTCTGCCTCAACTCCTGAGCTCCCTACTGATGTCACTTCCCCCTTTGTTTCTGCCCCTACGAGTGCGAGAGTTGAGTCTTCATGGCCTGCAAGCATTCAGCGCTTAGCCTTGGCGCTAAATCGGGCGCCCTCAATCATTGATGATCCTTCTCTGGGCCTCCTGCTAATCAAATGAGCCCTAAGGGCTGCACATCGTCATCACTTGAATGAGGTTGAGACAAATGAGCTGTTTGTTAATGCCATGCATTCTGCACTGGAGGGTGCCCTCTACACTATGTGACCAAGGAGCGATTTAAAGCCTTGAGGTGGGAGTTTGGTGCAAATAAGATGCACATGGGGCTCTTGGCTGAGGAATGTTCAAGATTGAAGGCTCGGATTGCTAAAGTTGAGTTTACCATGAAAGAGACATTAGAGTCGGTGGACAAACTTCAGACTGATCTAGACACAGCCTTTGCTTCTAACCTGGGCCTTGAGGATCGAGTTAAATCCACTGAGGATCAAGCCGCCATGTTGCAGCACTAGGTCTTAGTGCTGCAGGTTCAAGCTGAGGAGGCTCGAGTTGCCTCTGCCAAGGTTGCTAAGCTCGAAATGGAACTTGAGGAGACAGTGGCCAAAGGTGGGAAGATGTTTATTCAGGTCTAGGATTCAGTGAAAAAGGAGCTGGTGAAGCATTTTCCTTCTGAGAATTTCTCCAGGATAGACGACATCCTCCTCGAGGAAGAAGATGAGGCTAAAGGGGAGTGTGTTCAAGATACTCCAGCCGAAGAGGGGGGTGATGAAGATGCTCCCTCAGACTGGATTTCTCCTGTTAATGTAATTGATGTTAAAAATATTGATGTAATGGAGACTCAGGTAGATGAGTCTGATGACCCCACCCCTTTATAACTTTTTGTGATTTTAATGAGAACATTTTGCCTTTATTTTCGTTAAATGTTTATACGTTTTGCAAATAATCTCTTTTTTAAAAATTTTGCTTAAGGGGCTAACACACATCTGTGACGCCTGGTTACTAGCTTGACTTGTGGTCATGAAATAAGGGACTTACTAAATTTTCAAAATGGGACTAACGTCTAAACATATGGTATGACAGATGCCCGCCCTGTAGCCTAGGCATGAACTGCCTTAGGATATTTTCTTACTATGCCAGACTGTTACCCAACCATGATCTCGTCGGTTTCCTGCCTCGTAGCTTTAATTATTGGGACCAACACTCGAGTGGTCTAGCGGGAATCGCCTTGTGACCTGGTCTGGTGAAAATCATATTGTGGCTTTGATTAGTGGGACCAACACCCGAGTAGTCTAGTGAAAACCGCCTTGTGACCTGACCTGGTGAAAACTGCCTTGTGGCTTTGATTTAGTGGGGCCAACACCTAAGTGGTCTGGCGGAAACCTCATTGGGACCTTATATGGAGAAAACTATCTTGTGGCTTTGATTTAGTGAGGCCAACACCCGAGTGGTCTAGCAGAAACTACCTTGGGATCTGGCCTAGCGAAAAATGCCTTGTGGCTTGATTTAGTGGAGATAACGCCTGAGTAATCTGGCAGAAACCGTTTTATGACCTTGCCTGATGAAAATTGCCTTGTGGCCTTGATTAATGGGACTAACGCCCGAGTGGTTTAACGAAAACTATTTTGTAACCAGACTTGGCGAAAACTATCTTGTGCCTTTAATTAGTGGGACCAACGCCTGAGTGGTCTGGCAGAAGCTACCTTATGACCTGACCTGGCAATAACTGCTTTGTGGCTTTGATTAGTGGAACCAACGTTTGAGTGGTCTGGCAGAAACTGCCTTGTGACCTAGCATGGCAAAAATTATCTTGTGACCTTGATTAGTGAGACCATGCCCAAGTGGTCTGGCAAAAACTGCCTTGTGACCTGGTCTAGCGAAAACTGTATTGTGGCATTGATTAGTGAGACCAATGCCCAATTGGTCTGATAGACATCGCCTTATGATCTGGCCTAGTAAAAACTGTCTTGTGGCCTTGTAACTTTAAATTGTTTTATCTCTTTAGTCTTTCCTCTTTTTTTTTTTAGGGAAGGCAATCCATTACTCCTTATCACTGAATAACATATCATATGAAAATACCTTGTTAGCTTTGTTATTAAAAGAATATCCTTCTTTTACAGATGAGGGTAGAACCACCCGCTTCCCTCAAATGGCTTACTTATGAGATTTTTGGGTGGATGACTCCCGAGGGCGAATGATTCCCAAGATTTCTAAAAGTTTTCTTCCTACCCGATAATTCTATTTGCAATCTGCTTACTTCCCTTACCCCTTGCCGTGTTCTTCTGTTATCATATATATGACCCCTACAAGTTCTCTATCAGGGATTATCTCAGAGGTGATTTCGTTGGATTTAGATCTCTTGTCTTCTTTTTCCTTCTTTGTAAATTTTGCAGGGTGTCATCCCTTATCAGCCTTTTGATCTCATTCTTTAGTTACCGATATTCTTTTGTTATGTGGTCATGATTTTCATGGAAGCAATAATACTTTATCTTGTCTCGTTTCTATACTTTCTCAGGATTGAGCTTCGACAGTCACCTGATTTCTTTATCATTTTTCTTGACCGACATCAAGATATGAATTCTTATACTTACTCTGTTCGTCCCTCTTTTATGAGATGGGGTAACTCCTGTGATCTCCTTCATGTCCTCGTCTCTTGGGCTTTTAAATCTGCTTTTGATTCGCCCTTTTGGCTTCTTTCAGCACCTGAACTTCATCATCTAGTTTGATATACTTCTGAGCTTTTTCTATCAACTATTGGTATATTACGGCTGAATTTTTAATAAAGGAATCCATGAATTTGACATTATGGGTTCCTTTCTTCAACGCCTCACATGCTATCTCATGGTTTAACTCTTTCACCTGTATGGTTTCAGCATTGAAACGGAAAATAAAACTCCTTAAAAACTCGTCCTCTCCCTGGTGGATCTTTTACAGGTTAGAGAAATTTTTTTTGGGAGGTATGCAAGTAATAAATCTGAATTTGAATAATATTGCAAACTGTATAAAATTTCAAATTGAACTTAAGTTTAGGTGTTGGTACCATTTCCAAGCCAAACTTGTGAGTGTTGACGGAAACACTCGGCATAACAAAAAATCGTTGATGTCCTGGAGTTGCATGGTTTTCCTAAAGATTGCCAGATGGCTTCTGAGATTTGTCGTTCCGTCGTATTTATCTAAACTGGGCAGCTTGAACTTGGTGGGAAAGATTTCTGCTAATATTTCTTCTGAAAGGGGCGAAAAGCCATCTAGACTGAAATCCTCCTTTTGGACCAATCTTGGTACAACCTGTACTAGCTTCCAATCCACTCCTTTCAGAGCCTCATCCAATTCATCTTCGGATTTGACCCTTCCTTTGGACCGCAATTTGGCCGCTTCTATTTGGGCTCTTGTGGTGTCTACAAAGGCTTCCTCCCTTCTTCCAAGATCCATCTTGGACGTGTCTTCCTGAGCTTTATAATACCCAAGAGTAGACTACAACCTTTGGATGTACTGAAGTATCTGTTCGTTGACTACTAGAGGCATGTTTTCTCTATTGTCGAGGGCAAATGAAACGATGACTCCTTCATTGGTAGCGACATTAACAGCAGCTCTAGGACTACTAGCCATTTTGAGAGTGAAGGGAGAGAGAAGGAATAGGAAACCGATCGTAATCCAATGAATAAAGGGGGGTTCAATGAATTTTTTTATAGTGGAACTAAATAATGTTGCTGACATTAGATTGATGACGTGACTGGAATAGAATTATGCTATGATGGGCTAGAGCCTACAATGGAGAAAACGTGAGGCGGTGGTGGGTGCCCACAGCAGCCACTCTGACGCTCAAATCCGTATCTTTAAGAATAGAGAGAATATAATGAATTACTCAGAGCTTGAGTAGCATTAGAGAATAACATATTTTTGTCTCTGCGATTCTTCTCCTTTTATACTGAAAGAGATAGAGATGAACATGGTATTTTTTTGATAATTTGATGGTGATGTGGCCGTCTGCTTGATATGGGATATTACCAGCTAATAGGTGAGAATTTCGCGATCATAGGCATGATAGAAATATCCTGGACTGTGTTTAGCAATGGTAACTTCGTGTCGAGACTCGCCTTGATGAGAGAAGAGCGAATCTTTTGGCTGATAATTCAGGTATTTGCAGTGTCCAAATCTTGCTTTCTCGGAACAGATCGCTTTTCCTACATATCTAATTCTTATCACATGATCCAACATCACAGTGAAAGCTCACGACATTTTTTGGACGAATATCCTGTAATATCAAAAAATTATTTTACTAATAAAATAACAATAAAGATTAAACTATTTGATTTTAAAAATAAAAAATAAAAAATAAAATTATTAGTCACGAAGATATTCTAATACATCTAAAGAACTTATATAACTAATTTCTTCAATTTAGCTACATTAATATGAATGTTACACTGTAAATACAATTAAAATAATAATAATAATCTTTTTAATCTTATAATTTTTATTCATTTTATTTTTTATATAAATTTAAAAATAAATTTTTTATTAAATTTTAATTATATTAATTTTAAATATATTAAATTTATTAAATATTAAGATATTTTTTAAATATTTATTTAAAAAATAATTGAGAAATTATATTAAAATTAAATTAAATAAAATTATAATAATTAATTTATATATTATTATAATGTGAAAAAGATAAGTGGATAATAATTTTAAAATAAAAAATAATAAAAATTATGAGATAATAATAATAATAATAATAATAATAATAATAATAATATTTTTTATTTCATAATTTTTATATATTTTATTTTATATATATTAAAAAATATTTTTTTATTAATTTTTAATTATATTTATTTTTAAAATATTAAATTTTATTAAATATTAAAAAAAATTTTAAAAATTATTTAAAAATAAAATAAAATAAAATATAATTATAAACATCGATTTATATATTATTATAATATAAAAATAAAAATATATAATAATTTTAAAACAATTAAAAAATAAAAGTAGGAAAAAAAAAATTGTGGTGCATAGAGATAATAATAATAATAAGCAAAAGCGACCGACAGGAGGAGGAAGAGGGTTAGAATATAGAGAAAGGAAGGGCGTGGTGCGTTCATTTTTCACCTTTTTAGCTGGTTTTCTATCGAATCTCACGCTCCTTTCATTCTTTGTGATTTACTCTTCTCCCTATGGAATCTAATCTCCTGTTTCAGACAATGATGCCGTTATTATAAGTTTGTTTTTATTTCAAAAATAAAATATAACTGGTTATTTCTTTGCCAGTTAAAAAAAAAATATTTTAAATTTATTGTTTAAATTTTGCATAAATTAATTTAATATTTATATTTAAATATAATTTTTATTAATTTTTTAAAATTAAAATGTAACAATTTTATAGTAAGTTAAATATAATATAAATTAATTATATATGAAAAACAATATTAATTTATAATTAAATGTTATATTTAATTTTAATAATAATAATAATAATTTAAAAATTAAATATGCAATTTACAATTTCAATAATAAATAAATTTTATTTTATAAATATATTATTTTTAATTATTTTGTATATATTATTATTTTAAATTAAATAATATATTTATTATAAAATATTTATAATTATTATAAAATAAAATTTATCATTGTTAAAAGTATAAAAAATTAATTAAAATTATATATAAATTTAAATATTAAATTATAGTATTTAAATTTTAAATATTTAAATTAAAATAGTGAATATTTGACTTTTTCACCAACTTTTTTTTCTGTATTAAAAATTTTAAGTTTATTTTAAAAAAATTACTATTTAATTCTTATAATATAAAAAATTATTATTTAAAAATTAAAGCAAATCAATTTATAGAAATTAATTTAAATTGAATCAATTTGATTCAATTATTTTTAACATTTTAAAATTTAATTATAAATGCAAATATAGATTTTGTTGATGTAGTTAACCTAACAAGAAGTAACAAGAGGAGAGATAGGTTGATTACCTAATAATTAATATTTTACTTGTTAAAGGGTTCAAGGAAATTCTCTCACCCAATTATAGAGGTTTGACTCTTGGGAATAGAGATAGTAAAAATAAAAATAAAAATAAAAAATATTAAAAAAAACCCAAGTAAAACCAAGCATAAAAATCCCAATTCCATGGATGATAGTGGAATTATTGCCTTGTAGATTTGAATGTAAAAGTTTGCATGATGATTTTAGATTTTGGGAACTCAATAGACTTTTTCTCTTTAGTTGTTTGCTTCCTAAATTCCAAATGCTAAAGACAATTGGGTTGTGTCACTATCTTCTTTGCATTAATGCCACATCACAGACTCTTCATCTTCTTCATTTAAGACTATTATGATTCTCTTTTGCTTTCTATTTCTAGAACATATCATTTCATGTTCTTGAGACTTGTTTGGTTTAAAAAAATTGGAAGGAATTAACAATTTGAATGGGAGGGATGAAAATGAAGAAAAGAAATGTCAAAGGAAGGAAAATTATATTCTCTAGCTACCACTTGTTTGAGTGGGAATAGCAAGTTTCTAATTTTCAAAAAATTTATTAATTTATTTATATTCTAAAATTATTCAATTAAAATATTTATATTGATAATATGAGATTCAAAGAAAATAGGATTTATATTGGTTGGATAAGTTTGGTCTGAGAGAACAGAACTCCTTTCATTTTATTCTTTTTTTTTGTCGGCTAGTAGCGGATATGTACGTACTGAAATATTAGAAGTCTGTTCTATGCTAAACGGCCATTTAATTCTTCCTGACACGCGTGTAACAGGTCTGCCTGATGTATAGGCCGGCTGCCCCTTATCACATTGAGCTTCAAAGACGAATCAGGTATAAGAAGACTGAAACTCACGGGAGGCCCGACCTCAAGACTGGGTGGTCCAGACCAACCTATGACCCTTGGATCAGAATTGCCATCATAGATTAGACCTTATATCGAGATGATGAAATCTAAGCGGTTATCATATATCATTTAGTTTCGTTGTTAATGAAAAATTGAGTTGATTAATGATTTATTTAATAAAAATTTTAAAATAAAAAAACCTAAAAATTAATAATTTTTTAATAAATAAAAAAAATATTGTTTGGTTGTTCCATTTTCTGTGCATGAAAACCTAAAAATATCGAACCGATCGCTTTCTTATCAATTAGCTAATAGAGGTACGTAAACATGATTTTATAGGCAACGTAATCTCCAAGTTCTCCCATTTTTGTCAACTATGATGCAATACATTAAGGGATTTGAATTTTATTAATATTTTATGGGTTTAATATTTATTATTTTAATTTATTTATATAAATAATTAATTAAATATAAAATATATATTTAATAATTAATACAACATAATAATTACCTAAATAAGTAACATACCATTCCCTAAAAAATAAATCACGTAATAAAATTTTAATAAATTAATACGCTGTTGTAGAGATTTCATTTAAAAAAAATTATTAAAAAATTTAATTAATCGAGCCAAATCAAATTAAATTTAAATTAAATCCATTCAATTCATATTAATATTTTATCTGATTTAATTTAATTATTATAAATAAATAAAATTTAATTTTTAATTTATTTAATTTAATTATATTATCAATTTTGGGTTGATTATAAGTTTAGAGTTAATTTATAATTGTATGAATTTCGACTTCGTACTTCCTTACAATGAAATGTTCTTATTTAAAAAAAAAAAAATTTTAAAGCATTTGCACCTAATTTTTATTTTTATTTTTCGTATAACATGATTAATTAAATGCACATTTTTAGTGTTTTGCGTGGTGGCCACTATTTATAGTATTCTTACGCTCTCAATTTGGCCTACCATTCAAAGTTATAACTTTAATATAATTTAAAAAAAAATAATTTGTATTTAGAAAATATGTTTTATAGAAAATATTTTTAAAATATAAATTATTATTTATTTATTTAATTAAAAAATAAAATATATTAATAAGTTTATATATAAATATATTAATAAAATTATCAAATCGCAATAAATTTATTTTCTTTAAAATAATTTGGTTGTATTTAATTTTTAACTAAAATTATTTTTTTAATTTTTTGATTTAATTTTAAAGAAAATTAATGAATTGGTTGTATTTAATTAGTGAAAAATTAAAATCGTCGGTAAAATTTGAAAAAGCAGAAACTCTTATTTATTAAAAAAAAGAAAATCATTAAAAAAATACAAAAATATTAAAAATTTATATTTCTCTAGTTAATTTTTTTTCAGTTTTTGAAATTCTTATTAAATTGTGAGATTTAATTTATTTTAATTTTTTTTATCTTAATTGTAAAAATTTTTTATTTGAATACTTTAATTAATTAATAAAAAAATTAAGTGAATTATATTTAATTATCAGGGATCAAGGAACACTCTAACCAAGCAATTTTTTTTAAAAAAAAACCAATAATCTAAACTTGAGGACAGAGAATCCAAATGGCACAGCAACACAGAGGATAATAAATGCAAAGTGTGGAGAGAGAGAGAGAAGAGGGTAGGCGTCGGTAGAAAGAAAAGTCGCTTTCTGAAGACAGAGACAGAGGAGTCCCTTTCATCAATTCCATTTCTTTTGTTTTTTTTTTGGTTTTGATTTCTATGTGAATTGGATTATTTAGCAGAAGCAGAAGCAGAAGCAGAAGCAGAGCAGCAGACATGTTTGTCTGAAAGAGTGTTGGCGTCTGCGGTAAACATTCACTTTTATTTTATGCATATAATCACATTCTTCTTCTTTTTAGAATACCGACAATTGGAAAACATCCCACCATTTCTGCTTCCGATCACTCTCTTCCGTCAATTCCTCATTTAATTTTTCAGACCCATGAATTTGAATCATATATCCCCTCGCTTTTCTCTCTCATCCTCTGCCTCCCAATTGCATTCCCTCCTCCTCCGCCGCCGTTATCGTCAAAAACCAGAACATGCCGGCAGATCATTCGCTTTCCTTAACTAGAACAACGTCGCCCTGTTGCTTTTCGTCGTCTTTCTCAACCTAATTCAATTTTTTTAATAATAAAATATTTTTTAATTTGAGGTATTAAAGATTTAGTATTTTATTTAACATAAAATTTAAAAATACATAAGTATTGTACATTACTTTTAAAATTATAAAACAAAATTTTATTATTAAAAATAACATTTTATTATATGAGAATTTATTTAATTTTAATAAATATTTTATCAAACCAAAATATTTTTTAATATTTAATAATATTTAATAAAATTTAATATTGGATATAATTAAAAAATTAATAAAAATAATTATTTTTTAAAATAAATAAAAATTATAGAATGAAATATCTAATAGCTATATATTTAATTGACTATTATATATTAAAAATATCATATATAATTGGTTTCTTCGAAAAAAAAATCATAACTAGTAAAATAAAAAAAGCGAGAGAATTAAATCAATTAGAATATTGTGTTTTAATAGATAATTTTAAGATTAAAAAAAGGGAAAAATAATTTATAATTAAAAAATATTGTTTATAAAAAAAATTTTGAATTTTTTTTAAAAAGATAATTTATTTTTAAAAATAAAATTTATTAATAAATTTATATATTGAAATTTTAATAAAAATTTTAAAATATTAAAAATATTTTTTAAAGGAAATTATTTTTTAAAAATGATTTAATTTTTAATTTATTAAGAAAATATTTTTCTGTTGAGTAATATTTTAAAATATCTTAAATATTAAAAAATATAAAAAATATTTTCATATTTTCCTTAAAATAAATGGAACCGAAGTTTCAACTATCGGTGTTGATTTGATGAAAATTAGGTGATAATGACATTCTAACTGTATCTTAATTATTTAATATCTAAACTTTATGAAAATATATATTTTTTAATTTTTATAATTGATAAACACACAATTATGACTCATACATTGTTAGATTTTTTTACGTATAAAATTACTTTTTATAGGTTTAAATATTTATTATTTACATTTTTATTATACTTAGGATAAAATTAAAATTGAATTGTGATACTATCTCTATTTCATAATTACAGTCTTTTAAAAAATATTTTATTAATTTTAAGATAATAAAAAAGAAAAAAATAATTTTTAAATCCGTTAGAAATTGTAATGGGATAGAAACATAATTTTTATTATAGACTTAATGGAATGTAACGGAATAGAAACATGATTTTTGATGAATCTGATTTTTCTCTTATTCCACGATAGATCTGGTTTTCTTCTTACTCTATCATATGGGTCTTTCAATATTCGATTTAATAAAAAAACCTGTAAAATAAGGAAAGACGATCAGGGATCTACCGAGAATGCCCTCGGTGGAGACCCTCCGATGTTCAAGTCAGGTTCATGAACTAGTATAATATGATAAGCAAGAGTTGCAGAGAAAAATAAAGTAAAAATATGGAGTCGAGGAAGAAGTGGGAAGAAGAAGAAAGGCCCCTCTCCTTTTTTTTACCTGCCCCTGACGCCTCCCGCCTTCCTGTTATTGTGCTACCTGTCTATGTCACTCAGATCCGTACGTACGGACGTGTCAGACCCCTCTCTATGCCATGCAGTCATTTAATTTTTCCGGCACGCGTGCGGGCTGGACTGTGAAGTGACTGGATCAGCTCCTCTCCCTCACATCACATCACCGGACTGGGTTTCTTCCTGCTGGGTCTGGATTTGCTGGTAATCCATCCGGTTCGGCGTGTTTGGGTCAAGGCTTGAGATGCTAAGTTAGTCAGCTTAAGGAGAGCTTGATGGGTTTTGGGCCATTATTCTCCTCTTGGGCCCGATCTCGCATAGGGTAGAGAAAATCCGACGGTCATCAATTTTATTATAGAGGTTAGTGAATTATTACTCCGTTATTATCAGAATGGATTTCAACATTTTTACAAATAAAAAGTTTTTTTTTTTTTAAATGATAGATAGAAATTTTATTTTTTTTTCGTGCATTTTCCTTATTTGGAGATTAAAGATAGGGTAAATTGATGTCACTTATCAATGGTAGAATTAAAGAGAAAGTATTTAAATGTAAAAATCAAATTTTTATAGAATATTTTTAAAAATTGATTTTTTTTTTTAATTTACCCCTTAAAATTTAAGGGAAAATTCAAATTGGAGTGGATTTCCTGAACGAAAACATCATGGTGTTCATTCTCATTTATCTCTTTTTAAATAAAGAAAACGTTTTAGCATTTTATTTTTCACTCCTACTTTTATACTGTAATGTATAATAAACAATATATAAACAAAAAAATTTATAAAATAAAAAAATATTATCAAAATTTAAAAATTGATAATTATAAATTAAAAATAGATAATTATAAGTTATATTAAAAATTCACAGATCCGATTAATTTAAATTCATGCTAAGTGATGCGATTGAAAATAGTGCTTAATTGATTATACTTGAAAAAAATTTTTGAAGTGATTGGTGTTTATGGCCGTTACTCCAACGCTCATATCAACAAACTGAAGAATAGAACGAGTAAGGAATTATTTAAAAATCAAAATAATAGTGCAAAAAAATTACGTACTTCTATGTTTGTAATCATTGAATTTTATATTATAAGATGATGAAATTAAATGTCACAGAATCTAATAATAATATGATCGGCTATTTGATAAAGGATTTTATCAGTTTATTTGGTTGATGATCTTGTGATTACAGATTTAACGGAATCTGCTAGATTATGCGGTAACTTCATATATTTGTAATCATTGAATTTTATATTATAAGATGATGGAATTAAATGTAATATAATATGATAATGATATGATTGGCTATTTGATAAATGATTTCATCAGTTTATTTGGTTGGTGATCTCGTGATTACAGATTTAATGTTGTCTGCTGGATTATGCGGTAACTTCATATAAAAGCGCATAATTTATATTGGATGGAATTACATATCTACTTATCATACTTTTACTGTGTGATCTTATTTTATAATAATAGTTCATAATTTATTTTGAACAATTATATAATATCACTAAATAATTTTATTAAGAAAAAATAAATCACTTTATCTCAAATTTTTAAAATATTTCTCGTCCAAATTTAAATTTGAAATTACAAATTAATTTAAAAAAATCTCTTTCATTCTATCTCACCTATTAAAAAAATAATTATAAATTATATTTTATATATTAATTATTATGATATCAAAATAAAAACTTTGGAGCAAGACAATGACACAAACCTAATTCCATTAAAAAAATCAATTTTGTTTGCATATTCGTAAATTTTACAATATCAATATTTTTTAGAAATTTAATTTAATTAGTGAAATTTATTGCAATTGTATTTAATTAATCAAATTAATTATTTTATTGTTATGTTTAAATCACTATACTTCTCAGCTTTCTTCCTCCATCCTCTATTTCTTGTGATGCACTCTTCGTTCTAACTCATCCATATATCAAACCATAAGAATAATGAGAAATTAAAGAGAAGAAATATATTTTTTAATAAAATTACTTAATTGACATGAATTGTAATTTTGTTATTATATCATGTTAAGGGTATATAAAAAATTTAATTATAAATAATACCAAATTATTTAATTTAATAATTATTTCACATATAAAAAAAAGAAATTAAGAATTTTTTTTCTTTTTTTTTTCTCTCTAGATAAAGAAAATTTGAGATATCACATTTATGGTTGTTTTTATTTTCCATTTTAATATGTTGAGATCCAAAAAGTAGAATTTACTGTGGTTGTATAAATTTAAATGGAGAGAAAGACATTTATTTAATTAGTATGTGTATTCTAATATTTTCTTTTTTTCTTTTATTTCTTTTCATTTTGTCAGCTAGTGACGTTTAACCGTCTCTCTGCTAAAGTATCATATGTCTCTATCACTCAGGTTTGTGCATACGGATGTGTCAGAATTTCTTTTCACTCTAGAAAATTATTTAATTTTTTCAGCGCGCATGCGGACAGAACTGCGAAATAATTAAATTTACTCTTCTGACGTTTGTCATATCAACATGACTTTCTTTGAAAGGATCTATATGAAATGTCTGTCCAGACTGATTTTTTCAATTGGATTAAGGCATGTAACATGAGTTTGTTCATTTTAAAAAAGGCATGGTGAATTTTGAGACCATTTTCCTTATTAAAGTCTAATTTTATTTTTAAATATAAAAAATTTGGCGATAATCCCATTTCAACAAAATGAAAAAAAGAAAATGACAAGAAAAAGAGAAAAAAAACAGGAAAATTTGGAGAGAGAAAGAAATAAAAAAAGAAAAATGAAAAAAATAATTTTTTTTTATCCTTACTAAGCAAAAAGCCTGCAACTTTGTTGTATGCAGTTAATTAAATAATAATTTTCTCTTTATTTAATTAATTATCTATATAAAATTTTAATTCAAAATAAAAAATTGAGAAGAAAAAGGATACCTCAAACTAGACAAATGCTTAGCCCTTAGGCAAATTGGTCTCTCTCTTATTTATTTATTATTATTTTTAAAGAAAAGTTGGAATAAAATCTTGGAGGATGAAAAGCTAAATATTGTCTCCCTCCCATGTTATGGACTTACAGTGGTTCCTTTATTATCTTTCCATTTCTTTTTTCTTTTAATACTTAATATTTTAATTTTAATTTTAATTTTAATTTAATAATATACTTAATATATTATAAAAATTTGGTAAAAACTGAAAAAAGCTTATTTGGTTCAGAATATTATAAAGAAAACAAGTCTATTTATAACTGAATATATAATAAGAGAGATAAATTTAGTACAGTGCTATAATTATATAATAATTAAAATAAAATAATATGAAAATGTCAGTGACATAAATAATTGTAAGGTAGGGACACATGTCTCTTAGGTCAAATGTCAGTACTCAGTAGCCCCATAATATAAATTTCTGATGGAGCCATCTGCATGCCCTAATATTAAGCACAAGACATGGCACTGGAAACATGGCTTGCTAACTTACAAACACAATCCCCCAAAATACATCAACGTGAATTTTTTAACAAATTATGGGAGGAGTAAATATTATTCAATAAGTAGATGAGAAATTCAAAGTCGAAATATTATTTATTTTTTATATATTAAAAATAAAAAAAATCGATAAGATTATAATATTCTAATATTAAAACAATTAAGATTTTTAATGGTTGCGTGAGTTTCGATGGAGAGAAAAATGTTTATTCCCTTTCATCTATTTTTCTGATGTTTAACCGTTTTTCTGACATATCTCTATCATCTAGAACCATATGTACGGATATATTAAAACTCCTTTTCACGCCATACAACTATTTAATTTCTCGCGACGCGCATACGGATAAAATTGCGAAGTGACTATGTTTGCTCTGTTTTTTTTGGTCTCATCACTAGGCTAGCATTTCTTCAATAGGGTCTACACAAGAAGTCTATCCAGCATAATTTCTCAATTGGATTGAGACGCACAATTTAAATTGGTTCATTTCAGGAGAGACTAGATGAGTTTTAGATTTACCTTTTTCATTAGGGCATGCTCTTATTTCTAAGTGTAGAATGCTGGCGGTGATCAAATTGTAATGGGGAGATCTCATTGTAAGATATTTGTGCTTGTCTTTCTCTTAATTTGGGCTGGTGATTTTGGTTCTATGAATGTAGGGCTGTGCAATCGGTCGGTTCGGTTCCAAATCGAACCGAATCGAAAAAACCAAAAACCGAATTATAAAAATATTAAAAATCGAAAAAACCGATTATAAAAATATAACCGAACCGAATCGAATCGATAAAAATCGGCTCGGTTCGGTTTGATTCAAACCGAAATCTGTAATTTTTTTAATTTTCTGCTTTTAATTTCAGTAGAATAATTTAATAAATATTTCACATAAATTTATCAATAAATATTGTTTGAATACATAATAATAATACTTAAAAAATCCATAAAAATTCATATAAAATTTAAAAATATATATAAAATCAGTATTTTCATATATAAAATCGGTTTTTCGATTTTTCAGTTTTTCAGTTATTTAACACGTTTAAACCGAATCGAACCGAACCGAAAACCGAATAAATTGAAAAATATTAACCGAACTGAACCGAACCGAATCGAACCTTTCGATTAACCAAACCATTAAATCGAAATTGATCAGTTCAGTTCGATTTTTCGATTCAGACCGATTTATGCTCTACCCTATATGAATGCTAGGAATTGACTGATAATGGACATAATGGGACTGAGGTGGTATTTTGGACCCCACCAATCCATCTTTGGGTACTGTTGACCAAATTCTGATTTTGAAGGAGATTAAAAGAAACCATACTGACATATACATGAATATGATTCTTTCTGCATCAGATGCTTTTGCTGCTTACTTCCAGTGGGACCTTTCTCCTCCTCCATTAATTTTTTTAAATATTTAATAATTAAAATTAATTGATGATAATTAATAAATTTTTAAAATTTTAAAAATAATATAATATATTTTTTAAAATTAAAAAATTAATTAATAAATTTTCAAAATAATAATTTATCCTATAACAATTAAAGATGAATCGAAATCGTGAAATCAAATTTACATCCATGCAATAATGAAGTTCACACATTTTTCCCACAAGTCATTTATTGTTTTTTTGTCCTTAATTTTGGTGTTTTCTGGTTGGATCATAACTGAAAAAAGACTCATGTTCTAACATTTGGACAACTAGAAAATGGACAACATTGTTAGCATCAAACTGAATCCAATTTAAATGCTTCAGTTTCAATTCTTGAAAAGATTCTTACATAATTGCTGTCCTCAAGCAATTCCATCCCAATCACAACAGTAGTTCTAAAGTTAATTGTTATTTACATTCTATATAGCTAAAACATCAAATTTGTCTCCAACGTATATAATAAAATAAAAATATTAAATTTTATCTTTTTAATTTAAATTTATTTTAAATTATCATTAAATCTCAAATAACAATACTGCTTATTAAAATTTTAAAAATTTAAATTATCTTTTAAAGATTTCGAGGAGGAAGAAAGGTATAGTAGACACCGCTGATCCTTATAAAACTTTATAATTCTCGAGAATCAAAGATAAAATTATAAATTTTTAAAAATTTTAAAAAAATAAGCGAAAAACATCAAGAGTTTGATATATGTTTACTTTTACCAGAAAATAAGAACATTTTTCTCCATTTTTAAGTTAAACTAAATTTATATAGGTATGCCGGAAAAACTATTTTTAGCGGCCGAATCTTGATGTTTGCGGAACTTAAAATTTTAAAATATATATATTTTTTTATATTTTTAAAATATTTAAAAATTCAATTTATAAAAATAAATTTTACCCTTCTAAAATTTTTAGTATTCAAATTTTACATTTCAATAGAAATTCTATTAAAACTTTGAAACTTCCATATCCAAATTTAGCTGATTATTATAATAGCGATTTCGAATTATTGTTGTTTTAATTTTTAATTTATAGGTTGAGTCGGTTTGTGCATCATGGATTTCTTTAAATTGGATGGCTTTGATTATTTAGTCCGGACCAAAATTATTGTGTACACTTTATTGTAATTTATCCAATTTTTAGATCATAAATGTAAATTTATTGATTAAAAAAAAAAACTATTTCAAAAGAAAAACCTTCTAAATTTTTTCTTACATATTTTTTGCCCTTTTATTTTCGATATGATTCTTTTTTTTTATTATTTATTTCTTTTGCTATTTTGTATTTGGATCTAAATCCAAAAACCTTGGTTTTTAGTGCGGTTTGTGCTTAAAGAAAATTCAATTTTTTCTTAAATTATTATTAATAATTATCCTCATAATTTTGAGAGTTTTAACACATACCTTAATTTAAATCTTTGCTAAATGGAGCCATTATTCAAATTAATTACAATTACAAATTAAAATAAAATATAAAATTACCCTTTGTTATATGAGTTTATGAAGGTAATTAGGGATGAAGCAAATCAAAGAACCGTTAATCAAATTGAAAAATTAATTTTGTACTTGCATATTTTTATTACTATTAAAACAAAAAAAAAAATCCAACCATCAAAATCAAATTAAAATAAAAAAGCATTAATTATTCTCTTCCACTTTCTAAACCAAGTCGTAAGGAAAAATTCAATTAAAATTTATTTTAAATTATCTGTATTCATTCTAAATTTAATTTAATTATTATTATTAAAAAATGCCAAATAATTTAATTTTATAAAATTTAAATTAATAAATTACATTAAAATAATTTTAAAAATTAATATTTAAATTCTATTTATTTAATATGTAATGTGTAAAATATAGAAACAATATTATAAAATAATTAATTATTTATATGATAAAAGACTGATTAGTCGCCGTCAGGACTTTTAATTAATATTGTTTGGTTAAAACGATAGATTATAAGTCGAAAAGTTTTATTGAAATTTTTTAAAAATTGAAAAATGAGTTTTAAATAATTAAGAAAATGCTATTTATAATAGAAAAAAATCATAATATGAAAAATTATAAAAATATCTAAAAAAATAATTAAAATACAAAATTGACCCCTAAATAATAAAATTTCTATATCGAACTTCGTAACAGGTCTGTGGCGTTTGACACAATTTTGAATGTAGTGCGTCTCAAAATTTTGTTCTCGAAAAACTATCGTGAGTCTCCATCAGACGTCGATAGCAAAATTTAGAAATTTACCGTAAAATTCAAGACTAATTGTTCCGTGTCATTATATAACCTTGATGAATACCATTTAAATATAAATCTAACATTAACATTGTTTTTAAAATTAACAGCTCTCAAACTCAATTATTATATATTATCGAATTGAATATTTGCAAAAACCGAATCCACAAGTATCGTAACCTCTAATTCTTATAGAAGGTAGATAAAACATAGGATTCTGTATTAAAAGCCAAGTCACTTTAGCATCTTTAATAAAGAAGGCGAGTATTGCTATGTTGATTTTGGTGTGAAGTAGGAGAAGAGGAGAAGAGAAAGAGGAGCATGTGATTCTCTTTCTCTTGCATTAATATTTATCACTATCACGTTCTTTTTTATCATCATATTTAATACCACCACAATTTCATTTTCATATTCAATGCCATGAACCGTAGTTGACTGTGAATACTTGTAGAGAAAATGCCTCGAGCCAATGTTCGAGTACCAGGTGCTATGGCGCTGAAGTAACCCATACCATACTCCCAGGAAAAGCTCCAACGACCTTCAATAGAAGGATACCTGTACCCAAAACCGACACAGGTGGGTAGGTAGAGAATACCTAGGGGCGCGAGACAACTCTCTCTAAGGAACTCGGTAAAATAGCCCCGTAACTTCGGGAGAAGGGGTGCCTCCCTTTAATGGTGAATACTTGAAGAAACTTTTTGATGACTGCCGGACTTCCTCTACTCTGAGCGGAGCCGGGCCCAAGAAGAGAACAATGGCCCAAAACCCATCAAGCCCTCCTTAGACTGACCAACTCAGCATCTCAGACCTCGACCCAGACACGCCGGGCCGGATGGATTATCCGCAAACCCAGACCCAGTAGGAAGAAGTCCAGTCCGGTGATGTAATGTGAGGGAGAGGAGCTGGTCCAGTCACTTCACAGCTCAATCCGCACGCGTGTCGGGGGAATTAAATGGTCGCCTGGCATTGAGAGGGGTCTCACACGTCCGTCCGTACGGGCCTGAGTGACATAGACAGGTAGTACAATAGCAGAGAGGCGGAAGGCGTCAGGGGCAGGTAAAAAAAAGGAGGGGATCTTCCTTCTTCTGGGGGCTTCTTCCTCGACTCTATATTCTTTTACTTTATTTTATCTGCAATTCTGGTCTATCCATATTACACTAGTCATGAACCTAACTTGAACATCGGAGGGTCTCCACCGGAAGCATCCCTGGTAGACCCCTGACCATCTTTGCTTATTTTGCAGGTCCTTTCATCAAATCGAATATTGAGAGATCCATATAATGGACCCACGTGATGAACCCAAAAGAAAATCAGATCTATCATGGAGTAAGAGGAAAATCAGATTCATCACTTTTGATTAGTCATATGATTTTAAAAATGATTTTTTGTGCAATTTGTCAAATATATTTTTTTGAGTTTTTAATTGAATTTCTATTTTTTAATTTATATGTTGGAGACTAATTCTTAAATATTGCGTGGGTCTTTAGATCGTCTATCTTCAGCGACGTGTATATTAGTGTCAGTCGATCCGCGTTAAAGGATCCATGTTGTCGAAATGGGTTGAATTATGGGCTAAATGTGTATTGATTTTTTCTTTTTTTTATTGTTTTAAACCATATTATGAGCTGTTCCCATTAAACCTTTTAATAAATTTTAGAGTTGCATGATAAAAAAAAAGAAGTTAATAATGCTTGGACTATCAATATTTCTAATTAATAAGCTTTATTTAATTAAAATGATTAAATTGTTTTTGTAAATTCATAATTTTTTAAAAATAATTCAAAACAAGTCTAAGAGAGTTATTTTTTTGATGACTGTGAGATATTAAAAACATGAAAGGTCAATACTATTAGTATGTGTATCCCAATATTTGATCTAGGGTTTGTTAAATGATTAGTTTGGATCAAATTTAAATCCAAATTATCTTTATCCATCCTAAGACATAATTTTTTGATTTTATAACCAAATTCAATTTAATTCATATATTTTATTTATTGATTAACTATTCAAACAACCTCCACAACTATTAAAATAAATTTTAGTAATTAATGTTGTACTAATTATAAAATATAATAAAAAAGTATTCATATTTCAATAATAAATTTACTAATATAATAAAAACACAACAAAAAATATAAATTATAAAGTATCATAAAAATTAAATAAAAATTAAAAAAATAAATTTAAATATTATATTTCAAATAATAAAAAGAGAGAAGAACATCTAATCAATTTTATAAATTATAAACTTTTAAAGTTAATAAACTGAAAAAGTTAACTTCAAAATAAAAATTACTACTTTAATTTTAATATTTTAGAAATTAAAAAATTAAAATAATTTCCATATATTATTTTTATTTTTTTAAACAAGTCTTTTTAATTTTATAAAAATTAAAAAAATATAGAATATAAAATATATTTTTCACATTAGTTTTACCTTTTTTAGAAAGATAACTACTTTTAAATTTTACATAAATTAAAAAAATAATTTTAATATATTAATTCAACCTTTTTCAAAAATAAAACTAATTTTACTTTTAAAAAAATTTAAAAATAAAAATAATTAAATTTAAATATTATCAAAAATGCAAAAAAATTAATTAATATTATATTCAAAATAAATATAAAAATTAAGCAAGAAAAGATAAAATTAAAATTAAAATATATAATTAAATATAAAATAATTATTTATTAATTAAAAAAATATATACTTTGAATACCCATTTAATTTTAATTTCTATTGGATTGAATTGAATTTCATAAATTGAAATCCCTAATTTAAGCTATATCTTATATCCATACCATTCATCATCTTCCTTTGTTTTTTAACCTTAAAACACAAAGGTATCAATGCCTTTGAATTCTCTCATAAAACGACACCTATAATTAGCAGAATGTCACCATTTTCACTTTATTCACACCCATCATTGAATTTTAGGAAATTTTCAAAATTAAGGTCTTGTTCCATAGTAAACCATTAAAAGAATTAACTAAAAAAAAACAAAACATATTAAAGCTAACCAGACATAACTCTCTGGGCCTACAAGACCAACTCAATCAATAATAGTTTAAAGGCACAACACACAAGCCTTTCATCATATTAATTCATCATCATATTAATTCATGGGAAATACTTAATTTGGATCTACCCTGAACCAAGGCAATTTCAGAGCAGAATCAAGTGAATCCCTCTCTGAAAAAACAGTGGACCCATTCCAATATCTTGGATCCATAATGGATAGGGGTGTAAATGAACCAAACCGTTCGTGAGCTATTCAAAATTTGATTCGATAAAAGCTCGATCAAGCTCGACTCGATTTCTAAACGAGACAAGCTCGAACTTAATTTTTAGGCTCGTTTGGTAAACAAGCCAAGCTTGAGCTCCATAGTGTTCGGCTCATTAAGGCTCGTTTCTGAGTTCATGAGCAGGCTCGCACATAGGCTCGTGAACAGTCTCGTTAAGCAAACTGAAATTACTATCATAAGAGAAATAAACTCAAACTCTACATATACTTTAATGAGCCAAATCTAAATTTTTTAAAATTCAGCTCTATATAGTTTATAGACTCTTAAACTTGCATATATTTGGATCATTAAGATTTAAAAACTCTATCTTTATAAGTTTAGATACTAATTTGTAGATATACTTATTTAACTAAAATTATTTTAGTTTTAAACTAAAACTCATTATACATGTAAATAAATTAAATTACTCGTAAACTATTTGAAACTTAGCTCGATAAAAGCTCGACTCAGCTCGATAAAAGCTCAACTCAGCTCGATAAAAGCTCAACTCGTCTAAACTCATTTGCTAAACGAGCCAAACTTAAGCTTCTTAATACTCGGCTCGAGTTCGATATGAGTAAAGCTCGAATTCGGCTCGAGCTCGAAAAAATTTTAACGAACCAAGCTTGAGCTCTTCAAAACTCGGCTCGGTTCGGTTCGTTTACACACCTAATAACGGACAGGATCCACCTAAGAATTTCCTAAACATGCTGCATTATAATTTGAAAGACAGCCTGCACCCACCAACTCCTGAAGAGTTTCTCCATCAAATGTGCATAGTAGTATCCAAAGTACTAGGATCTTTACTATGATTGTGTTCCACTGTTAATGTAATTTCTCATTACGGAAAAAACTCCAATATCATATTTAAAACAAAGGCAACCAAGTTGATCCCGAAGTTTCTATTATTTACTAAAAAGACAAGGCAAATTACGTAGATCAGCAAGATGTGGAGACCTAACCCATGGCATATTTCTGGGTCCAGGATCTAGCAGTAGCCTCATACTTGGCTCTGTCTGATTTGTACATGTGAGCAATCTCGGGCACCAACGGGTCATCTGGGTTTGGATCAGTCAGGAGCGAGCAGATTGACAAGAGAACCTACAAGAGAGAATCTTATACCTAGTTAGAAATTTAATGCAAATCTAACATCAGCATAATAAAATCATGAATTATAATAGATTGCATCTCATGAGAAGATATATAGAACACAAATTTGGTTAGACAGAATGAAAACAGTCATGATTTACGCAGTGAAAGAAAACAATGAATATATGAATTATAGATAGACTAAATCATAACAAATAGATTATGTTTATCTACTAATTGGATAACAGATAGATCAAATCCATAACAAACAAATCATATTTATCTACCAATTTATTATCTGTATTATCTTATCTTATTATGGGATTTTTATCTTTATCTTTATCTTTTATCTTAATAATTTATTATCTAAGAATTACTTGTATTAGACTTCTATTTTAATTAGAAATACTATGAATGTATAAACTTTCACTATACAAGGGTCCATTTTTATTCAATAAACAGATAAATTGCAAATACAATTGAGATTTAAGACTCTCTCGTTAATGAATCTGAGGTGTTAAAAGCTCCCTCCACTAAGCTCCTTTCCTATCAATCATTTTGTGCCACGATCCATGACCTGGGACCATAACAATGAATCTTGAGGGAAAAGTAATAATACCTTGGATATAGTAAGGGCAGGGCTCCATTGCTCTTTGAGAATGTCAAGACATATGCTACCATTACTGTTGATGTTTGGATGGAAAACTTTAGTTCGGAAGGAAACCTATCCAGATTATTTCTACTGTTAGAAGGAAATCAAAACAAAGCAATAACTTCTATCATATCCCATAATGAGAGATGCAATAAGCAAGCAAAAAATTATATGCATCCCCATTCAACATAATTAAGAACTTGCCAAGAAAAATGTGCAATGAGTTTACATTCTAAACCATCAGATCCATGGGAGATTGCCTAGCTGCAAACACTATATATACAATGTGCATTCAGATCCTACACTTTCAACATTTTATGAAGTAAGCTATAGAACAGAATAAAGAAATGACAACTACCAGAGAGAGAGAAAGAGAGAGAGAGACTGTGTAACACATACAAAAGATGATAGAAAAGGCATTCGAGTGCCAATCACTTAATCTTTTATTAGCAAGAGAACAGAACATCTAACGCCCAAATAATATAAATGATTAAAATAACTGTTCTATGCACAGAAAGAAGTATGATAAATTATAAATGATAAATGATAAGGGTAGGATAATCAATAAATTGAAACAGAAATGAAAGTCCAAAAGAGTATATATATTACCTTGGGCGGCTTGAAGGGATAATCTGGAGGAAAGTGAATTGTTACAAGAAACACACCACCAGCAAATGGGCTATCAGCTGGACCCATGATTGTTGCTTGCCAGTGGAACATGTCATCAGCAACCGGTCCTGTGCACACACTTGTAAAAATAGCATATATTTTGGCTAAAATCTAATTAGCCCTCATCAGCTTTCTGTGGCATGACATACAATCTGGTCTAGATATTAGAAAGGGAAAGGCCAAACAATGCTCGAGGTAATGGACTGTGCAACTGATCTACTGACGCATTAAATTCTATAAACGCCCCCAGAAAATGATCTCAAATTGAGAACTTATAGGTCGAAAAGAAAAAATTTAGGGTGATGAACAATATTTACTCAAAGAAGAACTAATCAATTTTCCCATCAAGCAATCTTTTACACCATTATCTTTGTCCTTTCTACTTAACTGTTCCTTCTGTCAGCTATGTACAATTGAAATTAAGGCTTAGTTGCCTTCAATGAGTTGAAATTAATACAAGGTTCAAAAACATGCAATTAATTTTATCAAATAAAATCCGAAGTATGATGTATGCATACACATCAATTGTTAATATCCAACTTCTCCAAATTATGCCAAGACAAGACAGATTACTCAGGATTCGGCTACATGGTAATAAAGAAATGTACCAGCACTGCACGAAGCTGGAGGATCACGTTGCAGGTCCTTCAATTCCTTGTTAATCCGTTTTGAAGCCATCACAAATTCTCTGCAACTGCAAGAACAGATGAAAATTATTAATTGCATATTCAACTCTGATTAGATTAAAAAATAAAAAATAAAGGACCTCTGACAGGATGATCTGGACTGATACAATCCAATTTAATTATAACAAAGGGTAAGTATGTTGTAAACCGGACAGACAGATATGACGCAAATCATTATGTATTTCTCAAGATTTTATAATATTCCCGAGTACTGGACTCAAGTCAAAAATTAAAACGGAAGCACCCAAAAATCATTTGGTCCCATTTAGAAATCATGCCATGAAATGCCAAACTCTCCAAAACAAAAAGCCCACAAAACAAATAATCCACTTAATTTTCAGGGAAAATAAACAGAAAAACAATGATCACATCTGTTAAAGAAAAGAAAACTAAATAAAAAAAACTGAAACACTGACACTGAAGGCAACTTGGCAATCTATATACACTGGGCAGTAGATAAAGTAATAAAAAATTAACACAAATGACATAAATTTAATTTTTTTTTTTAATGAATCCAACTCCCAATCATGAGTACAAATAAATTCTTTTTGAAAGACAAAGGGTTCTCAAGGTAATCTAAAAAATTGTTATATATACACAAAAACCCAAAAAAATCTTAAAAATATAGGTAGAAAAAGCTCCATGGCATGCAAGATAGAAAATTCTGAACATTAAAATCAACAATCGGAGCCATAAGCCTCAAAAACAAATCAGTAATTAACATTCAACCAAAAAAGAAGCATAAAAAGAAAAGAAACAGGAAGCTTGGTGTTGGAATTTGATTACCTGTGGACTAGGGTTTCGATGGCAACTCCGGGGTTGGAGCTGAGCTCTATGTGATTTGGCTAGCGTAAAGAGAGTGAAGAGAATTTGTGAGAAATTGAGATGCTTAAATTGCCTTGTGGCGGTGACTCTTTGCCACGACTGCAGTTTACTTGGCGTTTTCTTACTTGCTTGTTTTAATTATATTAATTTGTTAAATTTTATTTGAAGATTAATATGTCAAAATAATAAGGCTAAGCAGTAATGCATCCACAAATTAAAATTAAAAGCCCAATTTTATTTTTTCAGTAAAATTTTTAATTTTACTCGCTCTAATTTTTTTTTTGTCTATATAAATATTAAAAATAAAATTCTCAAATTGTGATTAAAATAACTAAAGAAAACTTTATGAAATAAATTATTGCAAGTTCAATAACTTTAAGAATTTTCTTTTATAATTTGAATAATTTAATATTATCTGCATAAGTATTATTTAACTTATTTATGATGACAGCTGGATTTTTTCACTTCGGACTGAGATCAGACCCATATCGTGAGCCCATCATTTGGGGGAGATGGATCCAAGGCCTTCCTCGAGAGACTGGTCCAGCCCGTTCCCCTCCAGATCGGACTCCAACCCATTTCCTCAATCAGGCCGTCTTAACCTCTTGGGCCCGATGAATAGATCCTTCTTGGGCTCAGCCCGTGACTTATCTTCCGGTCTAGTCTGAAATCAGGAGGGAGACTTACCTGTCCGTCATGTGGGTCCATACGCATGTGCTCCCGAGGAGAATCAGGGGCCGTTACGCGTGAGATAGAGATTAGCAGGGACATGTGGTCCAATGATATACGCACTAGCAGATAAAATGAAACATATAAAAGGAGAAATAATCTCCTCTAGTCTAAATTTTTTTTCCAGTTTTACAGAATCCATTGTAAAATCCTATTTTCTGGATCTCAGATCATTAATTCATATTTAAGATTCTTTTAAAAAAATTAATAATATAACTCATAACCTATTAAACTAATTTTTTCTAGAATTATTTTTTTTAAATTTAAATAGTTTATAAAATTCATTCAATAATCTAACCATAATTAAAACTATTTTTTCTAAAATTATAAAATTTATTTTTATAAATTCAAATAGTTTAATATATAATTTTAATTATAAATAAAAAATAAATAAAAATAATTATCACTTTTAATAATAAAAATAAATTATGTAAAAATAAATTAAATAACGAATGAATAATTCACTTTTTGAATATTTAAAAAAAATTAAATAGTATATTTGGAGACAAAATCTTAAAAATTAGAAATAATTTTTTTTATTGAAAAAGAATAAAGAAGGTGGGTGATTTGGAGTCTTGAAAATTAAAACTACAAAATATTTTTTAAAATTATAATTTTATTTATGAGGAAATTATTATTAAATTTCTAAATTTTAAAAAAATTCTTTAACTTATCTCTAAATCAAAATTACTCTTTCATTATATTTTATAAATTAAATTATTTAATCCATTTATAAAAAAAAATTATCATCCAATTTATTTTAGCTTTATCAGAAAAAATAAATAGTATAGATATTTAAATTTATAAATATTAAATAATAAATATATTTAAAATTATATGGGTAAATAATATAAATATTTAAGGTATATTAATTAATTTATAAACAAAAGAATTAAAGAGTTTTAATTTTATAAAATACAAGTATATTTTAATTATATAATTTTTAAATAAAGATAAAATAATGAATTTTAAAAAATTAGGGACTTAATAATAATTTTATTTTTATTTATTTAGAGTTAATAAAAAATTACTTAAGTACCCTTACATGATTCAAAAAATTTCAGGGGTCCATAGCCCTTCGTCGTACCCATGCACATCCGCTCGCGAGGCTAAGTCTCAAATTTAAAATCCCACCAACTGTCTACTCTTTAAATAAAAAAAACACTAAAATTATTTTTAATTGGCCAATTGTATTATCCCCACTAAATTTTAATTTATAATATTTTTTCTATTTAAAAATAATATTCTATTGCTTTTATTATCTTAAAATAAAAGAATTCTTTAACTATCATTAAAATAAATTATTAAAATCTAATTTAGACTTTATGAAAAATAATTTATATTTAAAAAATATATATTAACATATATAAAAGATTATAATAAAAACACCAAAGGGTGAAAAATATTTTTTTAAAAAAAGTTATTTTTCTTAGACTTCATTTATTTTACTGAAAATTTGTTTATAAAAATATTTTTCATATTTTTTATTGTTTAATACCAAAAAAATTGAGTTAATAAAAAATATTTTTCAAATTATTTTTTAAAAAATGACTTTCTCTTTTAGAATGAAAAAAATCATTTTTCAAATTTTTATTAAGATTTTTATATATAAATTTATTAATAAATTTTATTTTTTAAATTAAAATTAAGTAATAAAATATAAATTATCTCATTAGAAAATATTTTTTATAAAATATTTTTCAAATATAAATTATTTTTTTATGTACAAATGAAGTTTTAGAATGCTTTAATTTTTTTTTACTAAAAAAATATTTTTCAAAATATTTTTTAATGACTAAATTATTCGTCGCCTCAAACGTAAAAAATGTAAAAAATATTTTTCTGAAAAATATCTTCTAAAAAATATTTTAAAAAAATAAATATAGGCTTAATGGTAAAATATATAAAATATGAAAAATGTAAATTAAAATTAAAATAACTATAAAAAAACACCACAATACTAGTTTCATTTCTATTTTAGAAATGTTTTTTTTTTTTTTTTTTATCTTTTCCATATACATACACTTTCAAATACAAGAGTAGTCTACTGAATTTCTTAAAATTTTTAGGTGATATTGATATTTAAGGAATTATTAATTGAATGCATGAATCATATGTATAAAGAAAGTGAACAACAATAATTGGTGAGAAATTTAATGACAGCAATCGTTTTTAGAGAGAAGTTAATCAAAAGTGGGACAATTGAGATCTGTTTTCCAGATAAGTTAATCACATCAACTAAAGTTGGGCAAAGTTGTCAAAGAGGCTATTGAAAGTGGTTATGAGTGAAATAAGTACATGATTGACGATAAGGACTTGGAGAGTCGTCCATGGCCAAAGTTTGAGATTCCCATTCTAAGTAAAATGTTTATGAGTTTTAGTTTATTGTGATTTTTTCCTTGTATTGATGTCGAGTGCTCTCAATTAAGGGACAGTGAAGACTTTGGTGCAAGTGCTTCATGAATGGAAAATTGCTATGCACTTTACATACTCGATGAAATTTCCTAATGGATAATGTTATTTCATTTGATGCAACCTTGTCTTCTACAACGGGGATGATTGAATAACTGCATCTAGAGGTTGCATCTAGAGGTTGTCTATAGTGGGACAGTTGGTAACCAATTGCTCGTGAATTAGATTCAAAACAGTGTCTTCATCCATGATGATTTTAGTTGGAAATTGTTAAGGAATCGGTCAACTATTGGCAATCAAGGCTGTTAAGGAGCTATTGTACAAATTTAGACCGTTTATAGTTTTTCTTAGTGAAACTGAAAAGCAAAGTAATTATATGTCTTAGTTGCAGCGGCAATGTGGTTACCCTTTCTCTATAGCTGTAGATCCAGTGGGGTGGATGGAAGGTTTATCTTTGTAGTGCGATGATTCTATTTTGTTAACTCTATGCTCTGTCTTATAATATTTTGTTGACTGTACAGTCCAATATGTTAATATGTAATATAAATGGCATTCGACATTTGTGTATGGTTATTCTGATAGAGGCAATAGAGATCTATTGTAGAATGCCTTGAAAAATCTTTAACCTTTGCAAGCTCTTTCTTGCTGTTGCATTGATGACTTTAATTCCATTAGAATCCAAGATGACTTTAATTATATTCAGTCATGTGCTTTACTTGAATTCGCATGGAAATGTTCTCCTTTTACCAAGTTTAATAAACGTTTTGGACCTTAGGCAATTAAAAAACGTTTGGATCGTGCCCTTATTGCTAGTAATTAGTTAGAATGCTTCCTAAGGTCCAAGTTCTTCATGAGGCTTTGCTAGAATTAAACCATAGACCCTTGTTCTTGTTACTTGACTCCGAGTCGACTATCAAGTATAGGAGATTATTTCGATTTGAGTCAAAATGGCTCATGCATCCTCAATATTCTAATGTGATTCAGCAGGTTTGAACTAGTGATCGGCATGGTTCATCTATGCTTTCCTTTGCATATAAGCTCCAAGTATATAGGTCTTGGCTCAGTGCTTGGCAACAATTGTATATTTCTCAATTTCTATCTAATTTACATGTGATTCAACAACAATTGGAGGATATTTATTCTTGTTCTTCTGATCCTAATAATGCTATACTTGAAGCCCAATTGCTCACTGAACTTCATGATTTGTGGAGTTGTGATGAATTACATTGGAAATAACGATCGTATCCAGAGTGGCTTTAGGAAGGGGATGGGAATATTAAGTTTTTTCATTTTTCTACTATCTAGCGTCGACAATATAATTATATTACATGCCTTCAAATAATGTCTAGTGATTGGATTGAACATGAGGATGCACTTCAGTCTTTCATTCGTGATTTCTTTCATCAGTTGTATACATTAGTACCAACTCAGAATTGTGATAAGGTTTTAAGTTTAATTCCTTTGATAGTTACACCAACAATTAATGACGCCTTACTTTCCCCTTTGTATTGAAGTACATACAACTGTCTTTCAATTAGATAGTCACAAAGCTCCAAGTCCTGACAGACTTTTCGGCCTCTTTTATCAACACAATTGGGTTGTGAGCCCCTATCTTTGTAGTGTTCATTCTTTTCTTACTTCAAGATTTCTACTAAGAGAATTCAATAGGACTAATGTTATCCTTATTCCGAAGTGTCGCAACCTTATCGGTATTCACCAGTTTTGTCCAATTAGTCTATACAATTTTATGTATAAAATCATTTCTAAAATTATTGTCAACAGGTTAAAACCTTAGATGGATTCACTAATTCCTCCATATCAGAATGTTTTTATTCCCGATTGGGCTATTCAAGATAATATTGTGATCGCACATGAGATATTTCATTACCTTAAAACGTCACAAAGTCTACAACATTCCATGGCCTTAAAAATTGATATGTATAAAGCTTATGATAAGGTGGATTGTGGTTTCTTATAGCTTGTACTTGTTAAGATGAGTTGTGCAATGCAATGGGTTCAATTGATTATGCAGTACATCTCGACAGTTAGTTTTTCTATTTTGGTTAACGATGTTCCATCTACTCCTCTTTTTCCTTCTTGTAGACTGTGACAAGGAGATCCACTGTCTCATTTATTCTTATTTATTTCTTAGGCTCTTTCCTTTTTGTTGTCATCAGCACAGACTACATGCCTTATTAAAGGTATAAAACTCTATTAGTCTACTCTAGCTCTTGTTGATATTCTATATGTAGACAATACTCTATTATTTGCACGAGCCACACAAGAAAAGGGCGAAAATTTATGGCATTATTACAATCTTACACTATAGCTACTGGCCAATCTATTAATTTTTTTAAGTCTTACATTTTATTTAGTAAGCACACGTTGCATCTTAAGTGGTTTATTTTAGATATGTTTCATATGCAACAATTAGCTTCTTTTGACAAGTATTTAGGATTACTAGTTTTATTGAGACATTCTCGGTAGGAAGCTTTAACAACAGTTTAACAACGTATTCGTGTGAAGACTCAATCCTAAAAACAAAAGTTACTATCTCATACTAGGTGTGCTACTTTAATTCAATCGGTTTTATCTATTCTCTTTACTTATTCTATGTCTGTTTTTCTTTATCCAAAAGACTTCGCAGCTAAATTTAATAGTATGTTGTCTCAATTTTAGTGGGTGGTGATGCAAATTCTAAACCAATTAGATGGGTCAGTTGAAAGCATTCTTGTTTTTCAAAATTTTGTGGTAGTCTGGGCTTTTATTTTGGCTTGCTTAGTTAAATAGTATTAGTAGTTACTTCATAATCTGACTAGTTTATAGGTTTAAGTTTTACAAGGTTTATATTTTTCACGTTCTTCTTTTTGGGAAACAGGCTACAAAAAACTTAGTTTTTATGTGTTGTGTAGGGGGTTCGTATGAACATTGGTGATGAATGGAATACTACTATTTGGTCTGACTCTTAGGTACCTCAAATGGACAACTTTTTACTATCTTGTCCTCTCCAAAATGCAGATGGTATTCAATTGGTAGCTGATTTAATCAATCACAATTCTCTTGATTGGAACTACAAACTTATGCCTACTCTATTTCTCCCACAACAAGTGTTGGCTATTCTTTCTATTCCAATTGCACCTCTTAGTATCTTTGATTGATTAATTTGGCATTATGCAAGTGACAACCAATATAGGGTGTGATCAGGATATAAATTTTAGATGCGTCGTTTGCATGTTAATAAATTTTCTTCCCATCTATCATCTTCTGTTTTGCCTCAATTTGGTACATGGAAATGTGTTTAGTCCTTTATTAGTTATGTCGAAATTGAAGTTCTTTCTTTGGCATGTTCTCTATAATGCATTATAGGTTATGACTAATCTTGTTAGGTAAGATGGTAAGTTTGACTTAATGTGTCCTATTTGTTAGTGTATTGCTTGAGACTTTGGATCATAATGTTTTTTCATTATCATCATACTCATTTAGTTTGGTTTGTTGGTCCCTGTTCATATAAATTGTCTTCTATTGGTTTTTCTAGTTTCCTTCCATGGTGGAAAGATTTATTAATAAGGTCAAGGGCAAACGCTGATGATACTTTACTTCTGACTCTTATTGTCCTTACTTTTTGGCACATATGGAGGGTTAAAAATAAGTGTATTTTTTTGTAAAGTGATCCTTGATCCTACGTTAGCCTTGCACGATATTAATTATGACTTATAATAGTTACAACTCAGTGGTATTTTTGTTGGTCATTTTGTTTCTCTGCATTCTTTATCTCTGGTATGTGTTTAGACCACTCCTCCCTTAGAGTTGTATAAATTCAATTGTGATATTGTATGGAAGGATCAGTTTTCACATGCTGTTATTGTTGTCATTATTTCTAATGGTGCATACCTTATTGTGTATGACATCAATAGACAGGTGCATTGTCTGTCATCTATTGCATAAGAAGTACATGCTTTAGAAGGGATTAAATTTGCATTTACCCTTGGTTTATAGCAAATCTAGTCTGAAACAGATTCTTCTATTTTGTACAATGCTCTCTAATGTCTCCTAAATTATGTTTTATGGGAAAATTCATACAACAGTAGCTTCTGTAATGCAAATTGCCTCATGTATCCATCAAATGTCTTACAGATATATACCACATGTAACTAATTATTGGGCTGTTATTCTCTTCTAGCTCTATTGTAAACTTTACTGCATTTTACAGCCTTGCAGTGCAATTTTCTTACTAGTTAAAAAAAAGAGTAGTCTACTAAATTAGATTTTTTCGAAAAAAATGTCATGTTATTCATCTAGGATCATTGATTTAGATAGCTATATTAGGAACATCGATAAACTTTAATTAAATATTTTAACAATTTTTGAACTCTTCAATTTAAACATCATTAGAATTCTTATCAACTACAGTAACTACTTCAAGTCTAAATTTTAATCACCTCTCTCAGCTTGAAATAAGTAATAAATATTCTCTTAATTTTAATGGTCATGTGAAAATATATAAAATTTGAGGAGCATCTAAAATGTAATTTACATGCATCTATCTTGAAACATATAGGTAAAGCTACTTTTGGTATTGTGGTGGTAGATTTCAATGGATGTAACTTGGGAGTTTTTTTTTCAAGGATATGACCTAGTACGATAGAAATCCTCTCCTTAAGGGAAGTCTTAAGTTAAATTAGATAGACAAAGGTGGTCTTATGTAGATGTGGAGATGGATTCAAGAGAGTGTAAAATTATTTTAATTTAGGGGAGGAAAATTTTTATGAGTTTGATTGATTTGTTAGTAATTGCAAATATATCCTTATGCAAAAAATGGGTCGAAGTCTAAGTTGGGTGTGAAGATATGCTTATGTGGGGGCTTTTTATCTAGAAAAGTGAAAAAAAATTGAATCAATTATAAGAAAAAATTTCCTGGTCCAAAGATGCAGTTGCATGGTAATTTGAAAAAAAAAAAAAAAAAAACCTTACCCAGTTCATTGAACTGGTAAGGGATGAGAGAATCTCCCGTCAGAAATCTTGTAGCAGACATCAATTAGTAAAAAAATACTTTAAATTTATTGGAGCAGTAATAAATTAAAAAAATAAAAATAAAACCGCATTATAAAAATTGGGTAACAATAGTAGTAAATACTAAAGACGCGATTGTGGTGGTTTTTATTAGATATATGCAATATTCAGTTAAACAGAAAAAACCGACCGAATTGAAATAATTTGAAATTTTAGTTCAATTTTTAAAAGAATTCAGCTTGATTCATTTCGATTCAGTTTTAGAAACGAAATTTTGAACGAAACTAAACCAAATTGATGTATATTTAATTTAATATAAAAAATAACATTTGCCTTATGTGTTGTGGAGGTAAACTATCTTTTACATTGATATTTAGATACTAGGTTTGATTCTTTCCACCTTTAATGTCATATTTTTCAATCTTCTTTTACTTTTAATCTTAACCATCCATTTGAATAAATCTCAGCCATTTATTTCCAATTATATATTCATCCTTTATAACTAAAGACCATATCTCTTTCTCTATCCATTTCTTCTTAGCCGCCTCTGCCCTTCTACTTTCTTCCTTTGTTCATTTGTTCTCTTCCTGCTGTTTTTATTAGTCATTCTAGTCTTCCATTTTCTCTGTGTTGATATGAAAATTGTAGTTGAGAGTTAGGAGAATTTGAGAGTTGGAAGAAATTGTAAAAAAAATTAGCTTTATAGAGAGATGAAATTGGCCTCACTCGATGTTTCTACAAGGCCTCTTTATAATAGAATTTTGCCATGAAAGAATTTCTCTTGACAGTAAAATTTTGCCATAAATAGACTTCTCTATCTGGCATAGGAATCCATGCCATGAAAAGAAGTGTTTCGTGATGGTAGAAATTCTTTGCCATGAAGAGACCTGGTGCTTGTCATACAAGCTTTTGTCTGATAGATGGGAGGCATCTCTCCCCATCCAGAGATATGCCTAGGGATGTAAACGGGTAGAGTCCCGCGAAAATTAAACTAGCCGAATCCGAATCTGATTTATATTAGTAATATTCGAATCCGTTCCAAACCCGATTAAAAATTAATTTAAACTATCCGAATCCGCACCAAACTCGATTATTATTACCCGAATAAAATCCGAACCCGATTAATCTTATATATTTTAATTAATAATTTATATAAAAAATATTTCTCATTAATAATTTTCATTTAAAAAATCTAATATTTCTAAAAAATATTTAAATTTAAATTTTTAAATAAAAATATATAAAAAAAATTTATAAATATTATTGTAAAATATATTTTTTATATTAAATTAATTATTTATATAAACGGGTTCGGGTGGTGGGTACCCTGTACATAAAACCCAAATCCGATCTGAACCCGCAACGGGTATTATTTTTAAAATCCGAACCCATACCAAACCCGATTATAACTACCTAAATCCGTTCTATTAGGATTCGGTCGGATCGGATACCCAAAAATACCGATCTGTTGTCATCCCTAGATATGTCTCCCGCCCGAAATCACACCCTCTCTTTATTTTTTAATTTATTTTTTTTAAAATTTAAATAAATAAACTAAAAAATATTAATTTTAAAAATTTATAAATTTATATATTTAATATAATATAATTGATTTTAAAAAATTTATTTAATATATTCAAATAAATTAATGAATTTATATATTTTGTATAATTACTAAACATTAACAATGATATAAATATAATTTAAATATGCTATTAATATCAAAGATAAATATGATAATAATTTGAATTAAATACAATTACCACTAAGAAGATTGAAGGAATTTGAAGGAAATATCAACATTGCAAAATAACTTCAAAGTTAAATTTTATAAACATTAGATAAAAGAGTACAAATTTTATTTTTTAACTAAATAAATATATTCCATATTTATTAATTTTTCTTTTAACGTCTCTCTAAATATATTCCAAATTTACTAATTTTTCTTTTAACATCTACTAAATCTGCGCGACCATTTAACAAAGTTGAATGCTCGTCCTTTTTAACTCCAAATAATAAAAAAAATATTTAGTTTATAATTTCTATGACCTTCTCTTCCTAAAATCAATATTATTATCAAAATTATATTGTTAAAATTATATAATATTACCATTCAAAATTAAATTAATTTTTCTTTATACTGATTACATATCTATTAATTTTTTATTTTCTTTTTTGCAATATTTTTTTTTGCGATAGAGAAAGATTATACATCTCCAAGATTTAAGATACAAATCTTTTTATCTCAAAAGATTACATATCTCTTAATTATATAATAATTGTCATCTATTAATATCTTCACAACAAAATATTAGTATAAATAAATAACATAAAAATCATATGTACTAACATATAAATTAACTACTAAATAAATAATTAAATTTAACTAAAAAAATTTAAGAGAATAATAAAAGAAGAATGAGAGTACAAAAATAAATATAATTTAACTAAAAGATATATTTAAAAAAATTTAATATGAAATAGTGAGATTGAAAAGAAATGAGAGAGTTAGAGAATAGTGAAGTTAAGCGACAGGGTTTTTATTTAAAAAAAATTATTGACTGATCGAGAAATCTGTGTCAGCTGACAAAAGCGCAGCATGCAATCATTTAAAAAAAGAAAGAAAAATGTTGTGGTGCGCTTGACAGCCTCTTTGGCAAATAAGTTTTGCAAGGACTCAAAATGCCCAATATTTTCCTTTTGCACCCCAAAAAGACAAAAAGCCCTCTTTTCAGTTGAAAACATCAAGCAGAGTTTGGAGGGTTATGTTCAGAGGCTCTGCATAGATCTTGTAAAACCCTTTACTCACATAACCATGTCTTGTAATCGACTTACATTTAATCTGTGGCCGCATAAGAAAAATTATAATCTGCAAAGAAAAAAGGGTTGAATTAATCATGAAAAATGATGGAAACATATATACGATTCTGCATAATCAGGAAATTACTTTCCATGCAACTTGTTCAATCCTTCATCATTCCAAGAAAAGAAATAGCATTGCAGCGATAACTTTTAGCTTACCTGGATTATTAGTTGGATTTCAAATCAACAAAAATCCAGTACCTGTGCGCCCGACAGCCATGATACAGGAAATATATAACGTCACATAAATATGAGAGAGAGAGGAGCGGGAGTAGGAGAAGAGGCAGGAAAGCAAATGCAATTTGTACTAGAAGATGACAAAGAATGCCTTCAAATTCAGGTTCTGTCCACATTTCACAATACAAAACACTCCATCCCAGACAACATGCATTAGGATTAGATCAATTCTTAGCTTGCTTTTTGTATGCTACAAACCCATACCTTTCTCACATGAATCCTATCACACTGTCAACAAACGCATACATAATAAAACCTAATTTAATACAGGGGCAGTCTTGGAGTCCAAACTGCCTTAAGCAAGATACAAAAGCAAACCCCCGAAACTCAACTGGCTCCTTACTATGCCGGACTGTCATTAAACCTCCCCCAAACATAAGATAAACACACTTCATGTAGAAACAAGTTAGAACTGGCACCCAACAGTGCCAGTGCCCCGACGGCACTCGCAGGCTGACATAGCCACATCTGTGGCATGGGAACCGCTGATTACTGGCAGGACAAACACACATGCTCCAAAAGCCAACTAAGAATGGGGATCCATTACCCCCTGGCCTTGGCCCTCTTCATACCAAGGCTGTTGTGGAAGGGGGAGACTGAACCAGACATTGGAGAACCTTCTTCCCGTAGTGTACCATTCAACATTGCTAGCTCTCTTAGCTGTTGCTTCTTATAGAAATCCTGAGACTCATCCTATCAAAGGAACATTAACAATGAACAGTGAAGGAAAAGATTCTTGCTATCTAGACCAATGCACATATAGGATAAAGTTACTAACCACAGGCTTCAATAAGTCTTCAAGTATCTCACGCGCTTGCATTAGGCGTGCATCAATTATTTCAACTGGTAACTCTGCCTCGACTAAGATATGAAGAGGTTCACTTAGATGCTCGTACCCTGGTTTCCCTCTCTTCATTTCTTCCTTTAAAAGGAATAAACAAATTTGACTAAAAATAATTCACATGCACACATAAGAGAAGCTCAATCAAAGCAAATAGCTTGCAGCAACAAGATAACTGTTCCAAAACACACCAAATGACAATGCCTTTACAGTATAATTAAAAAATAATTGTTTTGAAATTATTGAAAAGCAGACTAGGACAATTCATAGAATACTCATTAGTAAAGGATGCACACTCAATAATTCCAATTTAGTCATTTCCAATTATTTTCCACAAGAAGATAAATTGTTCAGTCAATAATCACTCTATGGCTCTTTCACTTGACACAGTAGATTCACCTCAAAAAGGATACAGACTGATCCTTATCAAGACTCATGTAGTTTCGGGACAAAGGTGGTTCAATTATAAGTCATCTAATCAGATCCTTTGGTTTCAACCCAGTAAAATTGATGTTTCAGGTTTAAAATCATAATGGTATTGAGAAACATGAATGCACATATAATCACAACAAACAAGAGAAATATCTTATTATTACCCTAGCTGGGTCCTTGATGCTGCCACACCCTCTGATTAGAACACGGCACTCAGTACTTGCTTCCACTCGCTTAAGTGAGTTTCCCCTAGGGCCAAGGAGGCGCCCAACAAAGTTGTACTGCAACAAGACTGATGTAAGATGAGACAGCAAACATAAACTAAGGCAAAATGTATACATGGGAAAGAAATGATTCATACATTAGGATATTTGTCAACTGGAATATCAACTCTGATAGTTCTCTTAACAATAAGACCAGATGAGCTGCCTTGAGAACTAAGCCAGTTCTGAGCTGATGAGGGCTGCAATAAACCTGACATCTGTACAGCAAAAAATTCTAAACATTGTCAACTACAATGATATAAGAATTCAGCCGTCTGGTTTTCCATGGAGAAGTGGAAAGAAGCTTCAGAGTCTCAACAACATTTTCTGCTTCCTAGGGGCAGCTTAAGACAGTATGCATGAGGTATTACACAAGGAACGGGAAAACACAAAACCACAAAGTGGTAAATCAAAATTCACCTTGACATGTACAACAAGGACCATAAGGCAGTTCATATTCAAGCATAATCACATGCCTAAAGGGCTAAACGAATTGTTAGGACCAAAATGTTAAATGAATTTGAAAGACCACAAGGTAGTTCATATTCAAGCATAACCACATACCTAAAAGGCTAAAACGAATTGTCATAGGACCAAAATGTTAAATGAATTCGACAACCACTATTAGGCTGAACAGACTCGTCATATTTTACTTTATACATGGCACTGGCATCTGACTTGCCATTTCAGCAACGTTGTAGATCAAATAACATCATTTAAATAACTAAAGGTCCGTATTCTGCAGAAGATGTATTAAAACTCCTGTTGTCTTAGACTCCTAAATCGAGCAACCCTTTCTTAGAACTCAGCATGTCAGGCATACTGATTAAAAGATGTGAAATTTGAAACATGTTCATGTAATAGGTCTCTATATTGCTATCAGAACGTTAAAAAAAATCATGAATTTGGTCTCCATGAAGCTTTAAGAAAAGCACAAGGAAGGAGACCAGCTTGCTAAAAGAAAAATTCTGGAACAGCATGTTAAAGTTTAAGGTCTACTTTTGCTGGTCGATGATGTTAGCCTCAGACTCATATTACCTGTCATAAAAAGCTTGCCCAATTTAAGTGCAAACTCAAAGAAAGTTAAAAGTTAGCATAAAATGTAAAACATTTAGTCAGGAATGCTTCTAGAAAACAGTAAAATTAGATGGAATAAGAAGGTTATGTTAATGGTTAGTATCCGTACTTCTGATTGAAACTGTGATGCCCATCCATTTGCATCAGCTACTCCCTTTGAAAATATTCCTCCAGAAGCCAGAGGGCTAGCTTGTTCAAGCCTACTTTGACCTAAAACTGATGCATTCCCCAACAGCGTAGTTACACGCAATATTTCTGCTCCAAAAATGTCAATTTTCAAGAACAAGATGTACTGGTTAGCATTTGTTAACAGTTGGTTAGCATTTGTTAACAGTTGGTTAGCAGTCACCACCAAATTGAGAGACAAGACGGATTGTTAACTGAGTTAGTTAAGAACCAATTCTTGCCCCATGAAATATACTTAAAACTTCAGAAGAACCTAGTCTGATATGAAAGGCTAAGGACCACAAGTTAAGTTTCTATCCTATATGCATAAAAAGGAAATAGCATTTACACAACCTGATTAATTAGTTTGATAAAGCAAAAGGAGCTATTTCGCAAAAAATAATATAATTGCATCACGGCCAGCATAAGGACAAGCACCATAAAAAATTCCTCACCTCTCAACATTAGCACCTACACGTATTAGAATTTATTACGTGCACAACAACAAAGACAGAGATAGAAATGGTAAAGCAGCATTTCTGTCATAAGAGAAAAGGAGAACTGAGAATTAGGAAGCAAAATCAGGAACGAAGAAGAAATTCAATACAGAAACCTGCAGAACAAAAGGTCAGCATTTAAGTTTTTGCCAATAAGCAAGGGTAAAGAGTACATTGACCCTCTCCAATTTCTGTAGCCCACAAGTGTAGAGTGCTACTGGGTCGCCCTATTTTATAGACTACGTGGGTAGTTCGATATACAAGGAAAAAAAAGATCCCTGTAAAAGCATCGTGACATCACCAACCGAGGTTATCAAGATATCAAAAAATTACCCCAAATGATTACCCCACCAACTACAACTAAACTATATGTAACCCACCTAATTGAACTGGACAATCACTTTCAATGAGAGAATTGAAAGGTACTCTCCTATTTGTTTTGCAATAATAAATAAGCAAAACAGTCCTACAAAATTGTTCATCATTATCATCCTGTAGTAAAGTTCTTAGGTTGTGTACTGCCTTCAGCGATAGAAAGATATAAGCAGCCATACTCAAGAATTTCATTTAACACGAAAAGAAAGCAGTAAACAGAAGACTGCATAGTAGACTTTATTGAAATATATTCCTAACCAGTGGACACCAACTCCATAAGCCCTTTTCTTCCCTTACTACATGCCAAACTTTCTATAAGCTGTGGTAATACTAAATCTTTTTTTTTTCCAAGTTAGTACATTCAAAATTTGGTCTTTTCTCCTAACCGGCTAGAACTTGAATCCATTCACTCTCTCATAATGATCCATCCATAAGTCTAGATGACATGGTGTTACAATCAGATAACAGAGCAAAGAAGAGAAGAAGATTAGAGAGAAAGAAGAGACTGTAGAGAAATTTAGGAAGAATAGACAGAGAGAATAGGAGGAGAATATTATTGATCTTGCTCAATTCTGAATGAATTACAAGTATTCTTTCTCTCTATATACTCGTGCTCCTATTTGCCAAACAGTGTGACTTTAACAACCTTCCCTCCAATTCTTAACTAATAGCTGTCTTTAACCAAACAACTAATTATTCCCAGCCATAACCCTCTTCTTTCTTCTCTTACATGTAACAATACCTCTCCCAAAAGAACCTTCTTGTCCCCAAGAAGGGGTGAAAGCAGGAAATTGCTTTGAATAAAGCTTTGATTCTCCCAAGTAGCATCTTCTTCTGGAAGATTCTGCCATTTTAATCAACCCTTGAACTACTGGAAGCTCATTTCTAGCGATAGTCCTTGTCTGGAGCAAGGCTTCAGGACCAACCACTAAGGACTGATTTTCACAATAATCAGGTAATACCAGTTCCAATCTTCTTTTTCAAGAGTGAAACATGAAATACAGGGTAAATGTTAGCAAAAGAACGCAATTGGAGTTTATAAGCCACTGCTCCAATCATCTGAATCACCTGAAAGGGCCCATAATACTTGGCTGCTAGCTCGAGAGACTTCCTGAGTGCAAGAGAGGTCTGCCCATAGGGCTGCAACTTGAGATAAACCCAGTCTCCAATAGCAAACTCTCTTTCTGACCTGTGTTTATCTACCTGAAACTTCATTCTATTCTGAGCATGTTGAAGATTGTCTCTAACAATGCTTAAGATGTGTTGCCTGGCCTGAAAGTCGTCCTGGACAAAGGCCACAGGAGAACCTGTTAAGGGAACGAAGGAAGCAATGAAGGCTGATACAGATATAGTGCTTGGAAGGGAGACATCTTACGGCACTGTGGTATGCATTGTTATACCACCGCTCTGCTAAGGATAACCACTTATACCAAGAAGTTGGCTGGTGGTGAGTCATACATCTCAAATAGGTTTCTAGACACTGATTTTGCCTCTCAAATTGACCATCTGACTGTGGATGATAAGCAGTAGAGTAATTGAGAGAAGTATCCCGTAATTTGAAAAATTCCTTCCAAAAGAGACTTGTAAACACTCTGTCCATGTCACCGACTATGGTAGCTGGAATGCCATGAGCCTTAAAAAGAGGCTGTAAAGGGGTGAAACATGGCTAAGAAGTGGGCATACTTGGTCAGTCGTCAAATTACCACTAACACAGTATTATGGACTCTTTTCTAATATTTGATTTATTTTGGAATTAGATTGCTAAGTATTTGATTTATTTTAAGATTAGATTGTTTTATCTTTCTCTCTTAGTTTTCTTATCTCCTATCTTAGTAGAATTGTGTTAAACAGTAACACCATTCCCTATATATATTGCTGGAAAATCAGAAATAAAATATGCAGACTTATTTCATTTAAATTGAGATTTGAACTCTCTCTCAATGAGTTTAAAAGGTCAGAACTCCCTTTATTAAGCTCACAACAACAACAATTGAACGAGTAAAGAATCAAGGAAAACCAACGGTTTCGGCCTTGGACACTGATTTTACTGTAGACCGTGACGCAATCCATAATCCAGGACAGTAACACACAGTGTCCTTACCCCTTGATTTAGGTAATTTCTCAATGCTATTCATTGTTATATGCTGCCAAGCATGTGAGGGTATTGGTAGGGGCTGCAGCAATCCAGGAGTTGCACAATACTCTCCCTTGCACCTAGCACAGACATCACATTATTTGACCCACTCCATAATAGAATTCAGCAATCCAGGCTAAAAAAGAAAATGTCTCTTAATCCTCAGATAAGTGTTATGCATCCCAGAGTGACCTCCCGCTGGAGTAGCTTCTCTCTGAGATCAGTAGCCTCTCCCACCACCATTCTGCCTCTATAATAGATAACTCCATTCAGCAACGTATAACCAAGATTTGATTTGTCATCGATACTGAGTTGACCGATAAGTTCAATCACTTTGAGGTCTCCAAAAAAACTGTCAATGAGGCTGCACATCCAAGTAGGTTTGACAATAGAGGTGGCAGCATAAGAACTGGCTGCAAGAGGTCTCCTGGACAAAGCATCTGCCACTTTGTTTTTCACTCCCTTTTTATACAAAATTTTGTAATCCAACTCCAATAGTTTGGAGATTCTTTTTGGCTATAAATTAGTATGAAGTCTCTGTTCTAAGAGGTATTTAATACTCTCATGGTCAGTCTTAATAAAAAACTATACTTGCTCCAAATAATTTCTCCATTTAGAGACTGCAAAGGTGATAGCCAGTAGCTCTTTCTCATAGACTGAGAGACGCTTCTATGCCCAAAAGTATAAGCAATAAGATGCCCTTACTACATCAACACAACCCCCATGCCAAAGCTGCTGGCATCTGTCTCAATAACAAAGGGTTAAGAGAAATTTGGCAAGGCCAAAACAAGGGTTGTAGACATGGCCTTTTTGAGTGTATCAAAGGCTTCTTAAACATGTACAGACCATTGGAAGGCATCTTTCTTCAACAACTCAGTCAAAGGTTTACTAATAGATCATAATGGTGAATAAATTTTCTGTAACACCCTATTACTTTAAGAAACTTCTCAATTCCCTCACATTCTTGGGACTTGGGAGTAGGCCAATTAACCATAGCCCGCACTTTAGCAGGACCGGTTTAAACTCCTACACTTGTGATTATGTGTCCAACATATTTGGAAGACTGGCCAAAAGAGCATTCAGATAACTTCGCATAAAACTGCTGCTCTTGTGATATCTGAAACACCCACTCCAAATGCTCCAAATGAAATTCCAAGTTAGGGCTGTAAATTAAAATATCATCAAAAAACACCAAAACAAACTTTCTCAAGTGTGGCTGGAAAATATGGTTCATGAGACTTTGAAAGGTGGCTAGTGCATTTATGAGTCCAAATGACATGACGTTGAACTCAAAATGCCCACGATGAGTTTTGAAGGCAGTTTTAGGGACATCATATTCTTTCATCCTGATTTGATGGTATCCAACCTTTAAATCTATCTTGGAGAAAATAGTAGCTCCATGAAGCTCATCAAGGAGGTCATCAATAATGGAAATAGGGAATTTATCCTTAATTGTTTGGACCTTGAGCTTCCTATAGTCAACACAAAATCTCCAACTGCCATTTTTCTTTTTTACTAATAGAACAGGAGAAGAGTAGGGGCTATTACTAGGCTGAATAACTTTAGCAGCTAGCAATGTAATAGTTTGCTATGAGTACTTCCATTGTCAATCAAATAAAATAATTCCCTATCTTTACACCTCCCCACAATCTTGATTGTATCACTCCCTTTATTACCTTCCAAGGCATGAATAGATAAGGTTACTTCCTCTCTCACATCTTCTACAGAATCAGGTACATCATGCCAAACTTCCCTATCTTCCTCTTGAATGGGATATTCATTGTTGTCCTGTTCAGTGCTATAAGCAGCCATCAATGTTTTCTGTTTACATGTGCCCTGGAAAGTATTTCTCACATCTCAAACAAGATTTAGGGGTTCTTGTAGTGGAGCTGCTGGTATTGGTTGTTTGTGCTTTGGTTCACTAAAGTAGGGCTGGAAATAGCTGATGAAGACTTAATAGTAGGATTAGGAGGTTTAGAGCTGGTATTTATGTAAGTGGGTTTGACATATTGTGATGGCTGAGAACTTTTGTATGTAGGTGAAAAGGAATGTGTTTTGGTAAGTAGGTTCGGTATAGGTTCCTGATTTCTTAGTACTCCTCACCAACATCTCCTGCAATCTTGCTATTTTCAAGGCATGGCACAATGTGGTAGACTTAAACATTCTCACCATGGATCTAACATCGTCTTTAAGGCCCCCTATAAAATTGATAAGAAATAATTCTCCCCTAACTCTAGCATTATCCTCTCCAATTGCAACCTCAATCCTTCAAACTTATCTTGATATTCTTCCACGCTTCCTTCCTGTCTCACTCTCATAAATTCCTCCATCACCTCCTCTAACACATGGTCCCCAAATCTAGCACATAATTTCTCTTCCAAACTCATCCCAATTTAGAGATCCCCTTCCTCTACTCTAATTATGAAACCAATCATCAGCTCTATCAACAAAAAACAAACTAGTTATTCCCACTCTTTGATCCCTAGAGACCCCATATACCTCAAAATATTTCTCACACTTCCTCAACCATACCCTTGCATCATGGTTTTAAATCGTGGTTGCGGTTGCGTTCGCAGAAGCGGTCACGGTCACGAGTAACGAAAACAGGTTTGTACCGGTTGTAACTCCATAGTAACAGTCTGGGGCTACGCAAATTTTTTAAAAAAAATTGCAAAGTTCATAAATGAGATTGATATTGATTAGATTTAATTCAGAACAATATATATAAATGCATAATAAACATAAATAAATCAAATATAGATTATTTAACTTAAGTTAAACATCATATAGTTTAAAATAAGAAAAACCAACATAATTTTTATAGATCGAGTAAACAAATAGCTCAAAGTACAATTTTAACTCAAAACTAACACTTTAATTCACAAAAATTAAAAAAAAAAACAAAAAAACAATAATTAAAAACTAAAATACATAAAATTTAACTTTTTAGAAGAAATAAGCCTGAAATACAGTAGTTTATGATGGATACTTATATGAAAAACATGCAAAGAAGAATGAAATTTGAAAGAGAAAGGGATCAAGAAAACTTTAAAAATATTACCTTTGAAACTGCTGAAAAGTGTAGAAACTAATGAAAAAGAGAATAGGAGGCAAAAGATTAAGGATATAAAAGAATTTTAATTACTGGTAACGGTCGTTGCCGTTACGCCAGCAAATTAGGGAGGGCCATTGTATAACAGAGTAACAGATAATGCCCCCCTCAAAACCCATTACATAATGGAACCATGCCTTGCATCCTTGCCATCACACGTAATCAATTCGATTTTAGGCAATAATTTTTGGGTTTCAGGATCAATCAAGGTCACAGCACTTATGGGAGTGGGTAGTACACACAGATCTGCTACTTTCAGCTACTGCAACTCCTTCCCACCACTACTGTTTTCTTTTGTCTTTTCCTTGAAAAATCCAGCCATCATGGATCGCATTTCAGTCAGCATCAATCTTTTGGTCTCCTGAATCTCAGTCTTCAATCCATCGATGCTCTTATCTGTTTTCTCTTGATAGTTCCGAAACTGTTCCTCCATTTCAGCCAACTTAACAGCTTCCTACTCACAATAGCAGATCTTGTCATTTTCACCACCCAATTGCAACACCCAAATACCAAAAATCAGAGTATCATCCCTCACGTATAGGCTTTGATACCAAATTGTTACAATCAGATAACAGAGAAGAGAAGAGAAGAAGATTAGAGAGAAAGAAGACTGTAGAGAAATTTAGGAAGAATAGACTGAGAGAGAATAGGAGGAAAATATTATTGATCTTGCTCAATTCTGAATGAATTACAAGTATTCTTTCTCTCTCTATATGCTCATGCTCCTATTTGCCAAAAAGTGTGACTTTAAGAACCTTCCCTCCAATTCTTAACTAATAGATGTCTTTAGCCAAATAGCTAATTATTCCCAGCCATAACCCTCTTCTTTCTTCTCTTATATGTAACACATGGATAAATAGCATCAATTAATCTCTCTCAACTTATCTCAATAATGCCTTCAAGCTTCCAACATGTCTATTTCTTACTTGAACCATTCTTGCATATATACATATATATACACACACGCACATTACCATATTAGCTGCTCTTTTTTTATTCACCTTTTATTCTCTCTTTCTATCTTAGTTTTTATTTTTCTTGTTGGTATCAGCACTAACTACGATCATGGCTGCCTAGTCAAATTTTTAAAACATTTTAGCGTATCAAGAACTTTATGATCACCAACACTCCAATACAAGTTCTCCATTTCAATCACCTTGGCTTGATTCTATGGGTTATATTCACAAAATTTATCTCCTCTTATATCATTATATAAATGAGCTAAAGTACAAAGATGTCACAATAGAAAATTGCAAAGCAATCCAATTTTAGAAAACCTCCTTTGTCTCTAATTAGTCATATTACCTAAATGTTCTTCTATATCAAAAAAATGGTGAGACTCTAGGGGCCTGTTTGCTTTGGAAAACACAGAAAATACAAAAAACATGCAACCTACAAATAATACAAACCAATTTTCTAATTCAAAATTTTCATTATTTATATCTTTCGTACTAAAAAAAATTAAGGGTGCATTTAGTTATAGAAAACAATTTTCTGTTTTCTATCTACAATTTTGTTTTCATTTTTTTCGTTTTGTTCTTCATGGAAAATTGGGACAATGCGTTCATTTCATGTAATATTGAAAATTATTATCAATTTGAAAAACTAGAAAATATGTTCAAATTATCATTTTTCCTTATAGAAAAAATATATTTTTTTTATAAAACTCTCCACCTTAATTTTTATATTAATTTAAAATAAAGAGAAAAATTCATGCATTTTATATTAATTTAAAATAAAAATAAAAAATTATACATAATTAAATATATAAATATAATTATTAAAAACCATGTTTTATTTATATAAAATCTATTCGTACACAGAGTTCCGTGTTTTTTACTTTGAAAAACTGTGTTTTTTGCTTTGAAAAACTGTGTTTTTCAATTTTTCAATATAATGAAGAAAACATGAAAAACAATCATTTCAGTGTTTTTCATTTCCTTTATAAAATTTAAAAACAGTAAAAAAAACTTCTGTTTTCCGATTAGAATAAAAAAGTTAAAATGAACATGTTTTCTAATTTTTTTAAAACCAAGAAAATATTTTTCAAAAAAACATACTTATTTTCTGTAACTAAACACATTCTAAATCACTCAAGAACAATATAAAACATATTTTTACTTACAAAATTTTTTTAATGTGCATTATTCATTAATTCTTATTAATAATATACTTAATATCTTAGCATTATAAATAAATATTTTTAAAATAATTATTTAATTTTACTTATGAAAAGTTATAAAATAATTTTGTTTATGTAAAAGTCATTGTTTTCTATATGGAAAACAGTTGAAAAACATAATTTTTATTATAAAAGAAAATAGCGAAAAACTTAAAGTTGTTTCTCAAATTTAGTTGAATGAAAAACTAGCATATGTGAGCACAAAAATCTGTTTTCCAGTTTCCTTAGAAAAATTATCCACAAACTAGCCTAGTTTTCTATGAGCGGAACTCCCTCTTCCATAGTGAACTAAAAGAATAAATTCTTTTTTGCAATCTAAGGATAAGAGATGATGATGGAAACATAAAAAAGTGCAATTGAAGGCACATAGCCAAAAGATTCTTAATCAAACTATCTAACTGCTCTTCTCAATAATGATCTATCCCCATCACTTCCAATACTTTGGAACAAATCAAAAAGTGAAGGAAGTAGGAACAAAATATCAAATAAGTCAGAAAGCCAAAACAGCTTAAGACCCATTTAAAAGAAGCAATCAACAATGTCATCAATTTATGGCAACAAGCACATCAACCTATGAATAAATACAAGAAATATTGTTATGAGAGAGATAATTTCCTGAAGTTCCTCAAAAATGTAAGGATCACCTATACGCAATGCAACTCAACTCAAGCATTTCTCAATTAAAATGCTAAGATTAACTCTTTTTTATTTTTCTTAACTACAAAATATTGTGGTCTTGGCCATAGGTCCTATTTATGCCCAAATTGGCCTTCATTCAGTAACAATATTGCTTTGATAACTAAACCCAAAATAAAACCAATTTTGTGACTGCCCCAAACTAATCATTTCACAGATATCAACAGCAATTTACCAATCTTCCGTGCAATTAAAGCCAAGTTGTATCCCTCCCAACTGTGACAAAACAACAAAATAACTATATGCAAATCACAGACACTGGAAGATAGATGAACTCTTTCTGCTCATCTTAGATAATTTTCATCCTTTACACAGAAGAAGCCTTTGCCAAAGGACATCTATAACAATTAGGAGATATGCATAATTCAGAAAAATGAAGGTGCAGTCATGGAGGTGTTATGCTCTAACTTAATAGAGAGGGCGAGTGGGAATGAGAGAGGGAGAGAGAACATAATAATGCAATCTATTAATTGCTAAAACCGCACTTAAAGTTCTCCATGCCAGTGACATTAATATTTGGCCTTCAAAAGCAATTTGTATACACTGAATCACTGGTTATATGCCCAAACATAATTACAATTTACAACAAAAAGCTAGGGGATATGATCTAGTTGGCTTCTTTAATCATTTCCTAAATTTTGATATTATGAAGTTCAATCCATTCCCGATATATTCAATCAAACTTTATTTTCACGAATCTTAAACAGAGCATTTATATGTATTAGTTATGGTACTGAAATATATTTTAAAAAGTAAAGCATCATTATCAATTGACATAGTTCTTAGCCATGTTATGTACTGTCATTTAATGATCCTAACTCCCATTACAACACACGAGTATCTGAATCTTTACATTAGGATTCATTTGTGGATCCTGTAACTATAAATAAAATACAACGGCAAATAACTTTTTACAAAACTTACCCTGGTTTAACAATCGATACGTGTGAGGGAGCACAGGCATAAATGGGCTAAGCTTGTGCCTCTCTGCAAGTAACTCTGAAAGATATCTGCAGTTGAAAGACAGACCAAAAAATAGTGTCAATGAGCCATTAAGTTGTAGTCATGCTAAGAATATGAAGAATGTGATAAATTGATAAACAAAGCAGAAAGAGTAAGCAGGTCACGTGGTGGAAGCAAACAGCATATGGATGAAAGGGGAGGGGGGTCCAACATTGTCCTATTCCACTACATTACCATATAAATTAGCAAACAAATATGGAAATATTAAAGGTAATGGCAGGTATACTGCAGTTCATAACATGAAAAGTGGAAGTCAAAGCATTCTACATTTAATTAAAGCATTACGCGATAACAGTTGTCGGAAGGAATTTGAAGCTCCACATATCTAAGTTAGGTACAGCACAGCCTTTCAAATTTCATCAATTAAAGTGAGATGAGAATTCAGCATCAGATTATACAAAACTAGATAGTGATCATGTCATAACAGTTAAGAAACCAGGGAGGAGAGGCATAATGAGAAGCAAATAAAGAAAAACCAAATATAAAATTCTAGAGAAGTTTGATCTGACACAAATGACCAATTAAAAGAGCAACCACCGAATCTACTGCTAGTCCAACAAAATCACCACTTAATACTATTCAACAGCGACATCATGCACAGTAGAAATGTAGTCCAACAACGATCAAGTAAAATCTGATTGAATAAAAAACAAAGCAGAGAAAACAAGTATATATCAGGAATCAACAATCAAAGAGCTAGATCCCAAGCTAAAAGACGAATTGAAGAAAATGATCTAGATCTCTGATACAATAGCTGAAAGAAAGAAAGAAAGGAAGACTTACTTCTCTTCCTCGACGAGAGCAGAGGAGGCAGAGCGGAGGCCAGAGAGATGAGGAGAGTGAGGGGCAGACGGAGACGGAGAATATGCCATGTAGCGACCGCCGCCGCCTGATGTGGTCATTTTGTCAGTGCTCCAATCAATATCTGCGTAAGTGTCCGTTTTTGCGGATTTTGGATGATTAGAGAAGGAAGGTAGATCTCGATAAGCGGCCTATTTCGGTGGCGTTCGGTCGTGCGGTTATGGTTGTGGCTGGCGGTTTGATCCCGACCAGACGCTCCTTCTATCCAGCGTCGGTGGATATCTACTTCTTCTTGTATATATATATATGATACCTAGTGTTTCAGTTTCACCAGTAGTAAAAACTAACTAAATACTCCTGCTTTCTACAATTTACTAGCCAAAAGAAATATATATTTGTAATTTTAATTTAGAAAAAATATTATTTATTTTATGTGATAATGAAAAAAGTTTATTTATTTATAAATTAATTTTAAAATTTTATGAAAATATCATTTCAATTTTAAACAATTGATTAATTAATATAATTTTAAAGCTAATATCTGACCTTTAAATATTAAAAGAAAAGAGATATTTATTTTTTAATTTTTTTTGTAATGGAGCATTTTACACTTTTTTTAATTGTTAATCGCTAAAATTAATAAAAAAATAATTAATAAATTTTTTAAAATTTTAAAAATATTTTAATATATTTTTAAAATTAAAAAATTAATTAATAAATTTTTCTATGGAATTAATTGAATAATAATTTTTAATTATAATTTTAAATTTATATTAATTTTATGTAATTTATAATTCTAATATTTGTAGTATTTTAATTAAATATATCTAATTTCCTCATCAAGCAATTTTTTTACTACGTATTATAATTTCGATAATCTCACGTTAATTCAAATTAATTCTATCAAATTTCGTAACCTTTGTTACCTTTTATATATATTTCTCAATTAATATATGTTTGTATATATTCATCAAATGAAACTATTTTTCAAAATTATAATAATTAAGAAATTCTAAAATTTGTAGTTTCATTTTATTTAATTATATTATTAACCGTTCAGATTTAGTTTGCTAAATATAATTAAAAATATTAGTATAATTTACTCATCAAGTATTATAAATTAGTATGTAATATTTGACAATCATATTAAGAATTTGTGAAAGGAATACTCCATGATATAATATACACATTACTATGATATGTATGAATAATAGAACAATATTATTTTTATCCTTTTAATAAAGAAAATAAAAAAGTTTCCCTTTGTGGTTTTTTTGTGACTGAATACTCTCGCATTTTCTTCCTTTTTAAATCTAACTTATTCTTTTCTCTTTCTCATGGAAAATTATCTGTGTCAATTGACTATCAATGAAGAAAAAGATGTTGTTGTCTCTATTAAGAATTCCAGAGATATTCCGATCGTCACTTATGATTTCTTATGGTGGGGATGTTTCTCACATACAATCCAATTAATTTTCAGAACATGCAGACCTCTTTGGCATATTTATGGCATCCTTTAGAGGGATATCTATTATGGAATTAGAGGCAAAAAGATATCTGTTACTTTTTTTTAACAATGTTGATTTTCCTTGCTCTCAACAGGATAATGATGCTACAGGTTTTCCTTCCTCTCAACAGGATGCATCTAACCACACCCCTGCGAATGTTAATTTGACAGGTAACAGTGAAGCGGCTCATCCCGTCAAAGGTGGGGATAGCCGAAAGTAATGATCGTCCTGTGTTGGAACTGCCGAGGACTCGGCAATCCTTTGACAGTTAATGTATTGAAAGATTTGATTACTAGTTACAAGCCGGACACTTTATTTTTGATGGAAATAAAAGTTTTAACTCTTCGTCACAATTTGCTCTTTGCGACGAAATTTTTACCTTTTAATAGCTGCATTCTTATGGACTGTTTGCAAGTGGTTCATTTTTTTCAGTCTCCACATTTAAATATTTCTGAACAGGATTTGATTTTGAATGATTATAAATCTTCATTAGACCCTAAAACTAAAACTGATATTTCTGTTAGATAGGTTCTTCATCATGCCTGTAATACCCGGCTAGACTCCGGTATCGGAATTCCTACCGTCCGGTGGAATCTCGGATGTCGGAAGCCTCTAGTAGGGTAGAAACATGTTTTCATAAAATGTTTTAATGTTTTCCATGGTTTTAAGTAAAAAGGAAATGAGTTTTTGCATGAAAACAACCTTGGAGGAAAACCCAGGTTCGGCCGCCGAACATGCAGGCATTCGGGTGTGCCTTAGGCCCCCGAAGGCATAAGTGAGGGAAGTCCAGGTTCGGCCGCCGAACATGGCATGCATGCGGAGGCACGTTCGGCCCCCGAACGTGGCCTGGCCAGCCACTATAAAAGGGTCCCTTAGCCGAAATGGGCGAGCTTTTCTCCCCATTGTCGGCCAAGGTGAGCTCTCCGCCGTCCCTCACCAATCTTTGAGTTCTTCCTTCAAATCTTTCACGATTTTCACAAGTTTTCATCTTGTTTTGAAGATTTTCAAGTTTTGAGCAAGTTTTGAGCTTGGAGACCCAAGGAAGTTGAAAATCTCCCATCTCCAAGATTAGGTCGTCTCTCTCTCGATCTTCAAGAGGTAAGAGCCAACCTTAAACTCATTGCATGTTTTAAGTAAGTTTTATGAAGATCTATGGGGTAGAATGCATGTTTAGCTTATGGTTAGGTTTATGAGTTTATGTTGTGTTTTTGAACAATGTGGCTTGCAAATGCATGTTTGATGTGTTGTAGATGGGGTTTTAGATAGTTTGAAGCCCCTAGGAGCTTGTGTGCTTGTGTATGTGTGTTGTAGAATAGGTTTATGCATGTTTGGATGGAAAGGGAGGCGTATATGCATAGAAGGGCTGAGTTTCTGCCACTAAGGGAGAAACCAGGTTCGGCAGCCGAAGGAACTTTCGGCCGCCGAACATGCTTGTGGAAGCAGCCTTCGGCTGCCGAAGCTTGCCCCCGAAAGGAGACTTTCGTCTCTGTCTGGGAGTTTCGGCCGTCGAAAGTGCCACCGAACATGCATGAGTTTCGCCTCTGTCTGGGAGTTTCGACCGCCGAAGGTGCCGCCGAACCTGCCTGACTTTCGGCTCTGGAGGGACTTTCGGCCGCCGAACCTGCTGCCGAAAGTGCCCTGTCCAGCCTTCCTTTGCATGTTCTTGCATGGATGTTTTGAGGTGTTTTAGAGGGTTTTTGGGGGATGTTTTCAGAGTCATGTTATAGTATGTTGGTCCCTCATTTGAGTCCACCTGTGTAGGTTCGGACCCGAGGAACCGAGGACCTCAGCAGTGAGTCAGCTGCTTCAGTCAGTGTCAGAGCTAGCCAGAGGTGAGTAGAATAACTCTTTATGTTTCAAGTAAATAAATCAGTTTTGAGCATGTTCATACATCACGGATGCCATATGATATTTTAGGTTGTTTGCATTAGAAATCACGAATATGTCGCATTGCATAATATGTTGTTGATGTGGATGAATGGTGAATGATCCATTAGCCCTCATATGTTATGAGGTGATGATATGATATGGAAGTCCAGGTGTGGCCTGCACTACGCCCCTGGCACTATATAAGAGAAAGACCGGATGTGGCCTGCACTACGCCCCCGGCACTATTGGTTATGTATGTTATGTTATGTATAAGAGAAAGACCAGGTGTGGCCTGCACTACGCCCCTGGCATGATTGGATTATGTAGAGGGCCAAATGGTGACAAGTTCATCCTTGATATGATTAGTTGTGATGTGATGCATTTCATGATAGCATGTGTTTTAAATGCTTTATTATTCTGCTCACTAGGCTCTAGTAGCTCACCCCTCTCCCAAATTCCCCAGGTTTGCAGGTACAGGGTAGACCAGGAGGTCAGCAAGAGTATTGAAGTCATTTGTATGCAATAGATAGAATGTGGACATGATAAAATGTAAAGTTATGAATAGTTATGTTATGTAATGATATTGAGGATTAGAGGTTGTGCTTGACCTATGTATAAGGTATCCCTTTTAATGCATGATCCTAGATCTTTTATGATGTTTATGTAAACCAACTCAACACATGTTGTATTTGCCCATTGGGGCATTGATGAGATCCCACTGAGGGGTCGATGTTTATGATTATGTCTATGTTCAGTGCATGCACAGGTTGAGTTTGGTGTTTGAATGAAAGAAAAGTTTTAAATTTTTATATATGTTGTTGATCATGTATGGGATTAAACAGGTTTACAGGTTGCATGTCAGGCTTGCTACGGGTCCCGGCGGCCTTAAGTCGACCTGGATCCTAGCGCCGGTAGCGGTCCAATTTTCGGGTCGTTACAATGCCACTCTAATTGCTCATACTTTGGCTAGAGAATCTATTAGTCTTGATCGTCTCTTTGTTTGTAATGATATCTCTCTTTATTTGATGAAATTTTATTAATACAATAAGTAGTTTTGCTTTAAAAAAATAAAGAAAATAAAATAATAATTTAACATAATAAATTTAGAGGATATTTGATTTAATTTATAAAAATTAAATTATAAGCACTAACTTATAAATATATATTTCAAATTTTAAGTAATTACATATATTTATTAATAAATAGTTTATAAGCATATTTATTATTAAAATTAAATAAATAAATAAAATATACAGTAAAATTTTAAAATTAAATAAAAATAATATAATGATTTATTTTATGAAACCAACTTTTAAATTGCTTATAATTACAAAAATAAAAAATTGTTTGCCCTCAAATTTTTTTAGCTCATAAATTGAATTTATAAAATTATAAAATTTTATATACTAAGAAATTAATTTATTTTCAGAACTTATAAATTAATTTGATCAGTTTATAAATTAAAACAAATACACTTTTAATAAAGAGTCCTTTCACAATCAATTAAAAATAATATAATCATTTAAATCATAAAAATAAAAGCAATATAATTCAATTATAACAACAACAAGAATACTTATAAGAAAATTGAAAATATTAAATATTATAATAAAATATAATAATTGAAACTACATAATAATCTAGACTATGAATTATCACTATAAGACAGTGTCAAGGGATAAAGATTTGATAAGCAGGAAATGTAGTACCACTAAAGGGAAAGAAGACTTGGATGTCTCAAAACATCCAGTTTATCATAAAAAAACCCACCCTCTTCTGGATAGAGCGAGTCTCGACATGAAATTACCGTTATCAGGCACAGTCCAGCACGCCCCCATTACGTCTGTAATCGCGGGATCACTAACTTATTAAGAGGCAATAATCCTTATCAAGCAGCTGGCCACATCATCGCCAGATTACCAGAAAATGCTATATTTATTTTCACATTTTTACAGTATAAAAAGAAAAAAAAATCATAAAAGCAAATGTACGCTATTCTCTTACACTACTCAAGTAATAAGCAATTCATTGCATTCTCTCTATTTTTCAGTATACTAACTTGAGTATTCGAGTGGCTGCTATGAGCACCCACCACCACCTCACATTTTCTTCATTGTAGGTCTAGCCAATCACAGCACAGCTCTATTCCGGCCACATTATTAATCTAATCTCCACAACATCATTTGGTTTCTCTGCTAGGAGATCTATTGAATCCTCTCTATTTATTTGGATTACGTCCGGTCTCCTACTCATTCTCTCGAAGAGAAATACCTCTCTCTCTTATCACTCTCCAAATAGTCGGTAGTTCGCGAGCTGCTACTAATATTGCTACCAATGAGGATGTCATTGCTTCTTCTGCCCCCTGACAATGGATAAAACACACCCCCTATGGTTAATGAAGCAGACCTCAATAATTTAAATAAAAAATAGATACTCCATTACATATAGAGGATGTAGGCTACTCTCGAGTAGTATAAGGCTTGGGAGGAGACATCAAACATGGCTCCCAAAAGAAGGGAGGAAGCCTCTATAGATACACCAACGGCTCAAATAGAAGCGGCGAAAGCCGGCCTAAAGGAAAGGCCGAGTTCGAAGATGAATCAGACAAAGCTCTGAAAGGCATCAATTGGAAACTAGTATGAGCCGTGCAAAGATACTAGAAGGAACAAGAGGAGGATTTCAACCTGGATGGTGTCTTGCCTCTTTTGGAGGAAATCATAGCAGAAACCTTTTCAACCAAGTTAAAGCTACCTAGTTTGGACAAGTATGATAAAGCAGCAGATCTTAGAGGTCATTTGGCAATCTTTAGGATGACCATGCAGCTTTAGGATGTCAATGATTTCGTGTTGTGCCGAGTCTTTCTATCAACACTCACAGGTTTGGTTCAGAAACGGTACCAACATCTGAGCCCAGGTTTAATTTAAAATTTCACATGGTTTGCTACATTATTTAAATCAGACTTATTACGTGTATACCTCCTAAAAAACTTTCCTTTGACTTGTAAAAGATCCACCAAGGAGAGAGCGAGTCTTTAAGGAGCTTTATCTCACGGTTCAATACTGAAGCCATACAGGTGGAAGAACTAAATCATGAAATAGTGTGTAAAACATTAAAGAAAGGAACGTGCAACATCAAATTCATGGATTCCTTTATTAAAAATCTAGTCGTTATGTATCAACAGTTGATAGACAAAGCTTAGAAGTATATCAGGCTGGATGACGAAATCCAAGAGTTAATAGAGGACAAGAGGGCAAATCAAAAGCAAAGTCAAAAGCTCGAGAGGTGAGGACATGAAGGAGATCACATGAGTTATCCCATTTCCTGAAGGAGGGATGATCAAAGTAAGTATAAGAATTATACTCCGTTGAATAACTACCAGACTCATATTTTAATGTGAATCAGGAAAAATGATAAGGAAATCAGGTGGCCGCCCAGCTCAATCCCGAGAAAGTAGAGAAATAAGACAGGACTAAGTATTATCGTTTCTACGAAGATCATAGTCATACGATGGAAAAGTGTCAACAATTAAAGGATGAGATGGAGAGACTGATAAGAGATGGCACTCTTTAGAAGTTCACCAAGAAGGGCAGGGAAGAGAGGAGACCTGAGCCCGAGGAAACAACTCTTAAAACCATCCCCTGATCAAGAACCTGTGGGGGTTATAAATGTAATAACTGAAGGACTTAGGGATGATCAGGAAAAGTAAGCAAGCTACAGATATAATTGTCGGTTTGGTAAGTTGGGCAAGACCTAAAAAAGACCGTTCGAAGGTTATTCGCCCAGAGTCTTGTAAGTTAGCCAAACTAGATGGCTGAGTGATCCTCCACTCCCGAAGATATCTATAATATGAGAAAATTTTTCAATAACAAAGTTAACAAGATATTTTTTTACATGTTATGTTTTTCAGTGACAAGAAACGATGTGATTGCATTCCTCAAAAAAGATTAAGAAGACAAGAAGGGGCCACAAGGTGGGTTCTGCTAGGCCAGGTCACAAGGTGGGTTCCGCCAGACCATCTGAGCTTTGGTCCCACTAAACAAGGCCACAAGGTGGGTTTCGCCAGGTCAGGTCACAAGGCGGGTTCCGCCAAACCATCCGAGCATTTGTAACGACCTGAAAATCGGACCACTACCGGCGTTAGGATTCAGATCGACTTAAGGTCGTCGGAACCATAGCAAGCCTAACATACATCCTGTACATCTGATAAAATCCTATACATGATCATACATTTTCATAAAAACTTTAAACTTTTCATATACCAAGCTTGACCTGTGCATGCATCATAACTGTAAACATAAAAACCCCATACTGGAGCCCTCATCAAATGCTCCAGTTGGGTCAACATCTCATACATCAAGCTTGGTTCAACATAACTTATCATTAAAACATTTACATAAAGATCATGTATAAAAGGGATTAACCATACATTAGGGCCAAGCACAATACTAATCCTCATTACATTACTGAACAATACATTATATTACGTTACATGTCCACTACTAATCTATTACATAGACTATACCATAACCTTGCTGACTTTCCCATAGCTACCTGTGCTTCTGCAAACCTGGGGGGTTAGGGGAGAGGGGTGAGCTACGAAAGCCCAGTGAGCAGAACAGTGAAAACAATTTAATAAACATATGCTTTCATGGAATGCATCACAATACAAACAATTCACATCACGGATGGACTGACCCAAAAATCCCTCTACTCTGTGCCCGGCCCTCGGTGGAGCTCCTCAGGACTTCTATTACATAACATAAGCTGTGTGCCAGGGGCGTAGTGCAGGCCACACCTGGTCTTTCCTGTACTCTATGCCAGGGGCGTAAAATGGCAGCCCTGGTCTTTCATTACATAACATAATATCTAGAGGGCTAATGGGTCGTCCTATTGTCCATCCACATCAACAACCAATTATGCAATGCGGCATATTCGTGAAATCTAATGCATCCAACCTATTTTATATACATTATGCATGAACATGCTTAAAACATTTGATTTCTTGAAATAAAAGATTAGTTTAGTTCTACTCACCTCTGGCTGACTCTGAACTAACTCTGAAGCAGCTATCTCACTGCTGATCACCTCGATTCCTCAGGTTCGATCCTACACAGGTGGACTCAAATGAGGGACCAAACATACTCTAACATAACTCTAAACAACTCCCCAAAAACCCCCTAAAACATCATGAAACATGCATGCAAAACAAGCAAAGGAAGGCTGGGCAGGGGACTTTTGGCGGCAGGTTCGGCGGCCGAAGGTCCCTCCAGATCCGAAAGTCAAGCACTTTCTGGGGCAGGTTCGACGGCTGAAACTCCTCTCCAGAGCAGAAAGTCCAACTTTCGGGGGCGAGTTTATAATACCCGGCTAGACTCCGGTATCGAAATTTCTACCGTCCGGTGGAATCTCGGATGTCAGAACCCTCTAGAAGGGTAAAATCATGTTTTTATAAAATGTTTTCATGTATTTTATGGTTTTAAGTAAGAAAGAAATTGAGTTTTGAATGAAAATCACCATAGAGGGAAATCCAGGTTCGGCCGCCGAACATTGTGGAGTTTAGGGAGCACTTTTGGCTTCTGAAGGTGGTCTGGCTAGCCACCTGTAAAAAGCCCCGTGTCCGAAAACAGGCGAGTTTTCTTCCCCATTTTTGGTCCACGGTGAGTCCATGCCCTCCCATGGTTGGTTTTGATGATTTTTTCAAATCTTTCAAGTTTTAACAAGTTTTAACTTGGTTCTTGAAGATTTTGAGCTTAGATCGAAGTTGTGAAGCTTGGAGACCTCCGGAACCCGTTTTCCCCAAATCTCCAAGTTAGGTCACGCTCTCTCTCGATCTTCAAGAGGTAAGCGTCAATCCTCACCTTCTTCAATGTTCTAAGCTAGTTTTATGAAAGTTTATGGGGGTAGAAATGCATGTTTAAGTTAGTTGTTTGTTGTTAGGGTTAATGTTGAGTTTATGGACAATGAATGTTGTATGTGTTTATGCTTTGTGTTTGTGCTGGGGTTTAGGTTAGTTTGAGACCCCTATATGCTTATGTATGTGTGTATGCATGTTGTAGAATAGCTTAATGCATGTTTGGAAGGTTTGGGAGGCAAAATGTGCATGAGGAGGCTGAGTTCTGCCACTTTGGAAGAACTCAGGTTCGGCAGCCGAAGGCACTTTTGGCCGCCGAACCTGCCTGTGGTAGCATGCTTTGGCTGCCGAACCCTGCTCTCGAAAGTTGGACTTTCGGCTCTGGAGGGGAGTTTCGGCCGCCGAAGGTGCCGCCGAAAGTGGCTGAGTTTCGGCTCTGGAGGGACTTTCAGCCGCCGAACTTGCCGCCGAAAGTGCCCTGTTCAGCCTTCCTTTGCATGATTTCTATGATTGTTTTAAGGTGTTTTAGGGGGTTTTTGGGGAGATGTTTAGAGTCATGTTCATGTATGTTCGGTCCCTCATTTGAGTCCACCTGTGTAGGTTCGGACCTGAGGACCCCAGCAGTGAGATAGCTGCTTCAGAGTCTTCTCAGAGTCAGCCTGAGGTGAGTAGAATGGAACTTTATGTTTTAAAGTAAATCAATTTGGAGCATGTTCATGCATCATGAATGCCATGATATATACTAGGTTGTTTGCATTAGAATTCACGAATATGTTGCATTGCATAATATGATATTGATGTGGATGGATGTTGAATGATCCAGTAGTCCTCACTATGATATGATATGATATGGTGATGATACGGTATATAAGACCAGTGAGGCCCATTCTACGCCCCTGGCACATTGGAATGTTATGTTATGTTAATGTAAGAGAAAGACCAGTGAGGCCCATTCTATGCCCCTGGCACATTGGAATGTTATGTAGAGGGCTATTGGTGACAAGTTCATCCTTGATGTGATTTGTCTGTGATGTGATGCATTCCATGATAGCATATGTTTTAAATGTTTTTACTATTCTGCTCACTGGGCTCTAATAGCTCACCCCATTCCCTTAACCCCCAGGTTTGCAGGTTCGGGATAGACCAGGGAGTCTTCCAGGTTAAAGTTATGTCTATGTAATAGTTAGAGTGGATATGTATTGTAAAATGATTTTATGTAATGTAATGTAAGGAATGCTTTAAGGTTTAGTATTGTGCTTGGCCCGAATAGTAATGTTATTTCCCTTGTACATGATCTTTTAATGAAAAGCTTTTATGATGAGAAATGACAGTCCAAGCTTGATGTATGTTATGATAACCCACTAGAGCATTTAATGAGGGCTCTAGTCTGGGGTTTTATGTTTATGATGTTAGTGCATGCACAGGTCAAGCTTGGAATATGGAAGGTTTTTTTAAAATTTTTATGAAAATATATGATCATATATGGGATGTTATCAGGTATATGACAGGTATAGGAGGCTTGCTACGGGTCCCGGCGGCCTTAAGCCGATCTGGATCCTAGCGCCGGTAGCGGTCCGAATTTCGGGTCGTTACAGATTGGTATCAGAGCCCTAGGTTCATATAGTCGGACCTAGAGAGTATCGGGCTCATAGATGTTTTAAAAGGGCAAGCACAATAGGAAAAATCATGTCCACTAGGATAGGATGTAGAGTCCTGTCTTGAATGATGATGTGAAATGCCATGATTTTATGCATGTGCATTAATGTTATGCTATGTATGTGATGCGGGTTCATGTGTTTCCACATGGACCATTTGATGTTAATGTTTTATGTGATGTGTTGTTTTCAGTAAACAAGATGAGAGGAACTCGTCGATCTGCACGACTGACTGGAGTCCCACTGGAAAGTGAGGGCACGGATGCCCGTTCTCCTGCATTGCCTAGGGCAATGTCTTGCAGATCTAGTAGAGAGAGGACGTCAAGGGACCCTAGAAGGTCTTTTGATGTGAGCAGAAGGGGAACAGTTCAAGGTGGAGTGTCAGCAGATGTGGGGGATGATATGGATGTGGATCAGATGAGGGATGGCAGTCTTGGTGTGAGCATGTCTGAAAAGGGCATGGGAGAGTCTCAGGGAGGCGCTCAGGCCTCGGGGTTTGGTTATCCACCCCAGTATCCACCCTTTCCACAGGGCCCAGGGTACCCGATGGGGGGTACATCGGATTACTCCAGCTTTAACCCCTACCCTACCTTCATGCCTTATCCACCTTGCTATCCACCATACCCCCAATACCCAATGTATCCACCCTCACCTTTCTACCCAAATGTGACAAACCCTCAGCAAGGGAATGTTGCACCTCCTCCACCACCCCCTGAACCTGTAGCTCCTGAAGTCCAAGTGCCTAAGCCTAGCTCATCTAGAGGAAGCAGAGTTAAGATGACTGATTACTTGAAGTTGGACGCTCCTAAGTTCAAGGCGGGAGATGATCCTTTTGAGTACTTGAAGACAGTGAAGATGATTACAGATGAGTTAGGGGCAGATGACAGTAGAGCCATTCAGATGGCGGGGTCCACCCTCAAATGCAAAAAGGCCCGTGAGTGGTTTAAGAACTATGTGGACCCTAGATTGGACAGTATGACCTGGGAGGAGTTTGCAAATGAATTTGCAGGATGGGCTTTCCCTGATAGCTCCAGGGAGCTGAAGATGATTGAGTTTGAGCAGCTAAGGCAGACAGAGGAGATGAGTGTAGATGAATTCACTGATAGGTTCCTGGAGCTGTTGCCGTTTGCAGGGCAAGCTTTTGACACAGACTTGAAGAAGTCTAGGAGGTATGTCATGAAGCTTCACTCCAGGTATTCCTCTTTGATCCAATCAGCAGAGAAGGAGAGTTTCCATGCTATAGTGGATATGGCTAGGAAGATGGAGGCTAGTGCAATAATCGAGGGGAAAGTTAAGCAGTCAGTGGCACAGTCTTCTGGTTCCAAGACCCCCGGCGGGGGAAGGTTAGACTCCTCTTCTCTGGATGCAGCAGCTTCAGGTGGAAAGAAAAAGTGGGACAGAGGCCCCAGGAAGTCTAAGAAGAACAAGTTCTGGAATCATTTGAAGTCAGGTCTGGGATTAGGAGGTGGCTCGAGCTCAGGTGCAGACAGTGCAGTTTGTGTGAAGTGTGGGAAGCCGCACAAGGGAGTATGTCGATATGGGACGACAGCCTGCTTCAGATGTGCGCAGGAGGGACACATGGCACGGGAGTGTCCTAGAGCAGCTTTTATGGCATGGTCCCAGCAGACAGCTTCTGGTAGTGTGGCTCAGCCAGTAGCTCCAGCCGCGACTCAGGCTAGTGGCAGAGGCAGAGGGATAGAGGCAACCTCTTCTTCAGTGGGTTTCAGGGGTGAAGGTCCATCAGCTCCAGCGCGGATCTTCACTATGACACAGCAGGAGGCTAATGCATCAAACACCGTGGTGTCAGGTAATCTCATCATTGGTTGTTCAGATGTGTATGCCTTAATGGACCCTGGTGCATCTCATTCTTTTGTTGCTTCGAGAGCCGTTGAGAGGTTGGGTTTGATGGTCTCTGAGTTAGAGTGTCCCCTATGGGTCAGTGGACCCAAGTGTGACCCGTCAGTGGCAGAGTCAGTCTACCGGTTTAGTCCAGTATTTGTGAAGAGTAGATGCCTTTCAGCCGACCTTGTGGTTCTAGATTTGACGGATTTTGATGTCATTCTAGGGATGGATTGGCTATCTACCCATGGTGCTACCTTGGACTGCAGAGACAAGGTAGTCAGATTCAGAGGTCAGGATAGGTCAGAGGTTGTCTTCAAAGGAGACAGGAGGGGTACACCTAGAGGCTTGATATCAGCCCTACAGGCTCGTAGGTTGCTCAGGAGGGGTTGTCAGGGTTTTCTAGCTCATGTGAAAGAGCTGGATAGTTATGTTAGAGAACCCGCCTCAGTGCCTGTGGTCAGAGAGTTTTTAGATGTTTTCCCAGACGAGCTGCCAGGTTTACCACCTGCTAGGGAGATAGAGTTTGAAATAGAATTGATGCCTGGAACCAGACCAATCTCTATTCCTCCCTACAGGATGGCACCAGCTGAGTTGAAAGAGCTAAAAGAACAGTTGCAAGAGCTGGTAGATAAGGGCTTCATCCGACCGAGTACCTCACCTTGGGGTGCTCCAGTGCTTTTTGTGAGAAAGAAGGATGGATCCCTTAGACTTTGTATCGACTACAGGCAGTTAAACAAAGTCACTACCAAGAATAAGTACCCGCTGCCTAGGATCGACGATCTATTTGACCAGCTAGCAGGAGCTGGTTGTTTCTCTAAGATAGATCTGAGATCCGGGTATCACCAGCTGAGGATAAGAGAAGAGAATGTGCCAAAGACGGCGTTCAGGACCAGATATGGGCATTATGAGTTCCTTGTGATGCCGTTCGGGTTAACCAATGCCCCTGCAGCATTCATGGACCTCATGAACAGAGTTTTCATTCAGTATCTGGATCACTTTGTTATTGTCTTCATAGATGATATCCTAGTGTATTCCAGAAATGCAGAAGAGCATGCCCATCATCTGAGATTAGTCTTGCAGACCTTGAGGGAACACGGCTTGTATGCCAAGTTCTCCAAGTGTGAGTTTTGGTTGAGGAGCATTTCATTCTTGAGGCATGTTGTATCAGAAAATGGAATAGAAGTGGACCCCACTCCATTATTATTTACTTCACTTAGTTGTTAATAACTATTGTTATGGGTACTAGTTTAGTCTAATTAAAATTAAAAAAAAATGAATAAATTTTAAATATTATTTTTATGAGTAATAGTTTAGTCTAATAAAAATTAAGAAAATTGTGTAAATTTTAAATATTATTTTTATGGGTAATAGCTTAGTCTGATAAAAATTAGAAAAATTTTGTAAATATTAAATATAGTTTTTATGGGTAATAGTTTATGTCTAATTAAAATTAGAAAAATTGTGTAAATATTAAATATAGTTTTTGTGGTTAATAGTTTATGTCTAATTAAAATTAGCAAAATTGAGTAAATTTTAAATATTTTTTTAATGAGTGATAGTTTAAATTTAAAATTTTTAAATTATTAAATTATTAATTTATTTGAATTGTGTGTATTATTATAATGATGTAGCAATTCTTTAAATGAATATCAACAAATGTAGAATTATCATCATCGATGAATCAACCTGTCCAATTAACACAACCTAAGCAAGTAACTCAACCTGTCCAATTAACACAACCTAAGCAAGTAACTATTGAGGATCGTGAAGTTCATATTAAAAATATTTTCTCTAATTTAGGACTTCGATCTAACATAATGAGGTATTCTCTGATGTTAGAAATAAGATTCATAGAGCTTACATACTAAAGGGTTCGTGTCAAATACGCAGTCATAAATTTCCTCAAAGAGTAGATGGAAGTCGAAATAGAAGATTTATTGTGTCTTAGTTTGATGAATTTAGGAGTTGGTTGGAATATAACATAGCTAAAAATGTTGCATATTATTTATATTATCTTTTTTTATCTGAGCGTAGGGAAAAATGTCATGTTGTTTTTGTTACCGAAGGTTTTACTAATTGGAGGAAAAAGAAAAACTTGAGAGAATATATAGGAGACCATATAAGTGATCATGATAGATGTTATTTATGTAATACCCGGCTAGACTCCGGTATCGGGATTCCTACCGTCCGATGGAATCTTGGATGTCGGAGGCCTCTAGAAGGGTAAGAACCATGTTTTTATAAAATGTTTTAATGTGTTTTATGTTTTAAGCATGAAAGAAAATGAGTTTTTGCATGAAAATAACATTGGAGGAAAACTCAGGTTCGGCCGCCGAACCCCTAGTTCGGCCGCCGAACATGCATGCACTTCGGGAGTGCTTTAGGCCCCCGAAGGCATAAGTGAGGGAAGTCCAGGTTCGGCCGCCGAACCTCAAGTTCGGCCGCCGAACATGGCATGCATGCGGAGGCACGTTCGGCCCCCGAACGTGGCCTGGCCAGCCACTATAAAAGGGTCCCTTAGCCGAAAACGGGCGAGCTTTTTCCCCATTTTCGGCCAAGGTGAGCTCTCCGCCGTCCCTCACCAATCTTTGATGTTTTTCCTCTAGATCTTTCAAGATTTTCATTTGTTTTAACTTTGTTTTGAAGATTTGAGCTTTTGAGCAAAGTTTTGGAGCTTGGAGGTTCAAGAACCCAATCTCTCCCAACTCCGAGTTTAGGTCGTCTCTCTCTCGATCTTCAAGAGGTAAAAGCCGATCTTAAGCTCATTGCATGTTTTAAGTAAGTTTTAAGTAGATCTATGGGTTAGAATGCATGTTTAGGTTATGGTTATGTTTATGGGTAAAAATGTATGTTCATGAACAATGTGGATGCTTGATGTGTTGTAGATGGGGTTTATTATGGTTTGAGGCCCCTAGGAACATGTATGCTTGTGTATGTGTGTTGTAGAATAGGTTTGTTGCATGTTTGCAAGGTTGGGAGGCGAAATGTGCAAAAGGAGCCAAGTTTCTGCCCTTTGGCAGAAACCAGGTTCGGCAGCCGAAGGACTTTCGGCCGCCGAACATGGCCGGGGAGGCAAGCCTTTCGGCTGCCGAAGCCTGCCCCCGAAAGGAGACTTTCGTCTCTGTCTGGCAGTTTCGGCCGCCGAAAGTGCCGCCGAACATGCATGAGTTTCGTCTCTGTCTGGGAGTTTCGGCCGCCGAAGGTGCCGCCGAACCTGCCTGACTTTCGGCTCTGGAGGGACTTTCGGCCGCCGAAAGTGCCCTGTCCAGGCCTCCTTTGCATGTTTTTCTATGGTTGTTTCATGATGTTTTAGGGGGTTTTTGGGGAATAGTTTAGAGATATGTTCTAGTATGTTTGGTCCCTCATTTGAGTCTACCTGTGTAGGTTCGGACCCGAGGAACCGAGGACCGCAGCAGTGAGTTCAGCTGCTTCGGTGTTGTCAGAGTCAGTCAGAGGTTAGTGGAACTAACCTTAAATCTTTTAAAATTGAGAAATTAAATGTTTTATCATGTTTCATGCATCATGATTATGCAATAGGGTGATTGCATTAGTTTCACGAATATGCTGCATTGCATCGATTGTTGTTGATGTGGGTGAATATTGGATGACCCAATTAGTCCATGACAGGAAGACCAGGACCCCATTCTACGGCCTGGCATGGTTATAGGACTCGAAGACCAGGAGCCCAGAGGAGGCCCTGGGACAATGGTAAGTAATGTATGTTATGACAGGAAGACCAGGACCCCATGCTACGGCCTGGCACAGAGTTAGCTTGGACTAATTGGTGACAAGTTCACCCAGCCCTTATGTGAATTGTCTGTGTTATGATGCATTTCATCGGAGCATAGTGTTAATATGTTTTATAGTTCTACTCACTGGGCTTTTAGCTCACCCCTCTCCCTTTACCCCCAGGCTTGCAGGTACAGGATAGAGCAGGAGTCCGGATAGAGTAATGAAGTTTAGGTTATGTATTAGTTAGTGTGGACATGATAAATGATTTTGATGTAATGTAAAAGTACAGTTAGATATGTAATGAGATGATGTTTATGGATGTTAGAGGTGTGCTTGACCATAGAATGTTGTTATCCCTTTTAAATACATGATCTTAGATGTTTTATGATGTTGACGTAAACCAACTCAACATATGTTATGTCACCCATTGGGGGCACTGATGAGATCCCACAGAGGGATCAATGTTATGATTATGTTATGTATAGTGCATGCACAGGTTGAGTTGGTGTATGAATGGAAAGAAAAGTTTTAATTTTTATGTATGTTGTTGATCATGTATGAGATTATACAGGTTTACAGGTTAGATGTCAGGCTTGCTACGGGTCCCGGCGGCCTTAAGCCGATCTGGATCCTAGCGCCGGTAGCGGTCCGATTTTCGGGTCTTTACAATTTAGCTTATCTAGATTTAATGAACCAAGCTTAAAAACATTAAAGAGTCTATTTCAAAATAATTAGAAAATTCAAAGATTGAGTATCGTTATAGATTAAATGCATCAATTGTTTGTCTCTGTTATCTCTTGATGTAAGGTTTGGCTTTTCGAAGGTATTATGAGTCTAAAGAGTCATTAAATCAAGAAAATTTTATTGAATTACTGAAGGTTTTAACTTCATACAATGAGGAAATTAATAATATGGTTTTGAAAAATATTCCTGAGAATTTGAAGCTCATAACTCCTCCTATTCAAAAAGATATCATTAATAATTTGGGGATGATTTATTTTCTATTTTAGTTGATGAATGTTGGGATGTCTCAGGGAAAGAGCAAATGAGAGTTGTTGATAAATTTGGATGTATTATTGAAATATTTATGGGTTTTGTACATGTCAATGATACTAATGCAACATCACTTAAAAAATATATAAAGTCTTTATTCTTTATACATAGTTTGAGTGTATCGAGTTTGAGAGGCCAATGATATGATGGAGCTAGTAATATCCGAGGAAATTTTAATGGGCTTAAATATTTGATTTTAAGGGAGAATTCTAATGTTTATTATGTCCATTATTTTTTTCATCAACTCCAACTCACACTTGTTGCTATTGCTAAAAAGCATTAAAGCATAAGCACTTTTTCAATACCGTTCCACGTTTGTATAATGCTATTGCTAAATAGAGAAAGTGATTGAAGGGATTGAAATTGGAAAAATAGCAATTGGACAAGGTTTAATTGTAGAGATGACAATAAAGAAACCGAGAGATACTCGTTGGAGTTCTCATTATAGTATATTAATTGATTTGATGCATTTATTTTAATCTATGGTCGATGTTCTTGAGTATATTGATGAAAATAGTAATGATGATCCACAAAGGGCTCAAACAATTGATTTACTAGATATTATGAGTCGTTTTAAATTTATTTTTATGATACTTCTCATGAGAAAATTTTTTGGAATTACACATGAATAATTGTTTTGATGAAATGAATACAAATTTGTTTATATGTATTGCATGTCTTGATCTTAAAGACTCATTTTCTATATTTGATGTGAGCAAATTTATTTAACTTGTAAAATTTTATCCATGTGAATTTTCTCTGCTCGTTCTACTTAACTTAAATATCAACTTGAGAACTTTGCCTTTGATATGCGTATGAACAAGAATTTTTCTGATGTGAAAGGAATTGGAGCTCTTGCTGAAAATATGGTTGCTATAAGAAATCATATTGTATTTTTCTTATACATATGTTGGTTAAATTATCATTACTCTCACCAGTCACTACAACCATAGTTGAAAGAGTTTTTTTTACAATGCACATCATCAAAAGTCGACTCCATAATAAAATGAGGGATGGGTTATTGAATGATTATTTGGTAACTTTTATTGAAAGAGATATATTTGCAAATATTAATAATAAATACATTATAAATAGATTTAAAGTAATGAAAAATAGACGAGGATCATTGTAATTTTATGTGACTACTTATTAACTTTTTATAATATATTTTTCCTTGAATGTGTATTTATTTGATGTATATTATTTTTTAATCGTTTGTTTAATTTAACTCACTAAGTAAAATTTCTGAATCTACCACGATTCCTAACTTAGAAAGTAAATATTTATATTTGTATTCATTAGAGATGGGTAGCATTGGAGAGACGGTTGTAGCGATGATCATTATCGGTGAATCCATAAAAATATAGCTTTGCTCAAAATTGTTTGCTGAAATATGCAATTGTAGTTTAGAAATCCTCGCCTCTATATTCTCATTACATATCAAATGTTGCTTAGCTTTTTAATTTTGTAGTTTATAAATCCTCGCCTCTATATTCTCATCACATATCAAATGTTGCTAGCTTCTTTAATTTTGTTCTTTTTTTATTGAATTTTTTTAGAATTTTTGTTTAGAGGGAGAAAGATTTAGGCTTAGGAATTTTTATTGAAAATAAGTTCTTGCTCAATGTCAAATAAGGTAAATTCAATTTTTTTAGCCAATTAAGCTCCAACACTTTTACCAAATATGTATTTCCTTAATATAATATTATTTTTTAATAATAAAATATTATTTATAATTTTAGAAATCATTTACTATCTCCATGCATTTTTTAAATTTTATGTTAATTGAAACACTAAATTTTTTATATTTTAAATTTATAAAAATAAAATTATATTAAGCCAAAATTTATTTTATCCTTAGTAAAAGTAGAGGTTTAATTGGATAAGAAAATTAAATTAGTCTTATTTAACCCTGAATAAAAATATATGAGCTTAATTAAACTTATTTTCGATTTTTATTTATTCTTTTGATTTTTTTCTTCATAATTTAGAATTTTATTTATTGACTGAAGGTTAAGGCAAATTATTATATCTATTTGGAGTAAGCTAAAAAAAATTAAATTCACAAACGGATTTATCTGTAAATTATGAAATTCTGTTTATAATTTGATTTCCACATGGATCACAAATAAACTTTTTTTTTTTTTTTGTATAAACCTTATTTGTAATTTTTTTTCAAACGAAAAACAATTCGTTTATATTACAAATGGATCCAGAAACGAATATCCATTCATAATATAAACGAATTTAGTATAGGTTTGTATTTTTTGTTTACATATTCCCTCTTATTAACAAATGGACAATTGTTTATAATATAAACTATTAATCTATTCGTAAAATCATTTGTGATATATTTATAAATCCTTTTGTAAATCCATTAATGATACAAATTAGGAACAATCACACTTGGGTTAGCAGAGGTCACTAGTGTTTTCTGAATGATATGAAGCCAGTAAGCAAACAACAAATTCGTGGGTTTTTGAATTCGAGTATCTGGAAAAAAGTAAATTCGTTTGTAATTCAAATGGTTAGAGTTGTAATCGAACTTAGTCAATATTTTTAAAATTCAAATTTGTTTATTAAAAAAACTTTAAACTCGAGTTTGATTGGTAAAATATTTAATGAACTCAAATTTGATTCAAGCTTGACTCGTGGTGAGCGCATACCAAGCTCAATTATTAACAAAATCTCAAAAATAAATTAAAATAAAATTAAATAAAAAATATTTTATTAAAATATTTAAACTTTCTAGTGGATTCCATCTAAAAGTTTCATAATATATAAAAATCATATATTAATGTTGAAGAGAGGAGGGGGCCTTCCCTTTATAGAGGGAAGGAGAACTCCTCTCCTCCTATAATTTAGTGATGTAGAATTAAAATTAAATGGATATAAAATCCATTTGTAAAATTAAACTATACAACGAATTTGCAAGCGAACATGAAATCCTTTTGTGAAATAAAATGGATATAGATAGACTTTTTGTTGGACCTAAATGTCCTAATCCTTGTTTTGATGATTAATAAACAATTGGTGTGCTACTAATTATCTTCAAAGGTGTTTGTATTGAGCTTGCAGGTTCCCTATTGAAATAAATGAAATTGCTTCAATCACAAAAGTGAAAAGTGCCAATTATGGAAGCATACCACAAGAAAGGGATAAGAAACTATTTTTGTTTATGCCTTGTTAAATTCTATTCATTGTGAATTTCAAGTAATTGATTGTGATGGCTCAAGGGTTCTTTCATTTCTAAAAGTTCTTTTAGATATGGCCACTTTTTAAAAGTACTTGACTTTCAGGGACCAAAATGAAATTTTCCAAAAGAAGTGATTTTGAAATTATTTTTCATCAAAATGAAAGATCTAAAAATATAGGTTGCAAAAGTTCAAACGGTTTGAAAAAAGGATTTTTACAGCCTAAGTTATGATTTTTCAAAGATTTAAAGAATTATTTTTTGTCCCCCTAAAGTCATCTTTCGGCTTCCGAAAGTCAGGGACAGAAACGAAAGTCCCCTATGTTCGGCCGCCGAACATTGACTTTCGGCCGCCGAAGGTGGGTTTTCAACCAGCCCCCTAAGTGTAACCTTCGGCTTCCGAAAGTGAGGGACAGAAACGAAAGTCCCCTATGTTCGGCCGCCGAACATTGACTTTCGGCCGCCGAAGGTGGGTTTTCAACCAGCCCCCTAAGTGTAACCTTCGGCTTCCGAAAGTGAGGGACAGAGACGAAAGTCCCACACCTTCGGCCGCCGAACATTTAACCTTCGGCCGCCGAAAGTGTGTTTTGGGTCTGCCTCCGAAGCCTAAAGTTTGGCTTCCGAAAGTGAGGAACAGAAACGAAAGTCCACCATGTTCGGCCGCCGAACATTGAGTTTAGGCCGCCGAAAGTTCAGTTTTAAAGGAATAGTTTCTTCGCCCCAAATGGTTCGGCCGCCGAACTCTAAGCTTAGGCCGCCGAACCTGAGTTTTTCTGGGCACGGTATAACGGTTATTTCTGAACATAAACGGCTCTATTTGCATTTAATGCACCCCCAACGGCCATATTTATGAATGAACTATAAATACAACTTGTTTTTGTTGTTGTGAGGTTACAACAACCATCTAAGAAAATATTTATTGAGATTACAGCATTTTTCATTCTCTCTCTCTCAAAACCTTAAGCCAAAGCATTGATTTCTTGAAAGCTTGTCTTGAGTTGTAATTGATTGGCTTTACTGAGTGAGTAAAGGTTGATTGAGAGATTCTGTTGTTGTGAGTGTGGCATTGAGCAAAGAATTGCTCTTGAGTGGAAAAAGAGATTTGTAAAGAGCAAAGGCTTGCTCTAAGATTGTAAGGGTTTTGATCTTCACCCAAAGAAGATTTGATAGTGGAGTTGAACTCTCAAGTGGAGCTTGAGGAGAGGACGTAAGCTTGGATAGCTGAACCTCTATAAATCTTTGTGTTGATTTTTCTCTTCCCTATTCTCTTCTAATTTCTTGTCTTTGCCATTAAATTTTTTATAAACCCAATTCACCCCCCCTCTTGGGTTGCCTCAAGGGACAACAAGTGGTATCAGAGCTAAGTCTCCCTTTCTTGAAGATATAATTATCTTGGAGTAAAGATCAAATGGCAACCCTCAATTCTCAAGAAGGTCAATCGGTTGTGAGACCACCTTTCTTTGATGGAAATGACTTTCTATATTGGAAAAATAGAATGTATTATTTCCTTAAATCGGAAGGAGTTGATTTGTGGGACATTGTAGAGAATGGGCCTTTCTTTCCCACAAGATTCATTGATGGAAACCAAGAGCAAAAACCTAAGAGTGAATGGAGTGAGCTAGAGAAGAGAAGGGTAGCCCTCAATGACAAAGCCATTCACATCTTGTTTTGTGCTCTTAGTAGAAGTGAGTACAACAAAGTATGCATGAAGTCCACCGCCAAGGAAATTTGGGATGCTTTGGTTGTCACTCATGAAGGTACCAATCAAGTCAAGGAAAACAAGATGGAATCCCTCATCTATCAATATGAGTTGTTCAAGATGAAATCCGATGAAACTATTAGTCAAATGTATGATAGGTTCATTGAGATCATTGGAGGGATGAAATCTCTTGGGAAGACATTCACAAATGAAGAGTTGGTGAAGAAAATCCTAAGATGTCTACCTAAAGAATGGCTACCAAAGGTAACTTCCTTAAAGGATGCCAAAGACTTGACCAAAGTGCAATTGGATGAACTCTTGGGGAATCTCATTGACTATGAGATGACTCTAAAGAGAGAGCAAGTGGAGGAACCTAGCAAAATGAAAAAGAACATTGCTCTAAGGGTAGCCTCCGAAGATACTAGTGAGGAAGAAGAAGAAATAAGTGAGGAAGAATTGGCCTTGGTAACTAGGAGAATAAGGAAGTTGCTTCTCCAAAATAAAAGGTTCATCCCAAGGAAGAATTTTAGAAAGGAAAAGGGTGAATCAAGCAAAAAGGAAGTAGTCATTTGCTATGAATGTAATAAGCCGGGTCACTACAAAGTGGATTGTCCCAAGTTGAAAAAGCCTATCAAGAAGTTCAAGAAGAAGGCCTTCAAAGCAACATGGGATGAGTCAAGTGATTCCGAAGAAGAGGAGGTTGGTGATGAAATTGCCAATATGTGCTTCATGGCTCTAGAGGAAAGCTCCGATGAGGTAACTACTCTTGATGACTTTACTTTAAATGATGATGATGTTGAGTTTTCATATGATGAACTTGTAGGTGCTTTAAAATTGATGAATGATGAGCTTGAAAAGAGTCATAGGAAAAATAAAATTTTGAAATGTGAGTTAGCTAGCTTTAAAAAGGAAAGTGAGAACTCACCTAAGGAACCTTTACCCTCAAATGATTCTTTACAAAAATCCTTAGATGAGCTCTCACTAGAAAATAAAAATTTGAAAAATGAAATCCTTGAGTTGAAAAATTCTCTTTCAAAATTTTTAAAAGGGAAGGACAAACTTGATGAGATTTTAGACTCTCAAAGGTCTCCTAGCATCAAGTATGGCCTTGGCTATGACAAATCAACTCAAGCAAATTTTTCTAAAACCGTTTTTGTTAAAGCTACCAACTCACATGAACCTAAGGTTTCTAGCTCAAATGGAAATGTGCCTAAAGTTTCTAGTAGCAATATGTCTATGAGGAATGCACCTACAAGGAATGCACATGTACACCAATCCACTAGTTACAACACTCATATAAGACACACACCTAGGCAATTTGCATATAAGAGAAATGATCATTATAGAACACACACTTCTAGTTCACAAAATCACCACTCTAATCATATCTCTTGCTCACATGCTTTTAATAAGCAAAGGAGAAATGGCCACATGAGAACTCAAACACACTCACTCACCTATGGACCTAGAGTAAGAAGGTTCAATGGTCATTGTCACTATTGTGGCAAGTTTGGTCACACCAACTATAAATGCTCTATTAGAAAATTGCATCTTGGATATGGTAGCATATGGAAATTGGATAGTAGAATGACTAACCCCCAAGGACCCAAGTACATTTGGGTACCTAAAAGTGTTTGAATTCTTTCTTTTAGGTGTGCTTGAAATCCTCAAAAATTGAAAGCAAATGGTATCTAGATAGTGGATGTTCAAGACACATGACCGGAAACTCAAATCACTTCATCTCTCTTGAAAAGAAAGATGGAAGTGGACAAGTAACCTTTGGAGACAATGGAAAAGGTAAAATTGTTGGTATAGGTAAAGTCGGTAAGGAAAACTCTCCTATTCTTGATAAAGTTCTATTAGTTGATGGTTTGAAGCATAATTTGTTAAGTGTGAGTCAATTATGTGATAAAGGTTGTAGAGTTATCTTTGAGCCAAAATCATGTTTTGTGTCTAGAATGTCGGATAACAAAATATTGTTTGTTGGTGAAAGAGTTGAGAATATTTATCTTATTGACTTACAAGCTATGACTAACCAAGATATGAAGTGCTTTGTGTCTATTAGTGATAACTCTTGGATTTGGCATAGAAGGCTTTCTCATGCTAGCATGGATCTCCTCAAAAATTTGAGCAAAGATGAGCTAGTTGATGGTCTTCCAAAGATCAAATATGAAAAGGACAAAGTATGTGATGCATGTCAAATGGGTAAGCAAGTTAAGAGTTCATTTAAAGCTATTAATAAGGTAATCTCTTCTAGACCTTTGCAACTCTTGCATATGGATTTATTTGGTCCAACTAGAGTAGCTAGTCTTGGTGGCATGCATTATGGGTTTGTTATAGTTGATGACTACTCTAGGTATACTTGGGTTGTGTTCCTTGCTCATAAGGATGATTGTTTTGATGCTTTTAAAAGTTTTACAAAGAAAGTTCAAAATGAAAAGGGTTTTCAAATTTCTTCTATAAGGAGTGATCATGGTAGAGAATTTGAAAATGAAAAATTTGAAACTTTTTGCAATAAGTTAGGGATCACTCATAATTTTTCATCTCCTAGGACTCCCCAACAAAATGGTGTTGTTGAAAGAAAAAATAGAACTCTTTTAGATATGGGGAGGACTATGTTAAGAGAATATAATTTACCTACTTATTTTTGGGCGGAAGCCATAAATACGGCTTGTTATGTTTCAAATAGAGTTTTAATTAGACCTCTCTTAAATAAGACTCCTTATGAGCTTTGGAATGGAAGGAAACCTAGAGTTAGTTATTTTAGAGTTTTTGGTTGTAAATGCTTCATATTAAACAATAAGGATAATCTAGGCAAATTTGACTCCAAAACCGATGAAGGTATCTTCTTGGGATACTCTATCTCTAGTAAATCATATAGAGTATTCAATAAAAGAACCTTGATAGTTGAAGAGTCAATGCATGTTGTTTTTTATGAATCTAATCCCTTTGCTCCTAGAAAGGAGGTCTCTTGTGATGATGATCTTGTAGGTAACCTTGATGAGTTGACCTTTGAAGATCCTCAACCTCATGGAGATCAAAGTCAACCCAAGGAGGACTCAATAGAGGCAAAGGAAGATGAAGTTGGACTTCAAGAGCAACAAATGCAAATTACACAAAGTCAAGGAGTCCAACATGACTTGCCAAGGGATTGGGCCTACAAGAAAGATCATCCCAAGGATCAAATAATTGGTGATACATCACAAGGGGTAACTACTAGATCTTCTATTAGACATGTATGTAATAATATTGCATTCATATCTCATATAGAACCTAAGTCTATAGATGAGGCTATTAGTGATGAGAGTTGGGTTCTTGCTATGCAAGAAGAACTCAACCAATTTGAAAGAAACAAGGTTTGGACCTTAGTGTCTAGACCAAAACATCACCCCACTATAGGCACCAAATGGGTGTTTAGGAATAAGCTTGATGAAGATGGCAATATCATTAGAAACAAAGCTAGGTTGGTAGCTAAAGGCTATAACCAAGAGGAGGGCATAGACTATGATGAAACTTTTGCCCCCGTAGCTAGATTAGAAGCCATTAGAATCTTGCTTGCATATGCATCATACATGAATTTTAATCTCTTTCAAATGGATGTGAAAAGTGCCTTTTTAAATGGTTTTATTGAGGAGGAGGTTTATGTTGAGCAACCTCCGGGGTTTGAAAATCATGAATTTCCAAATCATGTTTTTAAATTGTCCAAAGCTTTATATGGTTTAAAACAAGCTCCTAGAGCTTGGTATGAAAGACTAAGTAATTTTCTTTTGCAAAATGGTTTTTCAAAAGGCAAAGTGGATACAACTCTTTTTGTCAAAAATCATGGAAATGACATCCTTGTAGTGCAAATATATGTTGATGATATTATATTTGGTGCTACTAATGTGTGTTTGTGTGAAGAGTTTTCTAAAGTTATGAAAAGTGAGTTTGAGATGAGCATGATGGGAGAACTCAAATTCTTCCTTGGGCTTCAAATCAAACAAGCTAAGGATGGCATCTTCATCAACCAAGCCAAATACACAAAGGAGCTAATCAAAAGGTTTGGAATGGAGAATAGCAAGCCAAGTAGAACTCCAATGAGCACAAGCACCAAGCTTGACAAGGATGAAAAGGGTAAGCCTATTGATGAAAAGCTCTATAGAGGTATGATCGGAAGCCTTTTATATCTCACCGCATCTAGACCGGATATCATGTTTTCCGTATGTTTATGTGCACGTTTTCAATCATGTCCTAAAGAGTCTCATTTGCATGCCGTTAAACGCATTCTTAGATATTTACATGGCACATTGCATTTGGGGTTATGGTATCCTAGAAGTTCATCCTTTACTTTATGTTCCTACTCGGATGCCGACTTTGCCGGAAGCATTCTTGATAGGAAGAGTACCTCGGGTACTTGTCAACTTCTAGGACAATCTCTTGTTTCTTGGTGTAGCAAGAAACAAAATTCGGTTGCACTATCAACCGCCGAAGCCGAATATGTGGCGGCGGGTCTTTGTTGTAGTCAAATCCTTTGGATTAAACAACAATTAAGAGATTTTGAAGTATCCCTTGATCACATTCCTATTAAATGTGATAATACAAGTGCAATCAATCTAACCAAGAACCCCATTCAACATTCTAGAACTAAGCATATTGACATTAGACATCATTTCATTCGTGATCATGTGTTAAATGGTGATGTTGTTCTTGAGTTTGTGGATACAAACAACCAACTAGCTGATATTTTCACTAAACCTTTAAATGAAGAAAGATTTAACTTCATTAAAAGGGAATTGGGAATGCTAGATGGTGGTTGTTGAGTGTATACTTTTTGTGTACATCTTTTTGAAAGCATGTCTAAATTGTGTGGTATAGTTTTATTTTTTATTTTTTTTTCAAAAAGGGGAGGGGAAGCCCAAAAAATTCCAGGTTCGGAGGCACTTTCGGCCCCCTAACCTTCAATTTCAAGGGCAATATGAAAAGCGGGAATTTGTTTTGTCTTTTTCTTTTTTTCTCTCTTTCGGCCGCCTAACATTTTATTCGGCCGCCGAACATTCTCAAGTTTCGGCAGCCGAAGATTAAGTTCGGCCCCCTAAACCTGCCCAGTTTCGGCCGCCGAAGCTTAGTTCGGCCGCCGAAACTGCGCGTCCCTTAAAAACCCCCGCGACAGCTCATCATCTTCCTCGCGCGCCCTTCTCTCTCCCCGACGCTCTCTCTCTCTCTCCCCGAAGTCCTCTTCGTCTCCCTCTCCCAAATCGCTCGTTTCTGAGCCATTTTTCTCCAAAAACTTCCTTTTTCCTTCTTTTCCTTCACTCAAACGCCTCAAAACACCTCATTTTCTTCTCAAGGAACCCATTTCGCGCTTTTCTCTTTTGGGTATGTGTTTTTCTTTTTTTTTTTTTTTTGTTGCTTGTTTTTGGTTTATTTTCTGTTGATTTTATATTGTTTTTAGCTCCTAATATGACTAGGTTTGTGTTTCTGATTTTTTATGTGATGATATGGGTATATGTAAAACTGCCTGTAATTTTTTTTTTTTTCTTTTTTTTTCTGTTGCTGTCTTTATATCTACATTGATAGCTGGGTTGTTGATATTCTTATGAAAACTGCCTGTTATATTTTTTTTTACTTGTTGCTCTTTGTTAGCTGGGTTATCTGTTGCCATGAGTATATGTAAACTCTGCTGGCTAATTTTCTGTTGCTCTGTATATGCTGTCAGATGAATTATTTTACTGTTAGCTGGGTATCAATATGCTGTTAGCTGGATTATTTTACTGATTAGCTGGATTCATATATAAAAACTGTTAATATTTTTAGTTCTGAATATGGATGTGGTGCAATAACAGTTATATGACTAGTTTGTGTTACTGTGCTTTATGGATTGAGTTTTGTGATAATGAATTGCTTATGGGTTGGTATTTTATTTTCTGTTTGTTTCTTTCATTGCCTCTTTAGCTGCTGTGTTTTAGAATGGGTAGAAAATCCACAGCCCGTAGGCACCCATATTTTAGAGGTCAATCCAGTAGAGCTCCTAGGTCTCCCTCCCCAGACCATCCTGCCTCACCACCCTTTGAGTTCCCTGTAGTTAGAGAGCAGGATCCAGCTTTTGAGCCTTTTTCTCTCAGGTTTGTTCATCCTGGGAGAACAATCCATGATAATAGTGTTCAGCTTTTTCACACTCAGGGTTTCCTACAGCCCTTCATTGTTCAGGGATGGGACCACCTTCTTATCACTCCAGCAGACACCCATCCTAGAATTGTTAGGGAGTTCTATGCTAACCTACACACCTTTACCCGTCACACTCCCCCTCACCTAGTTAGTTTTGTAAATGGTCAGAGAGTTTACCTCACTCCTGACATCATTGCTCGTCATCTAGGTATCCCCAACTCTGGGGCTGTTGTCTCTACCACTCATAAGTGGATCACTGGTGAGGTCTCTTCCCTTCACCAGACTAGGGTCATTTCAGGAGACGTAGATCGTGAGGAGCCCTCTAGGCTTAAGGCCTGTGACCTCAACACTCTCCCCAAAGTTGTTCACCACATAGTCACCTATGAGATTCTCCCTAAATCGGGTCATAGGACTGCACTCTCCTACTCTGACATGTTTGTAGTGTCTTGTCTGCTAGAGGGTCGACCCCTTAACCTGCCACATATTATGATTCACTCTATAGCAGACTCCCTTAGGCTGAGTCGAGGCTGTCTCCCCTTTGGTCGTCATCTTACTCTTCTTCTCCGAGCCCTAGGTGTTGACCCAGGTACCGAGTCGGCCTTACCTCTGTCTAGTGAGTACACCCCCTATACTGAGGCTACCCTCCACCACATGGGTTTGACTAGGAGAGGCAATGAATTTTATAATTCTAGGAGAGATTTTGCAGCTCGCAGAGCAGCACATGCAGCAGCACAGGCACATGATGGTTCTGATGAGGAGTCAGATGATGCTTCTCCTGCTGATCTTGAGACAGAGCGAGCTCCCAGAGGCGATACTAGTACCGGGCGGTCCACCGAGCAGGGTACATCTTCTCGGACTGCATCTGATCTGTATGATGCCATGGGTCGTCTGGAGTTGCAGGTTGCTCAGATGTCTGATCGCCAGACTCAGATATCTGATCGCCAGACTCAGATGGAGCAGCAGTTAGCACGACTTACAGACCAGCAGCAGACCATGATCGAGCAGCAGAGTCAGATTTTACACTTCCTTCAGCAGTCATCTGGAGTGCCACCTCCTCAGCCTCCTCAGTGATATATTTTTTTTGTTGTTTATGTAGTTGCTTTTGTTCTTTCCCTTTTGATATTGTGATATTTTTTTTTGTTTTTGATGATGTCAAAAGGGGGAGAATGGATGGTATTTTTTATGATTTTATGGATATTGGCTATATTTGGTTATTACCTTGATTTTTTGTTATATTTGATGATTTTATGGATATTGGCTATATTTGGTTATTACCTTGATTTTTTGTTTGACTCTTTTGGATTAAATATTTTTTCTCTCTCTTGGATTGTGAATATTGTGTGCATTCATTTGAGATGCATTCCTTGTTAGCACTCATTCATTCATATAGGATCCATTGCATCTCATTGCATTGAGTCAAAACCTCCCTTATGTGCCTTCTCTCATTTTAAATATGGCATAAATTATTTTTGACAGGGGGAGCACATTAAGGGGGAGAAATTTTTGAAAAATACACACACTACACTTATGATTATTATCCTAATGTTTACCAATTGTTTGTCATCATCAAAAAGGGGGAGATTGTTGGACCTAAATGTCCTAATCCTTGTTTTGATGATTAATAAACAATTGGTGTGCTACTAATTATCTTCAAAGGTGTTTGTATTGAGCTTGCAGGTTCCCTATTGAAATAAATGAAATTGCTTCAATCACAAAAGTGAAAAGTGCCAATTATGGAAGCATACCACAAGAAAGGGATAAGAAACTATTTTTGTTTATGCCTTGTTAAATTCTATTCATTGTGAATTTCAAGTAATTGATTGTGATGGCTCAAGGGTTCTTTCATTTCTAAAAGTTCTTTTAGATATGGCCACTTTTTAAAAGTACTTGACTTTCAGGGACCAAAATGAAATTTTCCAAAAGAAGTGATTTTGAAATTATTTTTCATCAAAATGAAAGATCTAAAAATATAGGTTGCAAAAGTTCAAACGGTTTGAAAAAAGGATTTTTACAGCCTAAGTTATGATTTTTCAAAGATTTAAAGAATTATTTTTTGTCCCCCTAAAGTCATCTTTCGGCTTCCGAAAGTCAGGGACAGAAACGAAAGTCCCCTATGTTCGGCCGCCGAACATTGACTTTCGGCCGCCGAAGGTGGGTTTTCAACCAGCCCCCTAAGTGTAACCTTCGGCTTCCGAAAGTGAGGGACAGAAACGAAAGTCCCCTATGTTCGGCCGCCGAACATTGACTTTCGGCCGCCGAAGGTGGGTTTTCAACCAGCCCCCTAAGTGTAACCTTCGGCTTCCGAAAGTGAGGGACAGAGACGAAAGTCCCACACCTTCGGCCGCCGAACATTTAACCTTCGGCCGCCGAAAGTGTGTTTTGGGTCTGCCTCCGAAGCCTAAAGTTTGGCTTCCGAAAGTGAGGAACAGAAACGAAAGTCCACCATGTTCGGCCGCCGAACATTGAGTTTAGGCCGCCGAAAGTTCAGTTTTAAAGGAATAGTTTCTTCGCCCCAAATGGTTCGGCCGCCGAACTCTAAGCTTAGGCCGCCGAACCTGAGTTTTTCTGGGCACGGTATAACGGTTATTTCTGAACATAAACGGCTCTATTTGCATTTAATGCACCCCCAACGGCCATATTTATGAATGAACTATAAATACAACTTGTTTTTGTTGTTGTGAGGTTACAACAACCATCTAAGAAAATATTTATTGAGATTACAGCATTTTTCATTCTCTCTCTCTCAAAACCTTGAGCCAAAGCATTGATTTCTTGAAAGCTTGTCTTGAGTTGTAATTGATTGGCTTTACTGAGTGAGTAAAGGTTGATTGAGAGATTCTGTTGTTGTGAGTGTGGCATTGAGCAAAGAATTGCTCTTGAGTGGAAAAAGAGATTTGTAAAGAGCAAAGGCTTGCTCTAAGATTGTAAGGGTTTTGATCTTCACCCAAAGAAGATTTGATAGTGGAGTTGAACTCTCAAGTGGAGTTTGAGGAGAGGACGTAAGCTTGGATAGCTGAACCTCTATAAATCTTTGTGTTGATTTTTCTCTTCCCTATTCTCTTCTAATTTCTTGTCTTTGCCATTAAATTTTTTATAAACCCAATTCACCCCCCCTCTTGGGTTGCCTCAAGGGACAACACTTTTCAAACAGATGAGTAATCTATTTATAAAATTAAATGGATATAAATGAATTCACAAACGAATGTGTAATATGTTTATAAAATTTAATAGATACAAATAAATTCTTAAAAAATATGTAATTTATTTGTAAAATTAAATGAATACAAATAGATTTACAAGCTGACGTGTATTTGCAAACGAACATAACATCAGTTTATAAAAAAAAATATTTTTTTAACATTCATTCATAAAACTATTATAGTTACAAATAGATTTCTATCCATTTGTAAATTTTGTTTGTATTTTATAAAATTTTTATAATCAGTACCATTTCGTCGTAGTGGTATTATAATCGAATGAGATTGTAACGAATTAATAAAAAGTAAAAATTTTAATTATTTTAATGAGTAGTGATATGAGTTTAATGATTTTTTTAAAATTTTTTTACAATGTGTTATGATGTTGATAACCGCTGGGTTTCACCACCTCGATATAAGGCCCAGCCCATGATCGCAAGCTTAACCCAAGGGTTGAAAGGCGTCTTCAACGAGCTAGCCTGGACCATCCGGCCTTGAGGTCGGGCCTCCCGTGAGCCTCAGTCTTCTTACACCCATCTCGGTTTCGAGGCCCAGTGTGATAAGGGATAACCGGCCCGAACATCCAGCAGAATTGCTTACACGCGTGCTAGGGAGGGAATTAAATGGCCGTTTAGCATGGAGCAGGCGACTGACGTTCCCGTACGTACGAATTCGTATGGCAGAGACATGTGGTCCAGTAATAGCAAAGCCATTATGCGTCACTAGCAGACAAAAAGAAAAGAATAAAGGGAGAGGAGCACCTTCCTCTCAGACTAAGCTTACTCAACCATTGTAAACCCTATTTCTCTCTGGATCTCAGATCATCAATTGGCGCCATCTGTGGGAACGAATGAGATCTTTTCATCGCCGGAGTTCCACTCTTACAAAATCCGCTGAGATCCACAATGGCCAACCATAACGAAAACAACATTGCTAATGCCCTCAATGACCTGAGCTCTGCCCAGGAGGGGCAACAATTCTCTTTCTCCAGCCCCACAACCCCCAATAACCAACCACCAATCCCTTTCAATCCCTCGCCGAACTCGGCAGGGAATGTGCCCGAAACCACCCTATTCAACCAGGACCTCCAAGCCATGGCCTTCCAACTACAAAACACCGCCCATTGGCTGGGGCAGATAATGCAGCAGAGGGGCCTCAATACCCCAGTGAATGTGTTGCCTGTGATAGAAGAACCCCGAACCAACGAACCCCAGCCTACCTTTAACCACCCCCAAACAAACAACAGAGAAACTGGAGAAAGAAATAGAAGGGCGGGTGGAGACGAAGAGCCGGAGGCTAGAACCCATGGAAGGAGGGTAAGAGAGCTGATATAAAATGATGAGGCGGAGAGTTACTCAGCCAGAACAACCAGGAGGACAGAAAATGAAGAATGGGAGGAGGAATATCGTCTGGAGAAGAGGCCTAGACAAGAAGAAGAAAATGTAGATCAGAAACTGCAGAAAATGAGAGAACAGCTCCTAGCTGAGCTGGGGGCGAAGGACCACAAGTAGGCCCTCTTACCCGCGTCCTCGCCTTTCTCGATATGGGTACAGCAGGAAACCATCCCCAAGAAGTTCATGGTGCCACCTATGGCGGCATATGACAGAGCTGGAAACCCAAGGGAGCACATCCTCAACTACAAAACCTTCATGGAGTTGCAGACCTTATCGGATGCCTTGATGTGCAAGGTATTCCCCACTACGCTCACGGGGCCAGCACGGGCATGGTTCAATAGCCTAGAAGCTGGAAGTATCAAGAGTTTTGGAGATTTGGCCAACGTCTTCATCAGCCGGTTCATAGCCGGAGTGCCAGCTGATAGGAAAACCAGTTACTTGGAAACAATCAAGCAGAGGAGGAACGAATCATTGAGGGAGTATGTAGCCCGTTTCAATATGGAGGCCCTGCAGATTCCCGAGCTGGATGAGAGCAGAGCAGTAGAAGCCATGCAAAAAGGGACGACCTCCCTAGAGTTCTTTGGTTCATTGAGTAGGAAGCCCCCTACCTCGCTAGCAGAACTGATGAAGAGGGCAGAAAAGTACATAAGGCAGGATGATGCCTTGATGACGAGCAGATTCGCCAAAGAGGCAGCAGATAGGGGGAAAGCCCCAAAGGAAAGGAGGCCAGAAAGGCAAGAGAAAAAGCAAAGAAAAAGGCTTGAGACCTACAGACAGCCCTGGGACCGAAGGGACCAAAGACCATTCCCCCCTCGGGTTCCAGAACAAAGACCATTCCCCCCGCGAGTTCGAGAGACCCTGACCCCACTCAACGCCTCTAGAGCCAAAGTGCTCATGGCAGTCAAAAATAAGGAATTCCTCCAATGGCCGAAGCCCATGAGGGCCGAAGCAAGCCAGAGAGATCCTGACAAATACTGTCAGTATCATCGTACACATGGCCATGACACCAATAATTGCTACCAGCTGATTAGCGAAATCGAGAGGCTAATAAAAAGGGGACATCTCAGGAATTTTGAGAAAAAATCCGAGGGAGAAAGGCCTTAACAGAACCCTGCAACAGAGAGACCCAAGAGGACTGGAGCAGGACCAGTGAATGATGGCTTCAGTGGAACCATCAATATGATTGTTGGAGGGACTGGAGGTCGAATGAGCAGGAGAGGAAGGAAAAGAGGCCGAGACGGGGAAGGTAACAGTGCCGAGGTCATGCAAGTAACAGAACATTCCCCAACGGTCATCTCTTTCTCCTCAGAAGACACTCAGGGCATTCAGATGCCGCACGATGATGCCCTTGTTATCGAAGCCGTCATCCATAACTACCGAGTCAGGAAGGTCCTTGTTAACAATGGAAGCAAGGTGAACCTATTGCCGTACAAGGTCTTCCAACAAATGAAAATACCTGAAGAGCAAATGGTCTGGGATCAAGCCCTGGTGAAGGGGATCGGAGGAGTCCCGGTGCCTGTGGAGGGAAAGGTGAAACTGGCTCTAACCCTTAGGGAAGCACTTCTGGCGCGAACTCACTACGCGGTGTTCCTGATTGTGAAACTTCCCTTGAACTACAATGCCATATTGGGAAGGCCAGTTCTGTACAATTTCGAGGTGGTGACCAGTATCAGATACTTGGCCATGAAGTTCCCGACAGAAGCAGGAGTGGGAGTAGTCAGAGGAAGTCAGGAAGAGGCGAGAGCAGTATACCTGGCCACGGTATTGGAGCCGAGCTCGACAGGGGAAAAGTTTGACTCAGAAGTCCTAGAAGTCCGAGACGAGAAGAAAGAAGCTAGAACGGAGCCAGTGGGAGAGCTGGAAACCTTCTCCTTATCAGGGGTAGAGGCGGATAAGGTCTTCAGTCTCAATGCTAGCTTGACTGAAGAGCAGAAAACTGAAGCCATGGCTCTGATCCGAAGTCATGCATCAAGCTTCACCTGAAATCCATCTGACATGCTTGGGATAGACCCAGAGGTGATGACTCACAAGTTGAACGTCCTCTCAGAAGCCAAGCCGATAAAACAAAAGAAGAGAGTGGTGGGAAGAGAGAAGCAGCAGGTCACTAGGGAGGAGGTGCAAAAGCTGGAGGAAGCAGGGTTTATTAGGAAAGTAGTGCACCTGCAATGGCTAGCGAATCCTGTACTAGTGAAAAAAGCCAATGGCAAGTATAGGATGTGTATAGATTTTACTGACCTGAACCAGGCATGTCCTAAAGATTGTTACCCCCTCCCCGATATTAATAAAATGGTCGACTTTACGGCCGGTTTTGATTACATGTCGTCTCTGGATGCAATGTCTGGCTACCACCAAATCCCAATGGACAGGTCGGATGAGGAGAAGACCTCGTTCATAACAGAAGATGGGACCTATTGTTACAAGGCTATGCCCTTTGGACTAAAGAATGCCGGTGCAACATACCAAAGGCTAATGAATAAAATTTTCAAAGAGCAGATCTGTAGGAATGTCGAAGTGTACATGGACGACATGGTAGTAAAAAGCCCAACTATCCAGCAACACTTGATAGATCTAAGAGAGGTGTTTGAGGTGCTAGAGCGATACAGAATAAGGCTGAATCCAGCAAAATGCGCTTTCTGCACTAGGGAAGGAAAGTTCATGGGGTACATGGTGAATGGAAAGGGCATCGAGCCCAATCCAGAGAAGGTGGAGGCCATCTTGAAAATGCCTGAGCTGACCTGTGTAAGGGACGTCCAAAGGCTTACTGGAAGGGTGGTAGCGCTCAATCGTTTCATGTCGAGATCGGCAGAAAGATGCTTACTGTTCTTCAGAAAGTTGAGAAAAATGTTTCGAACTTCGAATGGACCGAGGACTGTCAAGAAGCTTTCAAAGAACTCAAAGCCTATCTCAGTTCTCCACATGTGCTTAGTAGTCCGCTGGAAGGGGAAGAGCTCTTAATCTACTTATTAGCCTCAGAACAAGCTGTCAGCACCGTACTGATGAGAGTGGAAGAAGGAAAGCAGAAGTCGCTTTTCTATATCAACAAGGTGCTCAAAGATGCTGAGACGAGATATCTGAACATCGAAAAAATAGCATATGCCCTGTTGCTAACGGTCAGAAAATTCAGGGTTTATCTGGAGAGCCATCAAGGGGTAGTGATGACAGACCAGTCGTTAAAGAAAATTCTGCACAGACCAGAAACTTCAGGTCGGATGCTTGTATGGTCCATCGACATTAGCCCTTACTGTAACGACCTGAAAACCGGACTGCTACCGGCGCTAGGATCCAGATCGACTTAAGGTCGCCGGGACCCGTAGCAAGTCTAACATACATCCTGTACAACTGGTATAATCCCAAACATGATCAAACATAAACATAAAACTTTAACTTTTCACATCTACCAAGCCTGACCTGAGCATGCATAATAACTGTAAACATAAAACCCCTTACTGGAGCCCTCAACAAATGCTCCAGTTGGGTCAACATATCGTACGTCAAGCTTGGTTCATCATAAAACATGCATAAAGATCATGTGTAACAGGGACTGATAAGCGGTTGTCGAAGCCGTAAAAAATAAACCTATTAAACAATCAACAATAAACTTGTAGATAGTGACAATAGGGTCGAACCACAGGGAATTGACACTAAAGACTTTCCTAATAATGACCAAGGCAAATAACAAGTAAATAAAAGAGGGGGGTTTATTTTGATGAGTTTAAAACCTAAAAGCAAAAGAGAACAATAATTTGATTGAAAACGAATTTCGATGAGAAAGAGATTCTAGCTGAAGTGTGAGTCTAAATTAGTTTGTTCAGAATTGATCATTGATTATTAAAGACTCCTATTTGATTTCAATAAATTAGTTTTGGTTATGGAAGACGCTTCTCACAACCAAATTCCTCCTTAGTTCTAGTTTAATTAGTAAACGTTCGCTAATCAAACACTAATCAACAAGTTGCCAAGAAACGTCCTTGGGGCATTGTAGCATCGAACAACTGTTGATTGCATTAAGACTTAGAGAAACCCAATTCTATCCTTGCCAACCGCATGGTCAAGTTTAGATTATGCAACCTGATTAAATGTGTATTTGAACAATCTAAGCAATTACGGACCTAAACCATTCAAACAATATTACTTAAGCAATTTAAAAGCAATGGGCCCTTATTGATTCTAAAAGCAAAGTAATATTTATAGAAAAGATCAGATTGCATAAATATTGAAACAAACAAGAGTTCACAATGGAGTATTAAACCTCCCAATTCATCATAAATCTGAATATTCTCAACTTCAACTAGAAAATAAGGAAATTAGCCACTCATGGTGGACTAAATACACAAGAGATGAAAAAGAAAAGAAAATGGAAGAGTTGCAGAGTTTCTGGCGAGGGGAAGAGGAAGCTCAATAGCTGATCACCAGATCAGAAGGTGCCCTTTGCTGGTTTGGGGGCTCTCCTTTTATAGCTGCAGATTTTCATCCATCTAGGGTTTCAAAATCCCTTTTTGATTTGGTGTTTGACTCCTCTTTTGATGTTGAATTTAATTGCAATTGGAATTCCTTGGATGAGAAGTTCTTTTTCGTGGCTCTTGGATTTGTATTGATAGTGATTGAGTTGGATTTGGACTTCTGAAAATTCGGATTTCTGTTTTCCGCCCAAATTCCCGCTCTGCTGTCAGTTTCTGTTGTGAAAGTGATTTGCCCGGTGATTTGACCAGTTTCTTCAAGTGATTGGGCAAATCACAGACCCGATCACGTTTCTGTGAGTCAGTTCTCTCTGTCTTCTGTGAGTGATTTGGCCAGTGTCTTCGAGTGTCCTGGGCAAATCACTGACCTTATCACTTCTGCCTGTTGCCTCCAGGTTTCTGCTTCAGCTTGATCTGGGCGGATCACTGGGCAAATCACTGACCCAATCACTTTTCTGTCAATTTTCTGCACTTTTTCTCCAATTTTCCAATTTCTTCCTTTTCTGTAAAAACAAGATAAAAACCATAAATTAAACTAAAAAATATGTAAATAAGTAATAAAAAAGATAATAAAAATGTGGCTAATTTATGCTTGATCAAATACCCCCACACCTAGCTTTTTGCTTGTCCTCAAGCAACAAATAACTTAGCCAATCAAGCCCCTTTTTCTTTTGAGCCTAAGTACCACTTAATCAGCCCCCCCTAGACTCCTAATCTAAACTATCACAGTATAGAGTACATGCACTAAGGTCATCCTCTCCTTTCCTTGTTTCCTTTCACCTACCATGGTCAAGGGAAATATTTTTGATTCAATCATGCTTATTCTTTTATGTTAGGTTTAATGTAACCCCTAGGAGTGACTTGCCACCTTCTCTCTTTCTCCTTTATTTTCAGTAGCACTTATTCTTATCCTTGCCTGAAAAAGTCACTAACCTTTTTACGCGATTGTGTACATGGGTGATACACCCCCGGTTACTCAGTTAGTCACTTGTTCAAGTGGCTACTAGCTCTGTTCATAGTCTAGACCATCGAAACTTATTTGTTTGAAAAAGTTACTGACCTTTTTACGCGATTGTGTACATGGGTGATACACCCCCGGTTACTCAGTCAGTTACTTCTCCAAGTGGCTATTAGGCTCAGTTCAAAAATCTTAGACCATTGGAACAAGTTTATGATTTGTGCTTTGTGCTGGTTTGTCATGATAGTTTGGGCAAATCAGCTCATAGGGAGTTACACTAACTTTTTATTTGCATGTATTTTTATTTTTATTTCCCTTGACCACAACAAATTTAAGGATTCAATTCAAGTAAAGAACTTTCTAAGTGAAGGTAACATACTGTGAATGATTCAATTTAGGCTTAAAGGGGTGGCAAATCAATGGGGTCATAAGATAAGAAAACTCTTTTAACCTTGTTATCTATGTTGAGTAGAGCAAAAACCAAGACAAAATTCTGTGTGTGTGTGCAAAAAGTGTGAAAAAATTCTGGTGTGTGCAAAAAGGGATAAGAATAATGTAAAAAGAAACAAAAGAAACAATAAGAAACAAATAGAAATCAAAAGATGGTGTGATCAATGAATAAATACTCTCCAGTACCCCCACACCTATCCCAAATATTGTCCTCAATGTTTGAATATATATATATAGAGAAATGAAGGAGAAAAGGGAAAGGGACTTCCTGGCCTGTGGGTGATTTGACCAGTGACTTGGGCAAGCACTGGGAAAATCACTGGGTAGATCGCTATCTGTCACGGTGCTGGGGCAGAAAATGGTCCACCAGCAGGTCCAACAAGTGCTCCATCCTTTGCATTCGGTCCTCAATCCTACTGAGACGAGCCTCTACTGTCTGGTTGGGGGCTTCGTCTTCTGGTGGCTGAGGAGCATCCTGCTGGGGTCTGCTGGAAGTGTATTTGCTGGTTCTTGCCCTGTTTCCTGTGTTGTCCCATCTGCAGGGGCTGCTGTGGAGGGGTGTCCCGCGCTTCGTCATCACTGTCGGAGGGGATGGGTCTCGGCAGCCCTAGTTTCTTCCACATGAACGGTCCGCCGGTGGCCTTCATCTTAATTCTTACCATTGTGGTCTTGAGTTTGCCGGTGGGTGAGTGATGGGTCGGAGAGGAGAAATCTTGAAGAAGAAGAGATAAAAACAGTAGATAGCGTAAAAAGTAAAAGAGTAAAAGAAAAGAACTACTTAAAGTGATTTGGGTATGTGAACTGCCCTGATCCTTTAATGCTGGCCCTCTGGATTCTTGACAGGGTGATTTGACCAGTGATTTGGATAAGCAGTGGGCAAATCACTTGGCCAGACCGCTTCTCCTTTGCAGTTGCTGGGCTGGTACTGTTCACGCCCTTTTATGATGATGTGCTTGATTTTGCGATTGGACCGGTGATCTTGGTCAAATTATCTGGGCAATTGGGCAAATCACTGCCCCGATCACTTGTGACTATGGTATATTCAGTCGATTTGCCCGGCGATTTGGGCAAGCAGTGGGCAAATCACTGGGCAAATCACTACATCTGGGCTGCCTCCCAGTAGCGCCCTGTTTTCTGTCTTGGGCTGGACTTCAGTGTCTTGCTCAGCAGTCTTGGGAAGGGGGATCCAAGGGAACCTCCTCCACAATATGGACAATAAAACCTTCATAGAATCTCTTCAAACGTTGCCCATTAACCTTGAAAACCTTGCTTGTTTGTGGACTCCGTATGTCAATAGTTTCATGTGCTGTATCCTGTCTCTGATTCTGGTGAGATGAGCCTCCACCGAATGGTCTTGAGGTGCCTTTTATGTCCTCCAAGGTCCACCCAATTGCTTTTTTGTGCTTCTTTAACACATCAAGGAGCTTTTCCTCTTCTTCTTGGCTGATCTGGTTAGAAATAATGACTGGAAGTGAATTTCCAGCTCCCAAGTAGGCATATTTGAGGTGGCTTGGCAATGGTTTCAGTTCTAGTGCTGATTTCTGTTGTTTGCTGTCTGATTTGGGCTGTGATTTGGGCAGATTATCTGGTGGTCTGGGCAAATCACTTTCTGTCAAGTCTGTCTGCTCCAGTGATTTGGTCTGTGATTTGAGCAGATTATCTGGTGGTCTGGGCAAATCACTGGGCAAATCACCCACATCCAGCAAGTTACAGCAGTCTGCTGTTTTTTCTGCTTCAGTGATGTTGCTGTCCACTTCTCCTTTCTTGCAAAGACCTTCATAAAGTAAGTTTTCTTGATCAAAATCAAAAATTTCTTGACTTAAATCATCAATAACATCAAGGCCATAAACAGGAGAAACATCATTGGGGAATTTCATGGCATCATAAACATTAAATTTGATAACTTCCCCTTCAAACTCCATAGTCAATGTGCCATCATGCACATCAATTTTAGTTCTTGCTGTACTTAAGAATGGTCTTCCAAGTAGGATATCAGAGGTGGTATTGCTCTTGTCTTCCTCCATGTCAATAACATAAAAATCTGCTGGAAAGACTAATTGGTCCACTTGCACCAACACATCTTCTAGCACTCCCTTGGGGTAGACAACAGATCGATCAGCCAATTGGATCATAATGCTGGTGCCCTTGAGTGTACCTGCATTCAACAAGTTAAAAATAGAAAGAGGCATGACATTTATTGAAGCTCCAAGGTCACACATGGCCTTCTTTATTCCTATGTTGCCTATTTTGCATGAAATGGCAAACATTCCTCTATCCTTACATTTGGTGGGAAGTTTCCTTTGAATGACAGCTGAGACACACTCCCCCACACTTACCTTTTTATGTTCAGCAAGTTTCCTCCTATTGGTGCATAGCTCTTTGAGAAATTTAGCATACCTTGGTATTTGTTTGATAGCATCAAGTAGGGGTATGTTGATTTCCACTTTGCGAAGTGTCTCCAATATCTCTTTTTCCTCTTTCTCCTTTTGGGATCTTGCAAATCACTTTGGGAAGGGAGGAGGTACCTTGAATTTCTCCATAAGTTGTTGTTTCTGCCTTTGACTGGATTCTGCCTGGTCTGTTGATTTGGGCAGATCACTCTCTGCCTTCTCTGGTGATTTGGGCAAATCACTGCTGGACAGCTCAGTTTGCCCAGCGATCGGGTCAGTTTCTACTAGTGAATTGGGCAAATCACTGCCCTGATCACTTTCTGGCAGAATTTCTTCCATGGCCTGTTTTTGCAATTTTTTAGCCTTGCTATCTTGTAGCTCTTTTCCACTCCTCAATGTGATGGCACTAGCATTTTGTCTTGGATTTATCTCAGTTTGGGAGGGTAGCTTCCCTTGAGACTCAAATTTGCTCATTGAAGTGGCCATTTGGCTCACTTGTTGCTCAAGATTTTGGACAAGAGCAGGGGATGCAATAGTGGCTGATTCAATGGTGTATGTTGCTGGTTCCATAAGTGCAACATCTTCTGGTTCAGTTGTGTCAATTTTTGAGGTTGCTGGTGTTTGGACAGCAACAAGGGATGCAATGGTGGCAGATTCAACACTTGCTGATTTTTGGACAGCAGGTTCAGCAATTGCCGGTGCAATTTCAGCAGTGGCAGGTGTGGCATTGGGTGAATTTGCTGGTGCAGAACATTTTGCAGTAACCTGGAATCGGGTATCTGGTTCAGCTTCAAGTGTAGTGGTGATTTGTACAGCAGACTCAGCAGCTTGGTCTGTTTCTTCATCATCGTCCCATAGATCTTGAAGCTCTTCCTCTCTTCTTAATATGTGCGCGTTCATTGAATTGACCGCTTGATCCACTTGCTGTTGGAGAATTTTCCCAGAAATTTCCAATTTCCTTACCATCTCTTCAAGTTCCATATTGGAGTTTTGAGGTGTTGCTTGGGCTTGATAGTTTTGGTAGTAGTCAGCCCTTGCATAGCCATAATTCGGATTGTCCCCCCAACATGGATTGTATTGCAGATCTCTTTGGTAGTCATGGTAGTGGTCTGTCCTTGTATAGCCATAGCTCATATTGTCTCCCCAACCTGAATTGTATGTGTCAAGGTAGGGATTATGTCTTGGCTGTCCATAGAATCCTGCATGTGCTTGTTGAAGTTGTTGGGCTTGACCTATACCATAATTTCTCACCATAGAGGTTAGTTCAGAAATTTGAGAAGAGAGAAAAAACATACTTACCGTAGCCATGCTTGTAAGGTCTTGGCAGTGCGTTCAATTTCAGGATCGTAAAGAAGAAGGAAAATACGTTAGTTAGATCAATTCCCCGGCAACGGCGCCAATTTTTGATAAGCGGTTGTCGAAGCCGTCAAAAATAAACCTATTAAACAATCAACAATAAACTTGTAAATAGTGGCAATAGGGTCGAACCACAGGGAATTGACACTAAAGACTTTCCTAATAATGACCAAGGCAAATAACAAGTAAATAAAATAGGGGGGTTTGTTTTGATGAGTTTAAAACCTAAAAGCAAAAGAGAACAATAATTTGATTGAAAACGAATTTCGATGAGAAAGAGATTCTAGCTGAAGTGTGAGTCTAAATCAGTTTGTTCAGAATTGATCATTGATTATTAAAGACTCCTATTTGATTTCAATAAATTAGTTTTGGTTATGGAAGACGCTTCTCACAACCAAATTCCTCCTTAGTTCTAGTTTAATTAGGAAACGTTCGCTAATCAAACACTAATCAACAAGTTGCCAAGGAACGTCCTTGGGGCATTGTAGCATCGAACAACTGTTGATTGCATTAAGACTTAGAGAAACCCAATTCTATCCTTGCCAACCGCGTGGTCAAGTTTAGATTATACAACCTGATTAAATGTGTATTTGAACAATCTAAGCAATTACGGACCTAAACCATTCAAACAATATTACTTAAGCAATTTAAAAGCAATGGGCCCTTATTGATTCTAAAAGCAAAGTAATATTTATAGAAAAGATCAGATTGCATAAATATTGAAACAAACAAGAGTTCACAATGGAGTATTAAACCTCCCAATTCATCACAAATCTGAATATTCTCAACTTCAACTAGAAAATAAGGAAATTAGCCACTCATGGTGGACTAAATACACAAGAGATGAAAAAGAAAAGAAAATGGAAGAGTTGCAGAGTTTCTGGCGAGGGGAAGAGGAAGCTCAATAGCTGATCACCAGATCAGAAGGTGCCCTTTGCTGGTTTGGGGGCTCTCCTTTTATAGCTGCAGATTTCCATCCATCTAGGGTTTCAAAATCCCTTTTTGATTTGGTGTTTGACTCCTCTTTTGATGTTGAATTTAATTGCAATTGGAATTCCTTGGATGAGAAGTTCTTTTTCGTGGCTCTTGGATTTGTATTGATAGTGATTGAGTTGGATTTGGACTTCTGAAAATTCGGATTTCTGTTTTCTGCCCAAATTCCCGCTCTGCTGTCAGTTTCTGTTGTGAAAGTGATTTGCCCGGTGATTTGACCAGTTTCTTCAAGTGATTGGGCAAATCACAGACCCGATCACGTTTCTGTGAGTCAGTTCTCTCTGTCTTCTGCGAGTGATTTGGCCAGTGTCTTCGAGTGTCCTGGGCAAATCACTGACCTTATCACTTCTGCCTGTTGCCTCCAGGTTTCTGCTTCAGCTTGATCTGGGCGGATCACTGGGCAAATCACTGACCCAATCACTTTTCTGTCAATTTTCTGCACTTTTTCTCCAATTTTCCAATTTCTTCCTTTTCTGTAAAAACAAGATAAAAATCATAAATTAAACTAAAAAATGTGTAAATAAGTAATAAAAAAGATAATAAAAATGTGGCTAATTTATGCTTGATCAGGGACAAACCATAAACATTAGGGCTAAGCACAAACTAAACCTCATTATATTACTTTACAATACATTCTTTTACATCATTATATAACTTTACATTACATCATGTCCACTACTATTTTATTACATAACATAACCATGGCCATAACCTGTTGACCTCCTGAACTATCTCTGACCCTGCAAGCCTGGGGTTAGGGGAGAGGGGTGAGCTATAAAGCCCAGTGAGCAGAACAATCATAAAAATCATTTAAACATATGCTTTCATGAAATGCATCACATCACAAACATATCACATCAAGGATGAACTTGTCACCAATAGCCCTCTACATCTCGTAACATGTCCAATTGGGCCAGGGGCGATAAGGCCACGCCTAGTCTTTTCTTACATAGCTCATATCATATCACGTCCGACTATGCCAGGGGCGATTAGGCCACACCTGGTCTTCTCTTACATATAACACATTGCCAGGGGCAATTAGGCCACACCTGGTCTTTCCATCTCATGTCATATCCTATCATATCATATCGTACTGGGGCTAGAGGATCATTCAATATTCATCCACATCATTTTCATCGAATTATTCAATGCATCATATTAGTGAATTCTAATGCAAACAACCTATTACATAACATGGTAATCATGATGCATGAACATGCTTAAAACATTTGATTTATTTTAAAACATAAAGTTCAGTTCTACTCACCTCTGACTAGCTCTGGACTAACTCTGAAGCAACTAACACTACTGAACACCTCGGTTCCTCAGGTTCGATCCTACACAGGTGGACTCAAATGAGGGACCAAACAACTCTAACATAACACTAAACATCTCCCAAAAATCCCTCTAAAACACCTCAAAACATGCATAGAAAACAACCATGAAAGGGCTGGACAGGGCACTTTCGGCGGCCGAAGGTCACTTCCAGAGCCGAAAGCCATGCAGGTTCGGGGGCACTTTCGACGGCCGAAGCCTCTCTCCAGATCCGAAAGCCAGGCACTTTCGGCGGCACCTTCGGCGGCCGAAAGTCTGCTCCAGATCCGAAACTCAACTTTCGGGGGCAAGGTTAGGCGGCCAAACCATGCGTCAACAGGCAGGTTTGGCGGCCGAAACTACCTTCGGCGGCTGAACCTGAGTTCATCCAGAACTCAGTCTCTTATGCATACAAGCCTCCCAAACCTTCCAAACACCCAAAACAACCCAAAACCTTACATGCTCTCTCCCAAACATGCATACACACTCCCACAAGCATAAAGGGGCATAAACTAACTTAAAACCCCAACACAAACATCACATAACATACATTGGGCATAAAACCCTCATAAACCCTAACATGCATATCTACCCATACTCAACCATCAATAACTTCTTAAAACTTCATTCTAACATAAAGGAAAGCAAAGATCTACACTTACCTCTTGAAGATCGAGGGTTGGTGCGATCCTTAACTTGGAGATGGGAGGAAACAAACTCCTTGGGTCTCCAAGCTCCCAAAACTTGATTTAAGCTTTAAAACTTCAAAACCCAAAAGGAAATTCATAAAAACATGAAGGATTTGAAGAAAAAGCATGAAAATGACCAGAGGAGGACATGAACACACCTGAGCTCGAGAATGGGGAGAAAACTTGTCCATTTTCGGTCTGAGGACCTTTTTATAGGTGGCCGGTCAACCACCTTCGGCGGCCTAAGCTGTCTCCACAGCTCCACCACCTTCGGCAGCCTAACGTGCCTCCTAAACTATCCAATGTTCGGCGGCCGAACTTGAGGTTCGGCGGCCGAACCTGGTTTCTTCACTCAAAGCCTTCGGAGGCCTAAAGCACTCCCGAAACAGCCCCATGTTCGGCGGCCGAACCTGGGTTCCTCTTCCTTGGCCTTTTCTTTCAAAACTCAATTTCTTTTTCATTAATATAATAAAATCAAGTGAAAACATTTTAGAAAACACATTTTACCCCCCTAGAAGACTTTGGCATCTTCGAAATTCCATATTCCAACGGAGATTCCGCCGGAAAGTAGGGATTCCGATGCCGGAATCTAGCCGGGTATTACACTTACTACTTAGAATACCGACCTCACACCACCATAAAATCTCAAGCTCTCGCTGACTTTATAGCGGAGTGCTCTTTCAATGAAAAACAAGCATAGTCGGGTGAGACGTCCTCGGAGACGTTAGAAGGCGAGAGCGAGAGGCAGCCCCCACGAGAGTTCCGCTGGAAGTTGTATGTGGATGGGGCGTCCGGACCTGGGGGCAGCGGTGCGGGGATAGTGCTGAAGGGCCCTGAAGGGTTCAAAGTCTGCTATGCTCTAGGCCTAGAGTTCGGTGCCACCAACAATGTAGCAGAATATGAAGCCCTAATAAATGGCATGATGATCGCGATGGAAATAGGGGCAACCGATCTCGAGATAAATAGCAACTCCCAATTAGTAATCAATCAAATAACGGGGGCATATCAGGCAAGAGACCCGACCATGCAGAGTTACTTGGCGAGGGTCAAGGCAATAGAGGTTGAGTTACGAGATTAGGAGATCGTAATAAAATACCAAAGAATTTCTCGGGAAGAAAATGAAGAGGCAGATTTACTCAGCCGACTGTCTGAAGAAGAATTGGAACAACTCCCAGATGATGTATACATACAATATGTCAGCACTCCTGCCTTTGACAAAGGAAACACCGTAATGGAGATAGAAGAAAGGCGGAAATAGATGACCCCATACCTCGACTATTTGGAAAGGGGAAAGCTCCCCGAAGACAAAGCTAAGGCAAGGAAAATTACAGCTCGGGCCGCCAACTACCAAGCAGTAAGGGAAACTTTATACCGAAGAGGGAAGTCCAGTCCGTGGCTCCGGTGTGTAAGCCCGGAGGAAGCTGTGAGGGTGATGGAGGAGATATACCAAGGAGTATGCAGAGCTCATGAATGAGCTGGGACACTGGCAAACAAAATATTCAGACAAGGATACTACTAGCCCACCGTCAAAAGGGAGGCCGAGGAGTTCGTCCGAAGATGTGATGTATGCCAGAGGTTTGCCAACGCCATCAATGTTCCAGCCACTCCCCAGTCCAGTATATCCAGCCCATGGCCGTTCTCGCAGTGGGGCATAGACATTCTGGGGCCTTTTCCCAAAACTACAGGACAGAAGAAGTTTGTAATAGTGGCTGTGGAGTACTTCTCAAAGTGGCCAGAGGCAGAGGCAGTTCCCACAATACGATGAGAAAAATGATAGATTTCGTCTGGGGCAACATTATATGCAGGTTTGGCATACCAAGGGTGCTCATATCAGATAATGGCAGGCAGTTTGACTGCAATGCTTTTAAGGAGTTCACAAGGAATATGGGCATATGGCATAAATTCTCCTCAGTGGCCCATCCCTAAACCATCTGTAACGACCCGAAATCAGGACCGCTACCGGCGCTAGGATCCAGATCGACTTAAGGTCGCCGGGACCCGTAGCAAGCCTACTATACATCCTGTCATACCTGATAAATCCCATACATGATCATACATTTCCATAAAAAAACTTAAAACTTTTTCATACACCAAGCTTGACCTGTGCATACACTAAAACTGAAAACATACAAACCCCATACTAGAGCCCTCATCAAATGCTCTAGTTGGGTCACATGTCATATGTCAAGCCTGGTTCAACATAACTCATCATTAAAACATTTCATATAGATCATGTACAAAAAGGGATTAACCATCCATTAGGGCCAAGCACAATTCTAATCCTCATTACATCACTGTACAAATACCTTACATTACATTATTTCACATATCATGTCCACTACTAATCTATTACATGAACAAAGCATTTACCCTTGACGACTTTCCGATCTATCCTGAACCTGCAACCTAGGGGTTAGGGAAAAGGGGTGAGCTACAAGAGCCCAGTGAGCAGAATAACAAAACTATTTATAAACACATGCCATCATGAAATGCATCACATCACAAACAATCCACATCACGGATGGATTTGTCACCAATAACCCTCTGCATAATCTAATTGTGCCAGGAGCGTAGTGCAGGCCACACCTGATCTTTTTCTTACATAAACATATCATAACATTATCCAACCATACCAGGGGCATAGTGCAGGCCACACCCGGACTTTCTCTTACATAGTGCCAGGGGCGTAGTGCAGGCCACACCTGGTCATTCATATCATAACATAGCATATCATATCGAGGGCTAATGGATCATCCAATATCCATCCATATCTACAGCAAATTATGCAATGCATCATATTTGTGAATTCTAATGCAACAACCTATAAACATGGCAATCGTAATGCATGAACATGCTTAGGAGTTTAATTACTTTTAAAATAGAAAAGTTCTGTTCTACTCACCTCTGGCTGACTCTGAAATAGCTAGCACTGCTAGCCTCCTCGGTTCCTCGGGTCCGATCCTACACAGGTGGACTCAAATGAGGGACCAAACAAACTCTAACATAACTCTAAACAACTCCCCAAAAATCCCATAAAATATCATAAAACATTCAAGGAAAACATGCAAAGGAAGGCTGAACAGGGCACTTTCGGCGGCAGTTTGACGGCCGAAAGTCCCTCTAGAGCAGAAAGTCAGGCACTTTCGGGGGCAGGGTTCGGCGGCCGAAAGTCCTTCCAGAGCCGAAAGTCACCCACTTTCGGGGGCAGGTTCGGCGGCCGAAACTCCCCTCCAGAGCCGAAAGTCCAAACTTTCGGGGGCGAGTTTAGGCGGCCAAACTGCCTCTACAGGCAGGTTCGGCGGCCGAACATGGCTTCGGCAGCTGAACTTGGGTTCTTCGAAATGGCAGAACCCGATTTCGCCTCATGCATTCAGCCACCCAAAAACTTCACAACATGCATTCAACCATTCTAAAACATGCATAAACACATTTCCAAGCATATAGGGGCATAAAACTAGCCTAAACCCCAACAAACATCACATAAACATACATTTATCAATATCCACACCTAAACCCTAACAATATACAATTAACCTAATCATGCATCAAAACCCTTAATCCCTTCTTAAAACTTACTTAAAACACGAAAGAAAAGAAGGATCTATACTTACCTCTTGAAAATCGAGAGGAGATGTGATCCCAAACTTGGAGATGTGGAGGAACGAGCTCCGGAGGTCTCCAAGCTTCAAAACTTGATCTTGAGCTCAAAAAATCTTCAAAATCAAGTAAAAACTCATTAAAAACATGAAGGGATTGAAGAAAAACAACAAATCGACCATGGAAGGGTGAAATCTCACCTATGCCCGAAAATAGAGAGAGAAAACTCACCCATTTTCGGACAAGGGGCCTTTTATAGGTGGCTGGCCAGACCACCTTAGGGGGCCAAAGGTGCTTTCGCAAACTCCCCATGTTCGGCGGCCGAACTTGAGGTTCGGCCGCCGAACCTGGGTTTTCTTCCTTGGTCTTTTTCTTTCAAAACTCAATTCCTTTCTTTAATAAAACCATAAAAACACATGAAAACACTTTAGAAAACTATATTCTATCCTTCTAGAGGATTCCGACATCCGAGATTCCGCCGGAAAGTGGGAATTCCGATGCCGGAGTCTAGCCGGGTATTACACCAATGGTCAAACATAAGTCACCAATAGAGCTATTCTCAAGGGCCTAAAGAAGCGATTAGATGGGGCGAAGGGAAATTGGGCGGACGAGCTCAACAGCATCCTGTGGGCCTTCAGAACTGCACCCAGGGTGCCAACCAAAGAAACACCTTTCGCACTTGCGTTTGGCACCGAAGCGGTAGTTCCAATAGAGCTACAAGTCCCCACACATCGAGTCCAGTTCAATAGCGAGGACACTAACGATGATAAATTGAGAAGTAATCTGATGCCCTAGAGGAAGTCAGGGAAGAAGCTCAGATTCGTACCGCTGCCTATCAGCAGAAAGCGGCTCGCTACTACAACCAAAGAGTCATGGAAAGGAGCCTGAAGGTAGGAGACTTAGCGTTGAGAAACTTGAAAGCCACTGGAAAAAGAGCTGCAGTGGGAAAACTAGCGCCTACCTGGGAGGGTCCCTTCAGAATAATTAAAGTGATTAAACCAGGTGTATATCGAATTACAGACATGCAATGGAACCCTAAGCCTCATGCTTGGAATATCCAGCATTTAAAGAGCTATTTTCCTTAAAAGTATTACCCGATGTAAAGCGAACCGCTGTATTCTGAAACATGCAAATAAAATAAATGTTGATTGTGTTGATTGCCATAATTTGTCTTACCTTCCTTAAAAAGAAAAAGAAAATAGACACGAGCAAAAGTGCATGAATCTTGTTCAAAACCTCAGTAAGGTAGGTGACCGGGCTCCCCAAGCGACTCCGGCACCACAAAACCGGCTGAGATGATGAAGCGATAGTAAGGCCAAAGAGCCTGAATCTTATTCAAGACCTCAGTGAGGTAGGTGACCGGGCTCCCCAAGCAACCCTGGCACCACAAAACCGGCTGAGATGATGAAGCGACAGTAAGGCCAAAGAGCCTGATTCTTGTTCAAGACCTCAGTGAGGTAGGTGACCGGGCTCCCCAAGCGACCTCGACACCACAAAACCGGCTGAGATGATGAAGCGATAATAAGGCCAAAAAGCCTGAATCTTGTTCAAGACCTCAGTGAGGTAGGTGACCGGGCTCCCCAAGCGACCCCGGCACCACAAAATCGGTTGAGATGATGAAGCGATAGTAAGGCCAAAAAGCCTGAATCTTGTTCAAGACCTCAGCAAGGTAGGTGACCGGGCTCTCCAAGTGACCCCTGGCACCACAAAACCGGCTGAGATGATGAAGCGACATTAAGGCCAAAGAGCCTGAATCTTGCTCAAGACCTTAGTGAGGTAGGTGACCGGACTCCCCAAGCGAGCCCGACACCACAAAACCGGCTGAGATGATGAAACGATAGTAAGGCCAAAAGTGCCCGAATCTTGTTCAAGACAATGAAGGCTGAATCCCGAGCTGAGATACACAAACCTGAGCTCAGAGAAACCAAGCGAAGAAAGAACCAAACTCGGGAAGCCAAATGGCAAAATGAAAGTTACAAGTTTCCTCTAACCCCAAAGAGAAAATCGAAGGCATGAACAAACGGGCAAGGCCACAACCTCAATTCCACTCAACACAGGACGGAAAACAAATCCAGGAGACAGGTTCACCATTCTAAGAAGGTACATGACCTAACTTACTTTGGTTATACAAAAATTATGTGTCCGAGCTCGCATTACTGATAAATCGACGAAATAAAAAATGGGAATGCTTTCGCAAGATCAGAAAAACTCGCAAGTTAGAAATTTGATCAGTCATTAGAATTTTAGCCCGGATTAATCCAAGGGCAAAAAGATCAACAAGAAGGCTGGTCAGCCTAATATAGCGGATTTCTTTAAAAAGTTACTGAATAAACATAGGGCTTAGGAGTTTTATCCTTAAAGCAAATCCAATTAGAAAAAGCTCAAAGATAGGAGAAACAAATTAGGCCTTTAACAGATTAAGCAACTCGAGAAAGCCGGAAAAACAAACAAGAGTGGAGACAATTCAAATATAAACACAAACAAAAGTCGAAATCCCATTAAACAAGAGAAAAATAAATTACAGTCCTATTTAATCATCTATGACTACGGGAGGAAAGATTGTCCGTAGAGGACTCACATTATTTATTATATCATCATTTATATTATCTACACTGCTATCCTTGGGGAGCCCAGTACTCTCTTGTCCTGACCCCCCAACACCCATAAAGGGGACTATCTCCCCTCCTTGGGGTCCAGCATCTTCCCCAGAGGACTTGGCATCTTCTCCTTGGAGCCTGGCATCGCTCTCTTCAGGCTCGGCAGTTTCCTTCTCCTCTCCCTCCTCAAGCTCAGCGTCCTCCTCAAAGGGCCCAGTGGCAGTATGAGAAGCTCCTTTGGGCAGAGGGTTATCATCCTCCCCATAACACACCTCCTCACCATCAGAGTCCACTTCAGGGGCTTGGAGCCGTGCTAATGGGGTGGAGGGGTCATCCCTGGCTTCCTTCAAGCCCCTATTGAACCCGGAGGCAAACATGCGGAATCCCCTGTGCCATATCTCATTTTTTAGCTCGTCAGAAGCTTTGAACTCCGCAAGCCGCGCCTCACAGGCCTCTTCTATCTTTGCCTTCAACTTAGAGGAATCTTGATAAAGCTGAAGACGATCTTCACAGGCCTGCTCTATTTCTGCTTTCAGCTCCGAGGAGCCTTTATACTCTAATAAGCGCCTTTGACAAGCCTGATCAATATCTGCTCTCAGTTCAGCAGACCCCCTATATTCCTGCAAGCGCTCCTCACAAGCCAACTGGACCCTATCTTCTACAAGCTTAGCATCCTCGAGCAGGGTGAACACCTCTTCTCTAAAACCTTGACCTCTTGGTAGAGTTGTTGATTCTGAAGTTTTGACTCCTCTGCTACCAAAGTCAAGTCTTTCAAGGTATCAGCGTGCTTGCTCAGCTCCTGCTCGAGAACCACTATCCGAGCTAAGGCCTCATCCCTTTGAGCCATTACTGTGTCATAACGACCCTGAGCTCCCTCAAAATCTGCTTTCAAGGCCTGGTACTGATGCCAGACCTCATTCCTCTGGCCCACAGCCTCATCCCTCTCCCGCCAAACCTCCCTCAGGGAGGACAGCTGTTCTAAGGCCTTGTCGCGACGAGTTTCCGCTTCGACCGCCTTCTCATCAGCCCTCTTGAGAGCCTCCACGGTGTAGGAAAGTTCCCCTTTTAGAGTCTTTAAGTGCTCTTGGGCTGTGGCAAGATGACCTCGGGCATCACTAGTCGCGGAAAGGTTCTCCTTATGGCGCGCCTCCTCAATCCGATGATCCACAGTGTCCCGAAGAGATCGGTCACGGGCGTCCACATCCATAAAGAGGCCCATCACCTGGTGAAAGGAGAAAACAGTTAAGGTCTGGAGCAACAGAAGTCAAAAGAAGAACTAAAAGCGAAAAATACAACTTACCATGAGGAGCATCTCCCTGATTGTGTCTCCCAGCTCCTCTCTAGTCCGAGACTAGAACGCTACTTGCTCTCGAGTAGAGCTAGCCAAAAGGCCAGTAAGAGCAAGCAAGCGAGGGTCTGAAGCCTCCATGACCCCACCGAACATTCTCTCTCGTAGTGTCCCCCCAACCACGCTCGCCGGAGATTGATGGGTGATGTCCTTTGCGTTTAGAATCTCATTGTCAAGAGCAGAGAGCAGGGGCACCACGGGAGTTTTTTCTTTTTCAAGGGGAGGCAGGGCTGGAGTTGGTCTTCTAGAAGCCTGAGACTTCTTAGGAGCAGGAGCCGGGGCAGGAACTTCGAAAGAAGGAGGACGCTTGCTCGCGACCCCCTTAGCAGCGCCCTCAGGGATGGCTGAGGTCTTCTCTCAAGGAGGAACGCCACTAACTGGCTCAGACTCAGCCCCCTCCACAGAAATGCCCTTATCAACAGGGGCAGCTTCGATGGCAGCTTCCTGGACATTTTCACCTGCTGGGCCGATCTCCACTTCACCTTCGGGAGCCCTACCACCAGCTAGAGAAACCTCAAACCTCTCCTCAGGGGCATCCCCAAAAGACGAGGCAGCACCCGCCCTCACGTGCCCAGGATCCTCAGCTGGCCTGTCAGTAATCTTTGGTGCAACTTTCGTCCTCGTAGTGGCGGCCTGTTGGGACCCAGTGGCCTGAGAAGATCGAGGAAGGGAGCTAGAACTGCTGCGGCTGGAGGGCTTGGAGGTCCGGACACCCCGGGAGCTCAGCTTAGGAGCTCGAGAAGAAGCTGGAGCTGGGTGAGCAGATCGGCCGGCCGACCTAGAGGAGATGACCTGGGCCACATCCTGAGTGGCTTTAGACATAAACCGCCCAGCTCGGAAGGCGCCCAAGGCAGCCTTCATGCTCTCCCGAGATAGGGTGAAATTCTTGGGAGGCTTGATTTTGTCCATATCTGCGTGAGAAGTTGCAAAGACCCAAAACTGAAACAAGTTAGAAAAGTTTTCGGAGAAAATCGAAAAATAAGAAATAAAACAATTAAACGAGATGAAATACCTGCATCCCTACAGTCCTGAAGACTGGACACAAATATGCATTTTTCGACATCATACTTCTTCTCAACAGAAGTCAGTCGAAGAAATCCGATCTGCTCGGAAAGGCTTAGCTGGGGCAGGTCGTTGCAGCCTAAAGGGACACCCTCCCAGGAGAGCTCCACCTCCCAAGACAATCCGGAGTCCTTTTTCAGCGCTACCACTGCGAACCCCTCTACCCAGCCTTTTATCAAGTCCTTATGACCCGAGAAGATGGACAGCCCTCCTCGAGGGGAAAAATAATAAAAGCTCTGACTCGCCCTAACCAACCTAAAGAAGGCAGCAAAAAGACGCACCGTGGGTGTGAACCCCCAGCTCAGACAGATAGATTCAAAAGAGCACATAAAAAGAATAGAGTTGGGAGCCAGCATCCGATGGGTTATCCCGAAATACCGGAAGACCTCGATGAAAAAGGGGGAAAAGGGAAAGGTCAGACCACACTCTCGCTGTTTGACGAAAAAGACCAGGCTGCGGTCCTTTTGAGGGTCGATCAAACCAAAAGGAGGAGGATCGGGAAGGATGATCCTCTCATTCCGATAGGAAGCTCGGATATGGAAAAGAGGGGTATCCAAAACTCCCGAGAAAAGAAATTTTTTAGAGTGGAAGGAGTAATACTAGACTCTAGGTTAAGGACATCAGGGAGTTTTGGGCTATCCATGGAGGAATGAAGAGCGTACCTTGAAAACGACGGGGGCAGAAGGACGAAGCTAGCAACACGCGCAGAGAGCAGAGAAGACTGAGAGTTTTGGGAAGACTGAGAGAATTTGAAATTTGAAACAGTAATGTGAAGAGGAGACTTTTTAAGGGAAACTGTCCTTGGGCAGTGCAGTCATAATTATTCTCGATATTTACCCCCTCATCATTCATGAAATAACTGATGAGAAGGTAAAGGGGCAATTGATAACCGCTGGGCTTCACCACCTCGATACAAGGCCCAGCCCATGATCGCAAGCTAAACCCAAGGGTTGAAAGGAGTCTTCAACGAGCCGGCCTGGACCACCCGGCCTGGACCACCCGGCCTCGAAGTCGGGCCTCCCGTGGGCCTCAGTCTTCTCACACCCATCTCGATTTCGAGGCTCAGTGTGATAAGGGATAACCGGCCCGAACATCCAGCAGAATTGCTTATACGCGTGTTAGGGAGGGAATTAAATGGCCGTTTAGCATGGAGCAGGCGACTGGCGTTCCCGTATGTACGAATCTGTATGGCAGAGACAAGTGGTCCAGTAATAGCAAAACCATTATGTGTCACTAGCAAACAAAAAGAAAAGAATAAAGGGAGAGGAGCACCCTCCTCTCAGACCAAACTTACTCAACCATTGTAAACCCTATTTCTCTCTGTATCTCAGATCATCAGATGTGATTGATTCAATGTACCACTTGAAACACCTAATAATCTTTCTTAAGTAAAAAAGCTCAATTAGATGATTGTCATTTACTATTAATGGAATTAGACTACATAAATATTTAATTAGTTGTGTAAATTTGAGATATTTAATAATTCTGATAATTTTTATTTATATTTCTTTTTTTAATTATTTTAAAATTATTTTTTTATATTATGATAACATATAAATTAATTATTATAATTTTATTTTATTTTATTTTATTTTTAAAATATTTATTACTTTTTAATAAAATTTAATATTTTAAAAATAAATATAATTAAAAAATTAATAAAAAATTACTTTTTAATAAATATGAAATAAAAGTGACTGAAAATTATAGATTGTATTATTTTTGAATTGTTATGGGCCTATGGGCCTAAAAGGTTACGCGTTGCGGGAGTACGACTTGGCTCCGCGCCTTTAAACCCTAAGCCCCATTCACTGCAATTTCGATTCAACTGCGGCAGCCATTGTTTCTCCAGCTCAGAACGTCGGAGTTACTTGTATAAAGGAGAAGAGTATCCCTTTTGATTGTGGTAATTCGAGTTTTAAACTCCAGATTTTTATTTGACGTTCTCCTTTTTATTTTTTTAGGTGCTGATTTGTGCGGACATTTGAAGGGATTTTCAATCTGGTTTCCTTTGATTTTGATGTCCTAGACCTAACCCTTATTCACTGTAATTTCAATTCCAATGCAAATTCTGAAATCAACATCTGTTCTTTCACATCCCATTTTACAATCGACTTTTGCAAGCCCAAACAGCCCTTCTTTACTTCCTTTTCCTCATTAGCCAAAAACCTCAAGATCCCCCAACCCTGCCCTTTTCCATTACCTAATAAATACCTTCAATTTTCTCTGAAACTCAAGCGCTCACTATCTCATCCCGCATCTCCAGTTCAAAGTCTATTGAAAAATGCGGAATCTGTGGTTTCACTTTTTCAAAAACTTGGTTTCTCCAACTCCCAAATCCAGTCTGCTGCTCGCCGATTTCCCCGAATTATCTTTCTAACATTGACAGGTGTCTTAAACCAAAATTAAGGTATTCAGGATTTGGGTCTTGAGGGATATGATCTGGCATGTTCCATTTCCAAGAGTTCCTCAGTTTTAGGTGCAAGTTTGAAGAACAAGTTTGGTTCCTTGTATTGAAATCTTGAAGAAACATTTGTTGAATCAAAAGAATAATAAGCATGTGGTAAAGGTTTTAACTAGATGCGCTTTTTTGGTTGTTACCAAAAAAAAACCCTGAATCAAGATTGTTATCAGGCATAGCAATACTGGGAGAGTTGTGGGATAGTTGGATCTCAGCTCTCAATGTTGTTAGTTAGGCAGCCTAGACTTCTTGTTGCCCAGAATCCCGTGCTTAGAGATCTTGTTTCTCGAACTTTGAATATGGGATTCTCAGCCAATTCGGCGATGTTGATTCATGGTCTATGTGCTGTTGTTTATAGCTTAAGTGACAAGACAATTGAGAGAAAATATGGAATTTTTAGGAGTTTGGGTTTTCAGAGTATCAATACAGAGAAATATTAGAAAGGCTCCATATTTCCTATTAATGTCTGACGAGCAGTTGAAGTTTAGAATTAATTTCTTTTTGAACACGGCGAAGCTAGAAAAGAGACTCTAATTTGTAATCCTGCAATTTTGATGCAGAGCATGGAAGAAAGAGTGATTTCCTCGATTCAAAAGTTTTTGAGATTTTGAAATCGAAGAAATTATTTAAGAAGGAACCAAGCTTTGTTAGGCTGTTGTTTTTTGACAGAGGAAGTGTTTGTTCAGAGGTTTATATCAAGCTTTTCAGATAAAGCAGAGAAATTGTTGCTAGCTTACAAAGGTCATACTCTGGATTTCATCTTCCAAAAAGGAAAAATCTTAAATACAAGTTAGTCCTCTAAGTCCCTTTCTTAAAACTGGATTTGCAATGTTTGTAACTTGCATTATGCAACTTCAACATTGGCTGCAGCAGACCTCGCTGACGAATCGGAATCTATGTGGAAACCGATTTGGTATCCTCTACTGATGAGGCCTTTTTATTCCGAGAATGAATAATGATGTTAACCACTGCAGTTTATCCAAATAGCCAATCAACTTAAATCTTCATGGATATAAGAGAGTTTGACTTGGTTATTGTTGATTGCTATTTATTTATTTTATTTATTCTGTTTGTGTTGTAAATTGACGTACAAGATATTTGAACTTGTGGACAAATATTAATGCAATGACAAATAAGTTGGAGTTATTGTTTACTGATGTGTGAGTGTGTGTTACATATTGGATTTTTTGGAGAATGATGACCAGCGGTCTCATCCACTTGGGAAGCTAGATCCAAGGAAGTGAAGTAGATCCAAAACTTTAGAAGGCCACTCCAGCTATGATCCGCAAGACAGGCCGGGTTGGTCGCAAAATTAGGTTAGTAAAAATAATCCAATCTAGTAATG